>NW_027464588.1:13145909-13467272 GCF_043290135.1 Rhipicephalus microplus
ACTTCAAGAACATTGTCAGAAAGTAAGAAATGCAGGACGGGACGGTTTTTTGGCCGCTCATTGTTCCGAATGTGGATGCCAGCCTTTGTTCGAAAAGACAAGGGTTCTCGCGTCCCACCCTAATGAAGGCACAAGACTTGTGATTGAAGCTGCAGCAATTGCTCGAGGCAGCTGTATCAGCAAACCATCGATAGCATTATCTGGAAAAGAATTGGCGTTTTTAAATTTGGCACGTGAGGGTCCAGGGTGAGCACGTGGTGTTTTGCAGTCTCTCTTTTTTCGCCTTTTGATTTTGTGTGTTGTTTTTTTGCTTAAGCAAGTGATCTTATCTTCTTTCTAACATATATATGTGTGTCGTAGTAGTAATAAATCAGTTGAAAGTCTGCGCTCGTCCTCGTCTCTTGTGTTAGTTGTCTGAAGTTTTATGCGCCTAGAAGTTCTACGCGTACAACACCGCTTTCCAAGTCACCACCGGCTTTTCCCCATTCTACCTTCTATGCGGACGTCAACCATCGCACACAATTGACACTTTGCTGCCATACGCACCAGATGTATCTGAGTGCACGACCGTGTCTGAAGCCGCCCGTCATGCCGAAGAATGCCGCCAACTAGCGAAGCAGTTTACTACGGCTGACCAGCAACGCCAGAAAAAGGCCCGCGATGACGACCACCCTCTTGCCGCAGAGTTCTCCCCTGGAACCTTTGTATGGCTGTATGTACCACCCTGTGCACCTGGTTTGTCTACCTAGCTACTTTCAAATTATCACGGTCCATACCGCGTGGTAGAGCGCACATCGCCCGTCCATTACGCCATTGAACCACTTACGCCACTCGGTGACCATCGTCGGCGTGGACACGATATTGTTCATGTGGACCGCTTGAAGCGGTACTTGCACCTGCTCGTTCCCACCTGTTAGATCGCCAGGATGGCTTCATCTTTCTCGACGGGGGCAATTATAATGAAGGAATGATGACAACAAAAGGGAACAAAAAGCATCATTGAAAAGTAAGGCGTCACGAGATCGGCGCTCGAGCTCCTCCATCTTCCTCGTCCGGTCGCTATCTCGAATCTTCCACCTGCCCGTTTGGTTCGCCCAATAAACCTCTTTACACACTTATCAAAAAGGTAATTGTCGCTCTATTGGTGAATTTCAGCTTTGCACGCAATATACTTTGTATGTTGCCATGCATTGCCATATAAGCAGTTGCTATGCTTCCCAAAAGTTTTTTTTCTTTCTTTTGTGAGAACCAGAAGTTCTTGTATGCTCACGGCAGTAAAAACGTTTCCGCCAGTAAGCACGAAAAATGGCCGATGCCAGTAAGATATAACAACATCGTCGGGGAAGCAAAGTCGTCTCTGCACACGTGAATTCATGGGACTCTTAGCATGCTGGAAAGTTGAGCCAAGTGCGGAGAACGTACTTATGGTTTCAGAACGAACAAAAACTTCAGCACGGGGAAGACTTGGGCGGAGCACTGTATGTACGTTGTCGTAAGCTTCTACAGCCCTTACACACACATTAGAGATTGGTTATACACTTTTACAACTTTCACTACCTTTTTATACATGTCAGAGCTGCATGTGTATATATTTAGAAAAGCACGTCGACTCTCTCTAGAAAAATTGTAGAAAACACGGCCGTCAAAAAAAACTCTGTGCGTGATTATTTACTCAAGAGAGTCGGTGTGCCTCTCTAAAGAGAGCCATACATGCGAGTCTAACATTATTAAAATATTAGCCGAAGGACGCCTTTTTCTTTTCTTGGTGTGCGACAAAATATTGCTACTTCATAATTTGGAAGACTGGAAGAACTTTACAAGTTTACCAAGTGCTGAAAAACCGATAGTGGAATGAAAACAAGGAATGTGTAATACATAAATGTTCTCCGATTTTGTTGAGAAAGACGTATGTCCAGTAACTATTTTGCATAAGAGCAGGGCAAACGTGTTGATTTTCGTGATTCACTTCTTCCTGAACAATCGGAGCCCTCGTTTTCTACTTCAAAACTTGCTTTGAACCCAAACCTTATCACGTGCCACTAGGCATTTGTAGTTGGCGACCTCACCTTTCCGTAAGCCTGCGGCAATTTAGGCTATCCGAGAACGCTGCTTTTGCTGCTAGTGTCCACATTTGTGCCGGCTCACAAGCCGAATGCTTTGAGAATCGTAGCAAATCAACAAAACTGAGTTTAGTGCCACTAAATATCCACAAGACTTCCGCGAACAAAGTGC
The DNA here is from genome assembly GCF_043290135.1 of Rhipicephalus microplus. Classification (NCBI taxonomy): domain Eukaryota; kingdom Metazoa; phylum Arthropoda; class Arachnida; order Ixodida; family Ixodidae; genus Rhipicephalus; species Rhipicephalus microplus. Next base: position 13,148,142 of record NW_027464588.1, read on the forward strand.
ACATCCAACCCTCTGATTTTCCCTATTTCGGCGAGTCGAAATAATGGGCATTTACTGTAATCCAGCTTGCACCAAGAGCTTGACAAGAAGTTCAAGAGGACTCGAGCTTGAAAACACGAGGTCACTTGGACCACTTGCCTTGTATACTCTGACTCCAATTGTCCTTGTTCCGCACACATTCAAAACATGCACTTTGATATACTATATCTAGATTGAAGGAGTCATGGCAGCGCAAAGTATACACAAAATGGAAGACGGCTCTGGAAACCACGGGCGTCATAATAGCATCTGATTTAGTCGATGAAAGTCCAAAACAATTGATGATTTATAAAACCAGGAAAACCGCTTCTTGGTTTTTTTAACAGAGAAGTAACTTTATGGCCTTTTCTTTGTTGTGATCAACTTTTGCGCACACGCTCTTTGAAAACAAACGTTTCTTCTGTTTTCCGGTGGGCAAAATTTGGCAGTGCAGTGGAGCGCCCATGGTTTTGTTTGATTTTGTGTAGTGATGACTTGATTTAATAAATTAAGTAAGCAATGAACAAGTTCTCCTGCTTTATTATTCCCAGCTGTTCGACCGAATTCTCGGAGGAAGAGCAGACCTGAAAGCCCCATCGTAGTGGCAAGTTATTTAAAAATTTTTTGTAGAACGGTTCTTTGATTGTACCTGGCAGTCGCGTCAATAAATGACGCAGTCGCGTCATTTATTGCAGCCATTCCTGCGGCCATTCCTGCAGCCATTCCCAAATGACGCAGTCGTGTCAATTGGGAATGGCTGCAGCTTTTTCATGTGTCATGTCTCCGTGTTGGTGGCTGCTACGAAGGAAATGGGTTTTAGTGTGTTCTGTGCGTACCGTAGCACTGCACCAATGCTCCTCGACAGGAAATGAGTGTTTTGCGTGCGCTACGTTGTATCGGGAGCTCTTTTGGCGCTTTTTTTCTGCACCGTGCTAAAGCATCTATGGTCCTAGGGAGCAGCTTTTTAGCACGTTTTTCTTGTCCTATGTCACAGCGTCCGCGGCTCCTTCGTAGCAGCTCTTTTGGCGCTTTCTTCATGTACCGTGCCTGAGCATCCGTGCTTCCAGGAAGCAGCTTTTTAGCGAGTTTTTCGAGCCCTACGTTGTAGCCTCTGCGGCCGTTTCGTAGAACCGCTTTTCGCACTTTTTCCGCGTACAACGCCACAGAGTCCACGCTCTTCAGGAGGAGTTAGCATGTTTTTCGAGCACTAGGTCGCAGCGTCTGTGGCCATTTTGCGGGAGCACTTTTGGCGTTTTTGCGCATACCGTGGCATGGCGGCTATGCCCCTGCGGAGGAGTTTTTTCTCGTGTTTTTCGAGCGCTATGTCGCAGCGTCCACGGATCTTTCGCGGGAGCACTTTTGGTGTTTTTTCGCAAACCGTGCCATGGCAGTCATGCACTCTAAAAAAGGGCGAGTAAAAAAAGTGTCTTTTCGTCCCACAACAATAATCGACATCTATAATACGTTGCATCCTCGCGCTATTGCCCCACGCCCGGTACATTCTGGTCACAATCGACATGTTAATTATCAGGGTTACATTGCATTCTCGATAGGAAAGTGGTCAGCGCCGAGTTTTCAAGAAAGGAAGCGCACGCAAGCCTGATGATGATTATTGTTGTGGGACAGAAAGACCCCCTTTTTAGTCGATATTTTTTAGTGTGTGGTTCTCAGGAAGAGTTTTTTAGCGTGTTTTTTGAGTGCTATGCCGCAGCGTACTCAGCTATTTCGTGGGAGCACTTTTGGCTCTTTTGCGGATACCTTGGCATGGCGGCCATGCTGCTCCAGAGGAGTTTTTTCGCGTGTTTTTTTAGCACAATGCCGTTGCGTGCACAGCCCTTTCGCGGAAGAACTTTGTGCGCTTTTTCCGTTGTTGCAGACGTGCGCTCAGAAAAGAGCGCCCCGCCAAGTTCTGGCGACAGTGACTGTGCCGGAAACCAGAGAGACGCCTCGGGGTTGGCGCTAGAGAAGAAAAAACAAGCATCCAGACTCCCCCAGCGTGCTATCTCTCCCCCTCGAAAGCGTAGTTTCACCTACCAACCTTCTCACATCGGCCCTCGAGCAAGCCTTGGCAAGATCTGGAAGGAATCATTGATGGTTATATGTGGGGTTTAACGTCCCAAAACCACTATATGACTATGAGAGACGCCGTAGTGGAGGGCTCCGGAAATTGAGACCACCTGGGGTTCTTTAACACGCACCCAAATCTGAGCACACGGGCCTACAACATTTCCGCCCCCATATCTGGAAGGAAAGAGGCGTGGTGATGTAGAGCGGTGTCAAGAGTCCCGGACAGTTCTGGAAACGTCTCGCTCTTTCCCCAGCTTTGTCTGTGTATCGCGCCGACGAAACGATTAGAATTTTCTGGAATCTAGCGCGAAAGGTATTTAAGCGTGCAGCGGAGAAGGGAAACCAGGAGATGAAGACAGTTTACGCCAGTGTGCGCAAGCAGGAAACGGAAGTTAGCACAAGTATGCGTAAGGTTATTCCGCTGTGTCGTCGGCGAAGGCTTTTGCCGTCAGTGACAAAGCAGGTGATGAAGAGGGTTTCCGCCTGAAGAGTGAAGGCTGGTGCTGCCAGCAGAATAGTGTGAGACTACCGCCAGAGAGTGAAGGCGTGTCTTGATTTCGCAACGCGTGGGAAGCCGACGTGTTACCCGCGAAGAAGTTTGGTGATTGGGTAGCGGCCATTTGGAGACGCGAGGTTTCCTGGAAGAGAAACTTCGGGGGCAGCGGATCGACAACCGCGCTGTACGTTGAGTGAGTCTTTTCTAATAAAGAAACTCACACTTTGTTCCTAGGACTTTGGACTGAATAAGTTTTCGAACTCTTTACTCTTTAGGTGTCTTGGTGGTTTGATGCATGTGTTTGCATTGCAGCGCTTGTTGTTGTTTGTGTCCGTTGTTTCGAGTGTAGCTGGTTGTATTGGGTAGTCCATTGTTTGATTGGTAGACTTTTGTAATGAACTATTGCCGAGTGTGCATGATTGTGTATCGTTTGATAGGCCACACTTGAGAATATAATCTTGTTTTGTTTATCAACTCTCAGCTCTGGCTCGTTAATTGGCCCACAACTGCCATCCGCTGGCAAACCAAATAGGACCACTTCTAAATTGTCCGCGCTTTCGTGGTACAGTTCAGGGGGGATACTTCGGCCCTTGGAATTAGCCCGGTGATCGCCTCCCCAATAATGGGACCTGTGACAATTATTCTGGCGTCCGAAACAGCACTCCTTTTTAGTGCACAGTGTGTCCAAAGTAGTGAAAAAAAGCCTCGAGTCATTGATTGTTATATCAGAACAATTGTTGTGTGTTGCTCAGTGTTCTCGTTAACGAGTGTGCAGAGAGTGTTTCGATAGACTGCTTTAGGCAGATGTGTTGTGCACGCGGCAAGGTTTTATTTACCAGACACCATGGATCTCGTGAAGTTGGTAGCTCTTGGTGAGAAGATAGGTTTTTCTAGCACCGAACTACGGAAGTGGGTGAGCCAGAAGAAATAAGAAAGAATTAGGAGGGCCAAATAAGAAACGCAGCTGAGCTGAAAAAATAAAGGTTGGCGGTTGAAAGAGCCAAAGCGGGAGAAACAGCTGAGCTTGAGAGAGAGAGAGGTTGGCAGCCGAGAGGACCAAGGAAGAAAAAGCAGCTGAGTTGGAGAGAGAGGTTGGCAGCTGAGATGGTGAAAAAAGAAAGAGAGGCTTAGGAGTGATAGCTGAAAAAAGAAAGAGAAGCGGAGATGGCTGAAAGGGAAAGGCAGTGGCAGCACGAGATGGAACTCGAGCGGCTCCGTTTGACAGCGAAGTGAAACTGCCTTGCAGGCTAGAGTTAGAAGCAGCGAAAGGGAAGATCATGGCTTCCGCTTGAACCCAAGCAAGCTGCTCATAGCGTTTGACGAAGGAGGCGGAAATGTTGTAGGCTCGTGTGCTCAGATTTGGGTGCACGTTAAAGAACCCAAGGTGATCGAAATTTCCGGAGCCTTTCACTACGGCGTCTCTCATAATCATATGGTGGTTTTGGGACGTTAAACCCCACATATCAATCAATCAGCGTTTGACGAATAGAAGGACAACCTTGACGCGTACCTTCACCGATTGGAGACGATTGCAAGGAGCCAAAATTTGTCGGAACATCAATGGGCAACTGCTTTGAGTACTTGCTTGATTGGCGAAGCGCTCAGCATGTACTGAAGGCTGACACCGACCAATGCAGCCAACTATACAAAGGTGAAAGCTGTTTTACTGAAGTGATTTAGATTTACTGTTGAAGGTTTCCGGGACAGACTTCGGACAGAAAAACCAGCTGATGGTGCGACGGCTACACAGTACGCCGCCCGGCTTGGCCATTATTTCGACAAATGGATCGAACTTTCAGGGACAGCACAGAAGTACAATGAGCTGAAAGAGCTCTTTATCAGAGAGCAATTTCTTACCAATTGCCACCCAAGCCTGTCACTGTACTTGAAAAAAAGGAGAGCTAAGTCACTTGAAGACATCCTTGAATTGGCTGATCAATTCTTGCAAGCAAAAGGTGGCACAAATCTGGCCAAAATTAAGAAGGAATCTCCCGAAGATTCGATGAAATTGGCACCCTAACAGAAAAAGCCTGCACCGGAGAGTGTTGTGCGATGTTTTCTGTGTAAATAAGTGAGTCATCGCGCTAACAGCTGTCGAACTAACTTCACGAGCCCTACGGTTGTAAAATGATTCAAATGTGGTCACACCGGGCACAAGCCAGACGCATGTCGTAACGAGGCGACTCAAACTCACCAAGAAGCCTGTGTGCAAGCGGCACCGAAAGCCGATGATGATGACGTCACCGACGGATTCGTGTAGTTGAAAAATGGGGAGAAACTACCTATTGTGCGTGTTGTTTTGACAAATCGGCCAACCAGTGTTACGAAGGGAATGCCAACTCTGCCTGAAAAATTGTGGGCAAGGAAAGTACAGTGTTAAGAGACACTGGTAGCTCCACTGTTATCGTGCAGAGAAACTCGGTGCGGGAAAGCGAACTAACAGGCAAAACTAAAGCGGTTTGCGTAATTGACAGTATACGGTTTGGATGTTTTCCAAAGCAAAGATTGAGGTTTAAACCTCTTACTTCAGCGGGAAGGTTGCCGCCTTATGTATAACGACCCCTCTGTACGACCTCATCATCGGTAACATTTACGGGCCGCGAGGGCCGAGCGATCGATCTGGGGGAAGACCCGAAGATGGAGCAATCGCCGACACATGGACCGTGAGATACAGTGAAAGAGCAACCCGCGAAGGATTATACCCAAGCTCAAGGTGAAGCCGCGGTGCAAAAGAAAGGGAATCAGGAGATAATCGTGTTGAACGAGAGAACGTGCCGTGCAGCTGGAATTGCGGTGGAACGACTTCAACCGACCAACAATAAATACGTGGCGGAGTCTGCAAGCCAGGCCCAATGTCAGGACGTGAACAAGCTGGTGAATACCCAGATAAGATCGGTTGAACGTTATGACCCGTTAACGGTGTATAAAGTGTCAACGATGGCTCAGATGCCGCCCCAGATACCTTCGTCTGAAAGGGCTCGTCGGAACAGAAACAAGAGTAATAAGAAAAGATCGAGCGAGCATCGCAACAAAGGGCGCAAGCGAAGCTCGAAATACACACGGTAGGTGTTGAGGTCGAATCGAAATGTGTTTGGCAGTGTTGAGTGCAATAGGTTGTGTTATTATTGTTGTTATCCAGTGTCACAAGTGTCAGTGTTTGTGTCGGTGACGTGATGTTATTGATATGATTGTACAATTGTTGTAGAGACAAACCTTTGTATGTCTGAGTTGTTCGAAATGTGTGATGGAGTGTATTTAGGTACCTGTGGTTATATTACATGTGTTGTGAAATTGCATTGCAATGTACATTCTATCGAGTGTTCTGCTGTGAATGTAACGCGCCTCGAGCGATGGTCTGTGTTACGCACTTTTTATTGTGTGGTGACCATTTGCACTCGTTTGTGTGGTTCTGCATATTATGAGATAATATTCGAAAAGTGGGGGGCAGTGTCACAAACGAGCGCTCAGAAAAGAGCGCACCGCGAGTTCTGGCGACAGTGATGGTGCCAGGCGCCGGAGAGACGCCTTGTGGTTGGTGCTAGAGAAGAAAGAACAAGCATCCAGACTCCCTGGGCGCGCTGTCTCTCCCCCTCGAAAGCGTAGTTTCGTCGACCAAACTCTTCATATCGAGCGCCAAGCAAGCCCTGGTAATATCTGGGTGGAAAGGGGCGTGGTGGCGTGGTGATGTAGAGTTGCGTCACGAGTCGCAGACGGTCCTCGAAACGTCTCGCTCTTTCCCCAGCCTTGGCTGTGCATCGCGCTGACGAAACAATTAGTTATCTAGATTCTAGCGCGAAAGGTATTTAAGCGAGCAGCGGAGAAGGGAAATCAGTAGATGACAGTTTACGCCAATGTGCGTGGGCAGGAGAAAAAGAAGTTTCCACAAGTGTGCGTAGGGTCATTTCGCCGTGTCGGTGAACGCTTTTGTCGTCAGGGACAAAGTGGGCGATGAAGAGGGTGTCCGCCTGAAGGGTGAAGGCTGGTGCTACCAGCAGAAGAATAATGTGAGACAAAGGCAACAGATGGGAAGCCGACGTGCTGCCAGCGAAGAAGTTTGGTGCTTGGAGAGCGGCCAATTGAATAGGCGAGGTTTCCGGGAAGAGAAGCTTCGGTGGCACACTGTTAAAAAATGTCGTCAAAATGACGGGAAAATCTTGGCAGCTCTATTTCCAAGCATTTGAACGTCAATGTGACTGCAGGTAGTCATTTCTAAATTACGGTGTATTTTTTTCATTTTGACGTCTTCCATGTATATATGAAATACAACCCAGTCGTCAATTTGACAGCATGTTGCCATATAGAAATGGCAGTGTTCTTGATCATTTTGACAGCTAGCATGTCAACAAGAAATACAACCTAGTCTTCAATTTGACGGCATATTGTTATATAAAAATGAGTGTTCTTCATCATTTTGACAGCTCGCTATGTCAATAAGAAATACAACGCACTTGTCAATATGACAGCTTCACCACCGATGTGACTGCACGTAGTCAATTTGAAATGATGGTGTTCTCGATCATTCAATCATTTTGGTGTCTCGCATGTCAATACAATATACGACCCGGTAGTCGCTTCTACAGTGCTGCGCAATCACTTTAACTGCATGCAGTTAATTTCAGATGACGATGCTTTGTATTGTGGCACTTGGCATGTTTATGTGAAATAAAACATTGAATATGGCAGAGTGATGCTCTGCTGTCTGAATGCTTTCATGTCAATTGCAAAAACGTTTGTGGGTTTGGCGGCCCCATTTTTCAGAGTATATGCCCATTGGCATGCCTCATTTACATGTCTGTGTCAGTATGGTCCTCTGTAGTATGTCTCACTTACAGCGGATTCTGCAAAAGATACTGCAATGCAATTGGCACATGTACTTGCATATTTATTTGAAATACGGTTGCAGCATTAGGTCACCGCCACACCATGAAGGGCGCTGCAGCACCTGAAAAATGAAATGTCATACGATGATTAATAAAAGCTTTACTACCTACATGTTGAGTTTGCACAAAATTACACACTAAGTGCTTTATGTAAGTACAAAAGAATTGTACCCACATAAACACATTAGGAGCATAAAACATAAGGAACATTGCAATTGCCATTAGCAATCCACAGATTGTAAGTTGTAGTTGCAGCTTATTTGACGCAACTTGCAAAAATTGGTTGTGAAAGCACCAAGAGCTAAACAGGGACATAGAACATGCTCCATTTCATGTATGATATTGAGACTCAGTGCCCATAGATATTCAAACACAAAGTTTGTGATTGACTCGGGCTGATACATGCTAGTAAATCATTTAAATAAGCACGGACAAAAAGGTGCTGATGTTGTCTAAATGTTCTCGCGTTCGTGCAGCTTGTACTTGCCGCTAGGTCGCATTGCTACGACGTTTAAACACGCGCAAGCACAGAGACCGACAGAACACAACTTCAAAAACATTTGTAATTTCATATAACTTTCTCTGTCAGTAACCAACGAAGGTCACTAGTAAATGCGCTATTTAGCATAAGTTTACTAGGTCTACCGCAACGTTAAGTCGATGACCAAACATGTACGAAAATAAGCTTTTTTGCAACTGTTTAGCCAACTGTACACATTGTTTCACGTTATATTCGTCCTAAAGTAGTTTTACTATAGTAAAACTTCGTGACAATTGGTTAATATAAACCATCTCCTTTCACTAAATGTTACTTTTATATAAAAAATGTCTAATTTATACTATATTGTCCATTAAGGCAGCATAAAAACCACGAAAGCGTAATAGTTCGTAACACTTATTTGAAGTAAAAACCATACCATCCTTTGCAGGATTTTGTTTTAAATTTAGGAAGAATAGCTTTTTTACAGCGCGTTTTATGGTTTCAAGTTTTCCGAAAAAATTCACATGTGGCTTGAGGTAGTAAAAGATTAATTTCACAAGAAATGTTTGGGAGGAGGACTTCCTGCTTCACCTAGATTGTCCTTAATTTCATTCAAGCCGATCGCCGATTGTCAAGCCCCAAAGTTTGGCCAGTTGATGAGGAATGACCCCATCACAAAACAAGAATTTACAATTTTTTGTGCTAAAGAAACAGTGCCATTTCCTCTATACTATAAACGTATTCACTACATATCAGAAAAAAAAATATTTTCCTTCACTAGACGCACATATCTCTGTATTTGCCTTTCTAGGCACAATATTGTTGCACAGGAATAAAAACCTAAATGAAAGAAAGGGCTAACAGCATTAAGGAGACTACAGTGACCAATTTACCACCTTAAAATCATAGGGCTTTGATGAGGCTCAGCAGCCTTGGCGCGATACCACAGTTGGGTCCTTTGCCTCGTCTTTTCAGCGGGTTTATCTTCCCGAAATACCTGGAATAAAATAAAGGACAACAAAATACATTAGCCTTAACTATGATTGCCACTCACTCTACTTCCAGATCTGTAAAGCTATGAACGTTTGAACTGCCTATGTCATGTAAAATGAAGTGTTCTAAAGCGAAGGGACAACAAACATTACCTTTTAGCATAACCTGTTCCAAACAATGCTACCACTATGGCTTGCTTAAAGAGACTTACAAGTAATTTTTAGGGCACATATTTTCTTTAGCGCAACGGAAAGTTAAGTTGTCAGTCTCAAGCCACCGAATGGTTATGTGGAAAAAGGCGTTAAACGTTTTTAATCAGAATTTTTCTATCTTCGGCGATTATGAAGTCTTATACACACTTGACAACACATGCTGCAAACAGTGAGTGCGAGAGCGGTTTGTGTTTGAGCGCGGCAGTTTACGCATGCACCGCGGCTCGACATGGGCCACTGGCAGCCGCGAAGGCAGCGCCGCTTCTCACCATGCAACTCCTTTTACCTCGTAGGCAGCACAGAACAGAGCGGGGACAGATAATGTTATACATACTATAACTTTGCGGACCAATTATGGTACGCATGACAGCATCAGACTACGTGACTACGTATAACACAGTGACCGACTTCATAATCCACCTTCAAAACTCTTCTGCTAAGCCGCGCAACCTACCGGTTTTTGTTACTTTTAAGCACGATTTTAAAATATAAATCCTACTCCCAATGCAAAATTGATCCTGGAATCTGTCACTATATTTCACGGTCTTTTCATTTCTACCAGGATCTAATCATACGTTCTGCCCAGTTGTCGGTTCCTTTCGGAGGTTCATTGTGGTGGTGCCCGATATATGTTTTATGAACATAACATGCACAAAATGTATTTATTGAGCGAGTCTGAGCGAGCTCCACCTTTCATTGTCGACAAATGGTCATATCTACTCGCCTATCGGCATTACTATAAGCCTCATATCGGCTTACGTTTATACTCAAATCTATTCACTCATGCCTCAACGCACTAGCGTTCATTGTCCACCTCAATGTTTATTGACAAGAGGTGTGAATAGGGGGTGTAAGGGGTGTCATGACCTCCCCCCACAAACTCTTTCACGGGAAGTTCTTGATATAAATACCTCGTGTGAGTCGCTCATTTCATAAAAAATGCCCTTACTGGATTGCAGCCACTGATAACTTGTATTTGTAGGTACAAGGTCAAAAGGCGTCTTGTAGAGCACCGATTGTGAGATATTGCCGTTAAAGAGTTGTTTACATCACGATCGGAAAAGCTAATTTTACGACAATGGACTCATGAGTCGACTCACTCAGGCTCACTCAGACTCAATTCAAGCCGTGAGTCTGAGTGAGTCCGGCTGAGTAATATGTTCGAGAGTCGAAGTTTCTGAGTGAGTCTGGTTGAGGAAGATTTCAGTGAGTGTAAGTCCGAGTGAGCTCTCAGAGCAAAATACATTTCTTGGGTGAGTCTGAGTGAGTTCTAATATTTTCGCCGGCCTATGTTCACAGGTATAACTATCGTGCGAAATAGTTTTGTGGGCTATTACTAAAGTAGTTTTAAAAAAAAGAAATAAACTTTTATGTCTTTGCATTGTTACTACTATATAGGCTACTTCCAAGCTTTATGTACATAGTGCTGTTACATCATTAGATGTTCAATTAAGGGTATAGAATCACTTTGTGACAATGTGATCAGCAAATTTCTGGTGATGAGAAACCACTGGACAGGGAATGCTGCTGGAGGCAATGATTTAACACGAGGACTTTTCATCACTTTTTTTTGAAGCGTTGGTTTCACAGAAATTCCCTGTTCAACAATTTCTCATCACTTCAAGCCTCCATCTTCTCCTAACTTCTATCTTGTTAAGCAAACATTAAGGAAGACAGCAAGTGCAGCTGAATCTGTACCATTAGGGTAAACCCTAAACTAGATGTGCTCCTATTCAATGTCAATGGTAAAACACTTAGAGAGATAAACCTTTATGAATTATTCACTGATGAATGATATTCACTCGTGCTATCTAGATATGTCTGATGCTCTCAGATAACGCACTAGCCATACCAATGGATCAAAGAGAAATTGAGACTTCAAGAACATCTTGCACTCCAGAACCAGATAAGGAACATCCCTTAGGACCGCCTACAGGTAAATTTCCTGTTGCCTGCAATACTTGGTCATAACACTGACTTTCATTAACATTCATTACTTTACGGGTGATGTCTTCTTTCACTAAATGTCCAAACTTTTTCACGAGGAGCATTGATATTGTGCTTATTTACCTCTGCGAAAACTCCATAGTTAGATGGCAGCTTGGAGGATATGCAATGTTGAAGGTGAAAAAGGCACCAAGCAGCAAGCCCATGTCCTTTTCCATGCTGCTGGTAGTGATGATCTCTACTCCGTCAACAGCAAGTACGACTTTGTTTATGTCGCTCATGCTTGAGCATGCATGGAAGCAAAATTATTCCCGTTAAAAATGATGCAACAACGTTAAGGAGCACTGACACCAAATTTGAAAACCTCTCATAATTGCTCTTGATGAATGGCTGCTGCCTCATTAATCAAGGCAAAGAAACTCATATACGCCAGCGCAAGACGAATGTTTAATTATAAGCTCGTATGTTACCAGTATTGGCAGTTGGGATTTCGAAGAACACTTAGCAGTCACGCAACATGCTTGACCTGCTCGTAAACAAATACTACCACATGACAGCGAATACCAGTGACGTCACTGGCCATAATCTGCTATGTCAGAGCCTTGGAGCAGCCACAGCATTATATGCGCTGGACCATTTTGTATTTGACCATTTGTAAAGCAGCATGTCAAGAAGTGATGATGGAAGCAGTGACAGCAGAACAATGGTGCGACCTTTGGATTGGACACAGTGCCCATTTAAGTAGCACTTCACGGCAGTTTGCTGCTAAACGCTTGGCTGCTTTCATGTGGTAGCGGTAATAACATGTACATGTAATACATAAGTGGCGCGATGCAATGCTTCACTGACTCGTTCTTAGGTAGGGCAGCGCTCATTCTAAAGATATACAAATCCCTCGTACATACATCAACACTGCATAACACTAACAAAATAAACAAATCCTTACTGGATAGTTTCCCTATACTTCTTTAGCACCACTGTGGCTGCACTCCCTATTTCAGAGAAGTCATCATCGAAAATGTAGTGATGATTTGGTAAAACAAATGAGAAATAACCTACCTGATTACTCAAAACACTCGCATGATGCCATCCTGTGACACGTGTACTCAAATAGGTCCTTTCCATAACTGTAAAGCTACCTTTCCTGCAATGCAGTTTGCTTAACTAAAGGAGGGTAGTCACTTACTGCAAACAGCGTCTTCAAGCGCAGTTTACTTGCGCTAAGGCACAGAAAAATGTACACTCAGCTCTTTCGATATAAACGCATGTAGTAGACAAGCCTCAGCACGTTCAACTAAGACATCATCTCCACTTGAAGCATTAGAGGTGCCGCCAGTAGTTGGGCGAATATGCAGCACAAGGAACTGCACTTGCAGATTCTGAAAAGGGTTTATTGTCCTTGTCACTCTCAAAGGAAATGAACTGACTATGCCTGTGTCATGCAGGTGCAGTAGTAGTTGCGTAGTATTGTTTGCCATGTTCTACTTGTCAGGTTTTTTTTTTGTTACTGATGTGAGGAGTAATATGCCTATGCCACAAAAGCATGGAGCATAAAATTTCAAAATTTTAAGTGAAATCGTTGAAGTTTAGCATAGTGTACGCCTTGTTTCTTCTCTAGATGAATAAGCCAACTGAAAATGAACCAGGATGGCGAGTGTTCAACACTTGGCACCATGGCTATGACTAGCACTGGCCAACACTCTCAGATATATGTGCACAGATATATGCAAACAGACTCGTTTCTTTTATCCTCGGCGCATTTTATAACTAATGACAACGTTTGCAATTCTTTCAGCTTTCACGAGTTACAACACAGGCACAAACACACACACGCACACACACGTGCACGCACGCACACATACATAATTCTGGAAGACTGGCGTGCCATGACTAATAATCGCGAGCAAGCCGTTTGTTAGTGTTGTATGAATACCTCTGTCTGCCTTGGCTACTCGGCAGAATAAGAATAAGGATTGCAAAAAAAACCTTGAGACACAGAGAGCGAATACGTCGAAAACCCCACCATTGAATTCAGGGAGCTGAAATTTGTGAGTTCTCGCTTCTCCTCATCGGCGTAAACAGCACTCGTCTTTACGTGAAATAAGAAGCCGAGGCTAGGCATTCGATCCGCATCTTCGAAGATCGTGTTCTCCCTCGAAACTGCTATTTCACGCCTAAGCAATTTTAGCAAAGGTCTTATTCCGAAAGATGCGCTCCCCCAATCGGGCTTAGAGCGACGCTTTTTCTCCTCAGACATCCGATAAAATTGCGTGGTATTATGCCGAAGCTAGCAGCACTCTTCGTGTTTCATCAAACCACGAGCAAAACAATTTGCATGTTGCACGATAGGCAGTAGCCTGTAATCGGGAGAAGAAAGTAATGAGAGGCATGCATCTAATACCCAGACTGTGAAGAATGACAGCGAATCCGTCTCCTCTAGGGAAACGCATTAGTGTCTTTCTGGAAATGGTAATGAGCAAGGCACTTTGCTGATTGAGGCCGCGAGAAGTGATTACAAGGTTTGCTTATGGCAGTTACATTTGTCCTTAACTCACAAAAAACGCAAAAAATGCCATCGCAAAGGTTGCTGCTGCTGATATCTATGGAAAAAACAGTGCAAAGTATATAAACACGCCCGAAAGTGCTAACACTTACCTCAATCTTATTGTATGTGCTAGTGTCAAGATTTTTATGGTATTTCACGCTAATTTTATTATCGGTGCAATCTACAATGCCAGGCTAGCCAGCATTTGCTACAAGACGTCAATAAATCGAAACAGTAGCGTAACAGTGGTTTCACCGTCATCGAGTAATTAATCTTCACATCTCTGATTTACTTCCATAGTGCTTTTTTCCTGTTCGTTGCCTGTTTTTACTTTTTCTCGTGCATAGTTTGGTTCTTGCTATTCCGTTTAATGGAGAGTTTATCTATATGAAAACAACTTACGGCTTCTAGCGACATTATTTCCAAGGACATATCACAGCGCCACCAAGTGAGCCATTCGTAAACTGGAAGTGACTACGTACACACTACATACTAATGAAGGAGGGACCGACCCGCGCCCTATGGAGCTTGGCCTCTAGAAAATTCTGTGTCAGATTCGGGATCGAACCCGAGGCATTAGCGCGGCAAGTGGATGTTCGACCACATGGTCACGCACTTGTTTGTGAATACAGTGATAATAACTTCTACTTGAATAGGCAGCCAAAGAAACACGTGCTTTATAAACACACGCATCCTGTATACATGTCTCACAATGCAACATAAAGTACTGAATTAATAATGCATGGTAAAAGCGAATTGTTGCCATCGGGCATCAGAACAAGCGATTATCATGGCTTGGTTGTGTAAAGCCGGTAAACTACTGAGAAAAGCACAAAGCTACTGCGCCTGTTTTCTTCAGGCGATGTAGTGAGTGCATGACAAGTTCGTAAAGGTTTCATGCACTAAGTGCTTGAAGTGTGCACTAGGAATAGAATATTGTTATTACGTTCACTTCCCGAATACGGCGCTTTACGCCCTGCAATTTGTTCCCATAAATGATGAGTTTTGATATGTATCACGATCACATAGCTCACCGTTGTTTTTCAATAAAAGAAGAATGTACAAATTTTTGAAGCCCTCATTCCGCCAATAAATGGGATTTTAATCGCAGATTTTTTTATTATTGAGCCGAGAAGCCCACATCTTTCACTTCAAATGTTTCAAACCCTGCTTCCTTTCACTTTCATTTTGGTAACGAAGACATGAAGCAGTGTTTGTTCGGTCAGTATAATAAAAAGAAATTATGTGCGCAGTGTGGTGGAATGGAAATCTTGATGTTTTACAGCCCGTGGTGGTGTTACAAGATGTTAGCTAGCTTGTATTGAATACAGTCGGGGCATATAAGTTCTAGAAAACGCAAGTGGCTGGTTAAGCACCTGCGCGAAGTTCACGAGTATGGATTTCCTTTAATATTTGTGATAATAATTAGCTCAGATATACTGACAGGGGGCATCAATGAAAAAAATGGTTCATCCCTGCGTGATAGCGATTCGTATAACATGAAATAAATCGTGCCCTGACAATGCAGATGTGTTTACTGTACAGTGATATAAGACAGTTGGTACAATGTATATAGCTGTTTGGCACCCATATCTCCGGTTAGCGTCGATGCACTCCCGTTAACTCTTCGTAGTGCATCTTTATTGCTATGAAATACATTCGTGATTGTCGATGAAACGAATCCGTCTGGTAGCTGTGACAGCGCAGAGTGTGTAACCAGAGACAAATGTTGGACAACCCGAAAAGTGTCGCGAAATACACGAAGAACATGGGCTACTTGAGTGCATGACAACATGGGCTACTTGACTGCGGCACGTAAAAGTGCGATTTAATACCACGGTTAGACTCAAGGGAAGCGCTGGGCGCACCCCATGACCGGTCGTGATTTTGCTCGAACCGAGTGTAAGCGAGATACGCTGTATTATAGCCTGGTGAGGCAGACGCACGTCGGAGAGATATGTGTGGCTTGGATGGACGCTTTTAGCGAGGCCGACACTTGGGCAAAGGTAACCGTCTAGTGGTGTGTTAAGGCGTTCTGAAAAGTGCACTTTTCTTGATGACGCGCTGAATGGGTGGACGCGTGACAACCCGCGTCGAAGGCGGAAATCATCCATTTCATAATATTGATGAATCACTTTTCTTTATTGCTTTAAAGGGTCACACCACTCCACTTACCAAGCACTGCGAGAAGAAAGTGTGAGATTTAAAAAGCGCGTTTCTGAAGCCGCTTTACTATTCTCAGATGTGAAAAGCGTGCTCTGAATTCAAGCTGAATAGTTTTGCGTCAACCGCGATCTCCTGCCCATGAAGATCTCACCGATTGGCTTGTCGCTTGCAAAATCTTGGTGCCGTGAGTTGTCTGATTGACTGTGCTTCGTAGCCCTCACCAATGGGCCTGTCGTCCGTTATCTCCGGTGCTGTGTAGCGCTCGCCAGACCAGCGCAACCGTCCTGGATGTCCTCTGACCATTTCAATCTTTCCTAGGTCTTCTCTACTTTGCGGGAACTATTCTTACTAATATCCTCTACTTTCTTCCTATTTTTTTCACTGCCCTTCTCCCACCCCATCTTTCTGCCGACCTGTTAAGGTGCCCTCGTAAAGAGAGCCAGTTACGGGTTGGCACAATTCTTTTCATTTTCTTTTGATAACCAGTTAGGGAGAGAAGTGCTGAATTGTGCAGTCTAATGCTGCATATGTAAGTAGACCTCATGCGTTCGCTACGCTACGAATAACGGACGCGTAGCGTGTGAGCTGCCGGTGCCTGTAACGTTAACACAGGGTGCGTTGCATTCGCGGTTTTGATTGGTCCGGAGTAATTAGGATAGATGGCTCTACAATAAAAGTGACCTGCTCGATACGCGCTGCAACACTGATTGTGTCCTGCTGTGTGCAGTTAGGACTGCACTTGTCACTTAAAATACTTGTGTGAAAGTAGATGTTCTGAGTGTTATAATGCACTCGTAAAGTGTGTACTGTGATACCAGATAGTGCAGATTCATGTGATGCAATGAGACAGCTGGCTTGATTTAAATATTCTGAGCAGTCACTTGCATGTCGGCAGTGCCATAAAACTTAAGTGGCGAGTATTGGTGGGGATGTGTTCGTTAAATAAATAAGGTTTGCGAGTTGCTCTGGACGACCTGTAAGAAATAAGTATCTTTAATGCAGCAATCGCTCAAGGAAATTATGTCCATCTGCCGTTTTAGGCCAACATTTTCACCCATGGTGGACTGCTTGCGATCCCAGTGCTGCAAAAGCTTCTCGTGTGGTGCTCTTTATTCTCGTAGGCTGCGTGAGTCCACTGTGACAGGAACTTTAGCTCTGTGAATTGAACGAGTTTTTCATGCTTGTAAACAGACAGCATGACTGAGACGAACACAGCAGACACCTAGATGCAAATGAGCCCCGGTTGACAACTGTTTTTATAACTACAATCAACACATTACACAATGCATCACATAGTATAAAAGATCAGTTAAAAATGAAATTTATTTGTATTAAGGCTCATTTGCCACCTGTCACACCACTCGGTTATTTTCGTTAGAGTGCAATTGAGTTAAACGTAGTATTCACTTTTGTGTATGTCCTGATATATTATACAATCGGCAGTGAAGAGTGTTACTTTTCAATCAATGCGCGTTGTTATGTAATCGATGAAAATAAAAAATAATGGTGGGCCAATACTGAGCCTTGTGGGATGCCTGAAGTCACCGGCACAGGAGATGAGATATTTTCGATAATGACAAATTGGTATCGATCAGATAAAAAGCTTTTTATTCATGCAGTGATGAGACCATCACCAATCAAAGCAGTCATTCTGGCAATTAGTTTGGTATGACACACACAGTCAAAGGCTTTACTGAAGTCTAATAGAAGTGCGTCTGTTTGATTATGGTCGTTAATACTAATTGCGGAATTATGAACTGCCTCTGTAAGCTGAGTGACTGTCGAGAAGCCTTTTCTAAAACTATGTCGAACATCAACCAAAATTTTTCTTCGAAGGATGTGGTTATGTTTTTGGGTACGGTGTGCTCCAAAAGTTTGCATGATGGGCTGGTAACGGAAATCAGTCTGTGGTTGGACGGTGCATTAGTGTGTCTGGACTTATGAATCGGTACAATTTTTGCGATCTTCCAATATGCAGTGAGCTCAGTTGTCGAAAGTGACTTACTTTCTTCAAGTCACTTTCTGCAAGTCAAAAGTGACTTGCAGAAAATAAATAACTTTCGACGTCAGCCCTACCTGAAGATTGCAAGATCGCTAAATTGTACCAATCCATAATTAATGGTAAGTTTACTGTGAAGTCACTCTTGCCCTACTTTTTCGTGAAAAGAAGCACAAGAGAAACTATGTGTGCGATTTGCAATCTGTGACTGGTTTTATTCACTGTGAGTAAAAAAGGAGTGCATTTTTTACATCGCTCCCAGAATGTAACACGTGAAGTAACTCTCGAAATATGGTAATGCCTTCAAAAAACTAAATTATTCGAGTCTTAGTGTTTCTTCTTCTTTCACGGCAACTTTTTGAGTGAACATGCACAAAGAAGTAGTGTCCACATATGTGCACAATGTGCCTGAATGGGCTGCATCAGTCGACTTATCGATAAAACAAGAACGTTCTTGGTTGAAGGCTTGATTCCCAGAAAACTGGTCGTCAGACGAAGCACATTTCAAGGTTTACTGATTGCATGCGAGCCATTTGCTGTACATCCTAGTTTGAAATATCAATAAAAATAGGACAGCAGAGTAGAACATAGATGCAGCGCCAACTTACTAGTGAGTCTTCATTATCGCTTAATCAGCAATAAACAGCAAATAACAAACATGCAACACCACTGAAGTGGCACTGCTTATTGGAACTGTGCCAGTGCTACGCCTCTGTGTCGTACTTTATTGTCCCACTTTTGCTCACTGTTTCACACTCAAGGTTCACTCATGCCCTGTGGCAGTGGTGCTGCGCACGAAGCTCTGCTTAGTTGTGGTGAAGTGTACATAGCCCACATTAGGCGGAGTATCATTGTACGCCTCAAGGAAAGCCACACTTTATTAAAGGCCCCACCCCCCTCATTTACCTAGCCACTGTCACACCTGTGTTTGCATACATGCAGTTTTTCAATGGTACCATTTTTATTATAGACAGAGGGCATGGGATGCTATAAATAGCTGATTGTTCTTCATACATAAGGTGTCAAACTCAACAAAAGCACATTCTGTCCTTCAATTGAATGAGATGTGGGAAGATTGAATTCACATATTTAGTGCCCCCCAAGTGTACCAGTATATACATGTTTGCACCTTCAGGCTTTTTATTGTGTGCCCTCATTGTAACGTCATTAATTCAGTTGTTCTTCCAGCTCAGGAAGACAAGACCGCTCAGAGGCCATCCTACTTATTCTAAACTAAACATTACTCCAGACACACCATCTGCAACGTCTAAAAAGTTTTCATCTTTAAAAGTGACTATCAAACAACAAAGAAAATGAGCTCTTAAATTGACACTTCTTTCCTCATTCATAGCGAGGGTCTCTTTCTGTCAGATTTGGTGCCTTCAGGTAGTATGCGTGGGATAACTGGTCAGCTGTGAGCTTGTAATGGAATCAAGTTCTGTGTGACACCAAGCAGGCAGAAAAAAAATGTTCCACACTCGTCCTCATGGCAACAGGCGGCGCTGACGGACGCTCCCGCACTCAATGCACATATATACCACCTAAATAGTGGACGGGGGGATGACTGCCACCGTAGCTTAGTGGTAGAGCATCGGATGCATTATTCAAAGATCGCAGGTTCGGTCCCTGCGAGTGACTAGTTATCTTTTCGTATGCTGTTCTCTCTTCACATTTAACATTGCATCTACATTTATTAACATGTCCTTTGCCTTCCTTGGCATCGTTGCCTAATGGTGCTCATGAATACTGTGTCTAACGCACCTTGTTCGACACATATGGCTTTGCCAATTCTTATGTGTGAATGTAAGATACGCCAGGATACCCAAGAACTTTTGCATCTTTTTATACGACTTCTGCTATCAACTTGGGTCACATAACATCAGCATGTGGACATGTCAAGATGAATCGATGTGATGCCAACGTGTTGTTATCACCATTATTTATGCATACTTTGAGGTCCCTGCTACAATAATGCGTGAAGGTGGCCTGCATTAGAAGAAATGAAGTTCAGACTAAATAAAGTGAAAGCAATTACATTTAGAGGAATACACATGGTGTAACACGGCAACTTTAGCATCGAGAAAACATGTACACAAGCAATGAACACAATGCAACAGAAAGTATGGATTACTAAAATCAGACCTAAATCCATTTATATGATGCCTGGGTGGAAAAATAATGTAAATACGCAGTCACGATTCAAAAGCAACTCGATTGAGTTTGCACATTTGTACAATAAGGTCGTTTCATAAGTATGATAAAACTACAAGTAATGAAGCTGCAATCTTGTTTACTTGTAGGCTGCGCACAAGAGGCACCCCCCATATGAAGGCACAACTTGTTCATTCTCTAATGGTGCTTAGCAAGCGTGCAGCCATTGGAAAAATATATGCATGAATGAGCAAATACATGAAGAAAGGTTACTACTTAAATAATAAAAAGAACATGGTGTTCGAGGACTGAACCTTGCACCACTCCACAGAACCGTTCAGGGATCGTGCCCAGTAAACTCAGCGATTACGAAGCACAAGATGCAAGACGCAACGAGCGAATAGACACATGAGTTATTAACTGGTTATTGTTGAATCACGAGGCACGTGATGGAAGGAAACTTGAAGCTGTGTGCAGTAAAGAAGGACTCTGTTATCATAATTATGCAGTTTTCTTGGGTAGACGAATAGGACAAGTTGACGTTCATGACATTATATTGATGCTCAGTAGTACACGTGACTCATCTTAACATCCCAAAGCTATATTGTGATATGCGCTATTGTTCGTAGATAGACGCGCTGCAGAAATGCTTTGGGGGTAAGACACGCCAAAAGCACGAATACTTTCGAAACCCGTTCCTGTTCATTGATCAGGTGATGCAAGAGCTCTCCTACAACCCTGTGACAATGCACTCCTCCACATCTAAAACCTTGAGTTACTTGGTCTGAAAAGGTCTTCTCATCCAAGCACTGTGACATAATTGTTAAGAAATTACCTCGGCATGTTGCAATTCACTACCATTGTACTTGGATCACATAAGTAGAGAGCATTACCAATAAGGACATCGCAGCTCATTGTTTGTCTCCTGACAGTTTAAGCAAACTCCTTTCAGTCGAACTAAAAAGTCCTCAGAAGAGTGATTGCAAGAACAACAGCAGGAAACACAGCAGCGGTCAGCTGGATTCAAACCAGCCATCCCGATGTTTTAACAATGGTTAGCAGGCTAAATAATGTTGCCTGTAAGTCTCTTAAGCTGTTCTCTTGCTTTTCAACACTAGAAATTGCATGTGTTCCGCACAAAGAGACGGCATTTGATGAAAGCTTGATCTGAAAATGTGTCGCTTAAACCGAAGAAGAGAGTGCAACACGATGATAAACTCCTTCTGACGTAAGATACACGAGATGAATAGCAATAATATGACTAATCAAAAACACAAGGACGACAAGAGATGATTTTCAAGTAAATAGCACGACACTGTCTGCACTTCGACGCTTCAGCTTTGAATTTCTCACGACAAAATTGATGGTATTAAAACACACAGCGCTGGGTCTATAGCTGTAGCCGCCATGGGGCACAGCAACCATATGACACACAAAGAACGCAGAGGTGACACGAGATGGCTTTCAGGTAAATAGCCCACTGTCTGCTCTTTGACGCTTCAGCTTTGAAGATATTATTGCGGCATCAATGGCATTAAAACACACACTACTGGAACCTGTAGCTGTAGCTGTAGCCGGCAAAGGACACGGCAGTCGTGAGTGAGAGCACACAAAGTCCTGAAAATATTGCCGCAAAGGGAACAGTGGCATGGTGTCACTGGGAAAAGTGTGCAAATGAGCACAGATAAGTGATGCGTTTGAAGTGCAACGCGACACAAGAAAAATGCAGTGGTGACGAGAATGCGCTTCGAAGAAGGGAGCACCGCATTTCACGACACTTGAGCGAGTAAGTTTTCAAAGGTTGACGTTTTGGCATTCAATAGTAGTAAAACACTGTAAAGGCTTTTGGGTGGCTATGTACAAGGCTCTACAGTGACAGTTGCCAAAGCTGTTGCAAATGACTTGTCTGATATGCAGGTGACCACGATATCACAATATTTGCGGAAGTGCCGTTGGGAACTAGTAAACGCAAATGCTGACCATCATCTTCATTCATGCTGCTTTCATTGCTGCTCATCGTGTCAGCATCGAAGGTCACCACGACTCATTGGTTGTCATCAACGACATAGTCAATGATGTGATCAATCTTAATTATGCCATCCTCCACCTATATGACGTGGCTCACGTATTTTTTTTCATTTTGTGCAGTGACTTGGTCTATACGTTTCCAAGCAAGAGCCCCGAGGCCTTCCATCTTAAAGGGTGTATTGACTTTTAAGCAAAACCTTTAGCATAACTTCACATAAGTTCAATCGTGGTAAGCTCGCAGTGGTATGGCGGCAAGCGTATAACAGTGTGACCAGCATGAGCAGCAATGCAAAAAGATACCTATTAACCTCCGTACTTACGGTTTGAACAAACTGTATACGTTCTGTTTTCACCATGTCACTGCTCCAGGTCACACCCTTCAGAAAGAGCCAGAATTGAATGGCCTTTTTCAACGTACCCATACAGGGTACCTTTTCAAGCTTCACAGAATGTTGAGGTGCGTTATCAAGCGCAATGGCCCTTTGCGACAGCAAATTCGGCAGTTGTTTTTTCTTAAACCACTTTTCGTAGTGGGCGCCATCCATTTCATCATGATAGTCGCCTGTTCTTTTTGTAGCTCGAAATACTTCACCGGCAGCTGTGACGAAACCGTCCTCGTTGTCACAGTGAGTAACAATGAGGTGACCTCTTTTACCACTGGGGTTCGGCGGGCCTGTCGTCAGGTTGCGTTTCTTGGCGTGCTCAGCGGACTTAATGGTCTCGTGGACCAACCTACGTCTCACAGTGTGCCTTGCGTTCGCCCAGGTTTCATCAGTGTAGATGGGTCACCCTGGCGTCGAACCTTCTTAATTTGGCGCAAGTACTTGCGTCGCCACTGGATGATGTCAGCGGCCTCGATCAGGAGCAAATTTTGGTAACGCTTCTTAAAGCGGAAGCCTACCTTGAGCAGCATCCTGTGAATAGTTGTGGTGGACATGGACGGCAACGAGTCATAATCTTTGATGTATGCGCCGAGCTTGCGCACCATCGGAATTTCCCGCAGTTTATAGAAACCGTGCATGACTCTGCACAACACACCAACGTCGAAGTCGTCCAGCAGCTGCTCTTGATCGCGGCCCCTGCCACCGCGAGACAGCGTCTTGGGTGAGAGTACTTCGCCGTGCTTATCGTGCTCCGCTACCCACTTGTACAGCGCACGCTCGCTGACGTCGGTGTACGCCGTCGTTCTCTTAATGAGAAACCTCGTTTTTAACTATTGTCCCGAACACATTTAGAGCCAACCGCTTTGCTCCCTTGTCATAAAAACTGATTCGGGAACAATATCACACAAGTGATCCAGGCGCCACAATTTTGGCAGGAGTGGTCAAATCTGCAACCGCGGACTAATCACAACCAAAGACGGGGTGCTCCGCGGCGCTGTGGACGCTCGGGCTGTGCGGACTATTCATAAACGTTTATACAGTGTTGTGCCATTCCTTCGTAATTTATAAGTAAAAATATAACACATACGAGCCACAACAGCGTTATTTTTTCGTCATTTGCGTGTTATAACACGTACAAGCGAGAACTCTTTCTTCAGTATCATGGAGCAACAACAATTGTTTCATACAAAAATGCGACAAAATCATCATACATATGACAGCGATAACACGCAGAGAAGCCTTCAAGTAAAAATACCCCGACGAGACCACTTGCAAAAGTCATGAGAACAAACAACAGGCTACGTATATGGGGCACTACATCTCGCTTCGCAACAACCTGCGCTGGAGGGCCGTGTAGCCTTGGCTCTGCAAAACAGAACTTCTGGAACAGAGTATAATGGTGGTAAATGGCGACGAAGCCCTACGCTCAGTCGCCTCGGTTAGGCTAGCAACGAGCGCCAAAGCCCAGCAGGTTGCTATAGCTTTAGCGATGGTCAACCCTTCACACACCCATGTCTTCACAGACTGTCGCGTTGCCATTCGGGCTTACGAAAGTTGCATCATCGCTCGAGAAGCAGCCTACATTCTATAAACAGGCAAAGGCATGGGCTTGCAGTACCTCTCTTGGTTTTCTGGCCACATGGGCAAAAATGTCCACCCACAGCAACCTAACCTCAACAAAATGGCTCATGATCGAGCGCGAGAAATGACCCTCCGCGATGATCAATCAGCCACCGAAGAGCTCGGCCCAGACGTACAGTTTAATGATTCTTTACTCACTTTTCACGGAATTACCTCTTACTACCTAACTGATAGAATCCAAAACCCTTTACCACATGCGAAGCTCGAACCCGCGCTAGAGGTGGCTTTTCGCGTGCTACCAACGAGATCGTACCCATCAAGGGGCCGACTCAGCCGTTCAGCTCAGACATATATATTCACAATGCCCATACTGCTGAGAAGTGTACTGTTCACTCGAAAACATACTCTGGCAATGCCCTGCGTTACCTCGAGGGCCTCTTGCCAGTGAGTCCGACAAGAAGGAGGCACTCAGGGGCCTCAGTCTCAGAAACCAACAAAAGGCAGTCCAGATGGCTCAAGAACTGGTGGAACACCACCACGTTCCCACCACGACCCGGGTGTCACCGACAGTAGCGGCTGCTAGAGTCTCCTTCGTAGACACCCTGGTGGCTTAAACTCCTCAGCACCGTTTAATAAAGTTCTTGAATGACTGACTGATTTCTTAGCTGATAAAATCACGTTAGTCACAAACACACTCTTCTCAATATCTTTTGAGTCTATAACACTGAAGTGTACCTAGATCTGGTTGTAGTTTATATTTTTGTTATTAGTCTGCATCTAAATGTCAAAGTGCTGAGACAAAAAAAGACAGAGCTCTACATTTGCTTGAGTTATGCGCCATTACTGAGATTAATAATAATTATAAATACTGGTGCAGTCTTTCTCAGGAGCGATCTGTCATTTATTGTTTGTAACTAAGCGATAAATTACGCAGTTATCATAAAAAACACTAATTTTACAGGACCTACGTTATGATACAACACAGAATTGGTGTTAAAGATAGCTGGTGGGCTAATCCAGAATGCTGATTTACTCCTTAGGTTATATGTATAAAGATTTCAGAAGTATTATTCCCAAGCACTTGCTACGTGCAATTTTTTTGAAATAGTTCCATCGGTGTTAAAACTACTGGATGTGTATTCAACGATAACTGTTTTGGGAGCAGCAGGTGTTAATGAAGTCTCTGAATGTATTTCGTGAAGTAAAAGAAAATGTGCCAGTTTGTACGTTCCCCTCACTCTGCTACCGTGGCCGTAGCTTCACGTGATCCACATGCCAAATCTAACGCTTCAGGTTCAGGGTTAATGTTTATTAATTTGTGATTGGTAATTTTAAAAAGTTTCGTGAGCGTAACGATGCGTTTGAATGTTCGTATTATTTGAGATATTAGTACCTAGTAAGCAAACAGCTTTGTTTTGGCCATGAACCTAGCAACAAATAATCTGACTTGCTGCCTACAGAAAGACCTCACATACTTTTTTAAGCATTACCTAAGTAATCTCGTAATGTCAGCACCTGGTTTCAGCAACTAATATAATTCACTTCGATTGAGTTCTGGTTATTCAAGAAACCTACCGCAAAACTAAACAACAGCTGAAAATTTCCACATCGTCGACGGCGAAACAACAAAGTTGCACCTAACACTTTTTAGATTACAAAAGTTTGGCGACGGCGTCCAGCCAGGCTCATTACAGGTCATTAGCGGAGTCATGGAGTAGAAAACAAGAAATGATAGAAAAAAAATGAAAGGCCAATAGGGAACTCTGTTGGCAAACCAAAACATGAACTGCTGTACATTACGCAGAACATGCTCTTAGTAAGCATGCTAATGGTTAGATGCTGCTGCCTGTGTGGTTTTCTACAGTTTGCTCTGCAGGGCTTATCTGCAGTGCAAGGGCAGAAGCGGTCACGTTCACCTACAGCATGACCTATTTCCAGACTTAACCGTAGTGGAGCACCCGATAAAAGGAAAAGCAACGGAAAGGCAGGAACGTCGAACATATTGTACTTGGCTTACTAAATCAGTCCCAGATTGAAGTAAAGGCCCACTCACCCGCTTTCAAATAAAATAGAAAGAAATGTGAAACAGAGACGCAGGGAGACACGCACGAAGGTTGTAGCATTCATGCGAGACGTAAGCATCTCTATACACGACTATTCATTATGGTATAACGTTTTTAATGTTCCTATGTATTCGCACCTTCGGCATAAGTGGAAATGATAGATTGCTCTAGATCCATTTCCCCAATAAATTGATACGTTAAAGAGAAACAATTACTATACCTCTGACTGGCCCTCATATATAAAGTTAGTTTTGTGCGACACGAGAAAGTAATGTCTGGCTTGGGTATTGCTTCGCAAAGGCTTATTATAGGCAGTTGACCAAAATAATCTAACGTGAGACATGGAAGCACCTCAATTTGATGAGCTACACTGCTTAACTAGTGTGTTTTTTTTTTCCACAAAGTGGTAAAAATTTGTCGATTTGTCCTACTTACGTTATGACTATCTATATTTATAACTAAGCACTTTTATATGCAGTAAGATCTAAAAGCAGCATTGAAAGTGACGAAGATTTTTGTTATAGCTAACATTGCAATTGACAACATATAACTAGAAATAGCGGTGGCTGCATTTTCGAAGGAGACGGAAACGCTGTAGGCCCGTATGGTCAGATTTGGGTGCACGTTGATACACCCCAGGTAGTCGAAATTTCCCGAGCCCTTCTGCACGGCATCTCTCATAACTATAACGTGGTTTTGGGACATCAAACTACACATATCAATCAATCAATCAATTTAGAGAAGTAATCAATGAAAACTGTTGTCATGTTCACCTTTTTCTCTAATGGTCGGGAGTGCTAGTCAGTGCTAAAAAGCAATATGAATACACAGTAAAACGTAAACCAAGAACAGAAATAATGCTCTAGACTTCGAAATTCAGCCCCAAGAAAAAGTGGAGTACTACTTCGTTGAGAACGGTACGTATTGTGCTTGTGTAATAAAGACTCACAAATTAAAATTTTTGAAGGAATGATTTCTTTATCTTCTTTAATCGCTGTTATGTTTTGTTGAAAAGGTCACATGGTTTGTCCAAAATACCAGTAAAAGTATATTAGAAGCTATCACGCTTGCGACTGTGCTCGCTCTCCAAAATGGTGCCAACGTGACATTCGCCTCATTTCCTATATCATATAGTACTTTTGCTGTAACGAATAGCACGTGAGAGACAATGGGTCTGTTAACTACATAGTTCAAACGATGTCATTTTACTTATGTGGATTTGATATTAAGTCCACTTATCTCCAAAAGATTCATGATTGCTATGTGGGGTTTAACGCCCCGAAACCCCCATATGATTATGAGAGGCGCCGTAGTGGAGGGCTCCAGAAATTTCGACCACCTGGGGTTCTTTAACGTGCACCCAAATCTGAGCACACGGGCCTACAACATCTCCGCCTCCATCGGAAATGCAGCTGCCGCAGCCGGGATTCGATCCCGCGATCTGCGGGTCAGCAGTCGAGTACCTTAGCCACTAGACCACCGCAGCGGGGCAATCTCCAAAAGCCAAACAGAAAGAATACAGGACACATAAGTCGTTCATTGGTTTCCCGTTTTTCGCACGTACAAAAAATATGCTGAAAGTGTCAGGCATATTTTTTTAAGAAATGGAAAAAGTTTATTTATTCGACTATGAATACGGCAGAATTACAAGAAAAAAAAGAAGTACAAAAACTCTAAAAAAGCGGAGAAAGTAGAGTGCTTATCATTTGCGTCGAATTGCGATAATTGCGTCGGAAACTTTTTTCGTTCAGAATAAATCTGTTCCCGTTAACTACTCCGGAAATCACTGACTTTACCATTCTTTTCAGGCAAAACGTTTTCCTTCGAAAATTATTATACAATTCACAAGCTATGATTATATAGTTCCCAAGTTCAGCCAGTCAGAAATCTGTTGTTGCTGTGAATAATTTCGGCTTTCTTTTTATCTGCTCTTTCAAACCTCGCAGAGAATAAGAAATTCTGTATGGAAACTAGATAATGTTTTGCCCAATTTATCTCCTGTAAGTGTGAATGGTGGTGTGGTTCTGTTCATCATACCATCTCTCTGGGCTGGTTTTCTTTCTACTATGAATGAAATCGAACTATTACAATTTGCAGCCTTGTGTCTGAAAATACAGACCTTTTTGACGAAGCAGAACGGAATATTTATGCGCTACTGAATTCTCGAACAAATGACTCATGATTGCATAACGTAAAACTTGACATGCTGTACATGAAACCAAACGTTGGAACTTGACAAAGCTGTACATAAAACTTCACGAAGCTGTACTTCAAACCAGATGCGTACGCCGAGGCCAACGCCGGCTTTCGACGGAAGTTTCTCGGGTGGCAGGTAGGCTTTGTCTGCGACATCTGCAAGCACACGTGGAAGCACGTTTCAGCTATGCTGGTTAACCACCTGCAGGGAATATTCGGGCGTTTATTTTTCTTGTAATATTTTGCAGCACTGGGGTACCTTGTGATGCTCATAAAACATTTCTAGTCTTCCGATATTTGTTACATATCTTCTTTTATCGTGAAAGGAATGCCATAACGGTATTCAGAAGTTTCATTTTTTATCAACTCAAATTTATATGCAGCCACAAGAAAGCCCAGAAAAGAGACATGCAGCTTTTATTTCATTTTTGTCGTCACATTATTCGCCTTTTATTTGGCGTTGTTCTCGCCGCACCCTCTGTGCTCTTCCACCATAGTCAAAAGAAAAACAATTAAGTGATCGAAATAAAGGATGCACTAATAAGTGTCGTGCCCCTCGTACGAAGTGAAATTAGCCTTACTGCTGGGTCGATACTGCCTGTCCATGCGCTGCACCCCGACGTTCACGATCCCCGCAGCCTGATATAAGTGTAATTCTTATTATCTCTGATATTTCTGTAGTGTACAGATTCCCGAGAGAGTAGCACTGCATTTACATTCTGTAGCAAGGACAAGATACGATCTCCAGAAGCAAAAGCTTGCCACGAGAAAAAAGAAAACGCACGAAGCGGGGGCGCAGCTGTTCAGAAACCAGTGTGTAGTAATAAAAGCGCTTGTTCAGCATTACATTTTTTTTTCATCTTTTTTGTGTGCAAATCAGGTCCAGTAAGCACAGCAAAGTGTAAGGTAGTAATGAAGTGCCACTTCGTCAGTGCTGGCTTTTTGCACCGAGCAGTGAAACAGCCTGAAATGAAATGTATTTTAAATTAGTGGCAACAGCGGGTCTGGAGTAAGGTCATGCCAGTAAACACTTGCACATAGTATTGTATGATGGCGAGTAAGGAGCTTGAGCTTTTCGCCGTCACCAGCTCTTCATTTCAGTGATAATTATGACCTTTCAGCACATGTGCGCAACTCCCGTGAAGGAATATTTTTCTTATTAGCCTAATAACCCATCCGGAAAAAAGCAAGTGTAAATTCTTCAGAACAAGATACAAAAAAGATGAAAAAAAACGGAAATAATGTTTGTGGACGACATGTTTTGCTCTGTATCTGACTATGCCACACATATATTTTCAGCAATCTCCTATTGAATTACAGCCGAAGAGCTCGTACAAGTGCTGCAAAATTGTCGATCGCATGATATCACACAATTAACCCTAATGTCCGTAATCATCTATAATGATTTGTTAAAATGAATGCAATGCAAGATCGAAACGTGTGACCGAAATGAAATAACAAGCGCAAGCAGTGGTAGACAAAAGCCGCCTAACAAAAAAAAAACTTCGAAAATGTTATTTTCTTAAGCTGCATGAATACCTCTATGGGAAAAGCCGCTGACATTGAAGAGATCAATATAACTTCATTCTTTCGTTTGTAAAGGAGAGAAAGGGCTGAAGCCGTCGCAACCGCTCAAGACGTTCGGTAAGTGTGTGCAGGAGTTTCATTCTACTATAAGGTGTCTGAGATCGAAGCATATGCTGTTTACGAACTTTATGTTAACGTGGCTGCGAATAACAACATAGGTAAACTTTTGACGAGACGATTTGGCTTTTTCAGACTGGTTTAATGCTATCAATTATTCATAGCGTAAGTAGGCAATAGACATGTGGTTTTTGCGACACTTTTTATGTAAATGCTGACTTTAAAACATCTTCGTTTTGCTTGAACCAAAGGTTTCGTTACCTGCAAACTATGTTTTGGCATTATTGACTGGCACATGGGAAGCTATTTTATTGTGAACCAACATAAGCAGTAGAAAGTACTGAAGCTCGCATCGGGATCGAATCAAAGGTCATTGCTTGTTATGTAGATGCTGCTCTTACTTCACAACTGGATTCTACATTACTGAAAGAACAGCAACTTGTTCTGCGTAAAATTTATATGGTATGGGGATCTTCGCTATTCAGTTTTAGTAATGGTGTGCTCCGGGTGATATTATACCTGAAAACTTTCCAAACTGCACAGTAGGCTATTTTTTATCTTCCTTACCCAACTTACAGCTTTGGTGTCATTGCGGCAAAACTATAAAAAAAATATATTTTAGAGAATACTTGGCCGGGGACCAAAGTGATAATTGTTGATGGAGGCGGAAATGTTGTAGGCCCGTGTGCTCAGATTGGGGTGCACGTTAAAGAACCCCAGTTGGTCGAAATTTTCGGAGCCCTCCACTACGGCGTCTCTCATATTCACATGGTGGTTTTGGGACGTTAAACCCCACATATCAATCAAGGTGATAATTGTTGAACGAAGAAAAGAAATGCGACAGATATCATGATTTTAAATCAATACCAACTAATGCCCTGCGAACCTCGTATTCTTGATGAGCATCAAACCAAGAAAACCAGTTTCTCTTCCTCGATCATTTCTGTCCTTGCTTATTCTTTTTCAGTCTCTTTTTTCAGTCTCCACTTTCTACTCGTTCACTTTGGTCGTGTCTCTTTGATCTTTTAATACCTAATACCTAATCCAATGACTCAAATAATGTGGTTACTCGCTATTTTTAATAGTCAATAAGAAATAGCACAAAATGTGCGAAACATTAGTCCGAAATACTTCTTTTTTTTGCAAGGTCGAAGCCGGAATCCACTATACATACTCTTTTCGCGCCGTTCGTATTCACGTACGTACGCCCGTACGTGTGTGTGTGTGTGTGTGTGTGTGTGTGTGTGTGTGTGTGTGTGTGTGTGTGTGTGTGTGTGTGTGTGTGTGTGTGTGTGTGTGTGTGTGTGTGTGTGTGTGTGTGTGTGTGTGTGTGTGTGTGTGTGTGTGTGTGTGTGTGTGGTGCTGCACTCAAAGCTGTTGCTGTCGCTTCTATCTTACTCTCCATGCTCATATTATTCCATGCATTCATTTAGTGACTCGAATTAAGGGTGTTGCATAATTCAAGGCAGTAAATTAGAAGGGAAGAAGTTATGCGGATAGGCACGGACGTTAACGGGAAAGCAAATATGTAGTAGGCTACCCTGCAAGGGGGAGGTTTAAAGAGAGACAGAAAATAAGAAAGAGGAAATGAGAGAGAGAGAGGAGAGAAGTAGGAATTTAATAAATGGGTGAAGTCGTCTGAATAAACAGTTCCGTTTTTTTTTTCGGCGCTGCCTCCTGAATCGAAAACAGCCAACACATTACGACGTCGCTAGCAATACGTACTGAAGAATACACCTCAGCAAAATATCTCCATCACTCCTGCCTGCACCTTAATGCAAATTCATTATAATTCTATACAGTAGTGACCATTTTCCAATAGTTCCAGCAAATCAATAGCAAAATGCATGTCCCCCAAAGGTTCTTAAGTGTCTCACTGACAAAGCGGATTGGGAACAGTTTCACAAAATTACGCTCTTAACTTGGACTGACGTGAGGTGTTAAGCATAGAGACAGCTGTAGGATAGCCTACAGCTTTTTTTATTGATGCTGCAACTAAATGCATTCCACAAACATGAGGATGGTCAGGCAAACAACGAGTCCCATGGTCGAATAATGAATGCCGTAATGCGTGCAAATAACAAAAAATGCCAGGTTTGCGCGGAAAGCGCTGCACAGTCACAGCGAAAGCTAGAAGAGCAGTTTTTGAGAGCTTTTCAAAATAGTACTGCAAGCACATTTGCTTGATACCCACTGAGGCATAAATCATGAAAATTTTTGCGTAGTAGGCCGGCATTCCCTATTTTTACTCATTCTTGTGAAAGGCGTGGAATCCGCTAAACATTTGCAAGAAATTTCATGTCAATTGCTTATGGAGTGTGTGACGAGGAGGATGAACTATGGCTGAAGTGGATGTGAGCCACAGTTAATAGGGGAACAAGAACAAGCTTTTTTAATGGGCTGGAGCATTGGACGACCCACTGATTACGCTATTCAAATTGTGCGATGAGTGGTTGTTGTTTCACTGTTTGAAAACACTTTCTACGTTGTATTAACGCGATTGCTTTCCCGACATCAAGCCTGCCTAAAGCAAGTTTGCCAACAAGTAACAAGCACTGGTGTGGCACTGTGAGGGATAAGGTTCGGGTAATCACGGCAACTTAAATAATCGTTGTCGAGACTGACGAAGACATTTGCAACTTGAGTTATAAGGCTTTAATGCCACAAAAAAAACGATAATGAAGCTTGGCGTGTTACATGGCAACAGCGAAGAACTGCCTTAGGTACGAGCACGACATACTTTCTCGAAAGACAAGGTCTGACGCTTAGCGTAGTCCCCCACTGCACTACACAAGGTTTGAAACACTTCACCGTGTGACGTCGAAGGCAGATGAGTCGATGTGTTGCGTTGCGTCTTACGCCGACATCAGCGATGACTCAGGCATGGTCGGAGCGGAGCGTGAGGCAGAGTCGATGTGTGGCAAGCACGTCCCGGACAGCCAGTAGTAGGCCCAGGTCTGGAATACGCCCGGGTCCGAGTACAACGGACCGGCGCCGGCTGCTGGATCACACGGTAGAAGGGAGCCAGGCTCGTGCGGACCACAGGCACAGGTAGGCTTCGGGACCACGACCCGACGAGCGCTTCAGCCTGCCACTGTTTCGTTCGGATTCTTCTTCTCGAACGCCCCGTCGTCGTCTTCCTCTTCTCTTCCCCATGGCTTGGCTTGACTTTGACGACACGATTCCGCCTTTTCCTTGTCTCATCGTCATCTTCGTCGGCGTACGGCACAGCACAAACTCACAAACATCGCGCACCAGATGAACCTACCGCGCATATCATGACAAAAGTCCCCCCTTTCAAAAGTTTTTTTTCAAAAAAAAACTGTCCAAAGTGCGCGGGAGACAAGACTTACGACAAACAAATGTACAGAACTGTTGCACCAAGAGAATAGTCTGTATGTGAGAGTCCCTAGGCATATGGTACATTATTACATTAATGTTGTATAGCTAGCACCTACACCTGTAGCCTGCTCATATAATCAGCACCTACGTTCTCTGATCCTTTGATATGCTCAAAGCGAAAGGTGTACTCTTGCAATGCGAGACTCCAGCGCAAGATCCGGCTGTTCAAATGCTTGGCTTGAGAGAGGTATCGTAGCGGTTGATGGTCAGTCTGAACGACGAAGGAGGTTCCATAAAGGAAGATATGAAATTTCGCAATCGCCCAAACTAACGCTAAACACTCTCTTTCAATTGCAGAGTACCTCTCTTCCCGGGGCATAAGTTGGCGGCTGGCATATGACACCGGGTGAAGAAGACCCTCGTGTTCCTGCATAAGCACAGCGCCTATACACCTATCAGATGCATCTGTACGTAATACGAAGGGTTTCTTTATGTCAGCAGCCTTGACTACTGGCATAGATGCTAGAGCTTGTTTGAGGGTTTCAAATGCCTCTTCTCTTTCGGTATTCCACGCTAACTTGTTCTTTTCCATCTTTCTTGTCATTTCAGTCAGTGGTTTCGCTTTCTGGGCATAGTGAGGTATGAGGTCTCGGTAATATCCCGCCAAGCCGAGAAAAGAGCGAAGCTGCTTCTTCGTTTCCGGTCTTGGGGCTTTAGCGATCTTCGCTATCGTGCTTTCTACTGGGCGGATTGTACCATCGCCGAGGTGATGCCCAAGGAAGATGACAGAAGTCATTCCGATCTCACATTTTTGAGGTTTGATCCGTAGGCCTGCTTCTCGTAGCGCTTGAGCATGTTTATGTGAAACATTTTCGTGGTGTGCCCAAGGTCCAACCAATAGTCGTGGTCATTCTTTTTTCCTGTAACCGGAAATGGCCCCTTCCAGTGCATAAGAAGCTTGTTTTCCCTGGTTGGGAGCAATATAAGAGCCCGGTCACCAACTTTGAGCTGTCGGGTTTTGGAGGTTCGGTCATAATACTTCTTTTGCGAGTGTTGAGCTCGGGAGAGATTCTCTTGAGCCAGCTTCAAGGTGCATTCAAGACGTTCCCTCAGATCAAGCACGTATCCGTAAGTAGTCTTGATATCTTCCTCTAGGTCTTCCCCTGTCCAGAGTTCCTTCAGTATATCCAGGGGTCCTTGGACGTGCCGGCCGTAGATCAGTTCAAACGGCGAGAAGCCCATACTGGCCTGAGGTACTTCTCGATAGGCGAATAACAGAGGCGCAAGAAATCGGTCCCATGACTTCGGCTTCTCTTGGCACAACTTGCGCAACATCTGTTTCAAAGTGCCGTTGAACCTTTCGACCAAGCCATTGCATATCGGGTGGTAAGGCGTCGAGCTCAAATGTCGAATAGCAAGCAGAGCATTCACCTCTTCCATCAGGCCTGACGTGAAGCAGGATGCTTGATCACAGAGGATCTCCCGTGGAAATCCTATTCGAGAGAACATCTCCAGTAGTCCATCTGCTACTGTTGCCGAATCAATTGCGGGCAAAGCCACCGCGTCCGGGTACCGAGTGGCGAAATCCACAAGGGTAAGAATGTACCGATTACCCTTCTTTGAAATCGGCGTCAGAGGTCCAATGATATCAACGGCCACACGCTCGAATGGCGTGTCAATCAAAGGCATTCGTCCAAGAGGCGCCTTGCCTACTTTGCCTTTGGGATATGTCCTTTGGCATGCGTCGCATGATTTTACGAATCTTCGTACCTCCTCCTGTACACCGGGCCAATAAAACGACTCCAAAACTCGGTCCTTCGTCTTCTTGATACCCTGGTGACCAGATATCGGTGATTCATGTGCCAAGTGCAACACATGGACACGCAACGCCTTTGGAACCACCGCTTCTTGAACTGATTTACCCGGAGTCAAGTGGTAAACGCGGTACAAGATTCCTTTCTCGAACATAAATGAGTGGTATGTGGCTCCTTTGCCGCGGATGAGGGTGTCGACTTTCGCCCTACAAACATCCAGCGACCGGTCTTCCTCTTGTTTTTGGCGAAATGACTCCTGTGTCACCTCTAAGTTTCCAAATTTAGCAGTCGTGAGCTTCCGGCGATGTCCTTTGCTCGAAACACCAACCATGACTGTGCTATTCGTCCCGCATCCATCCTTGGATTTCTCTTCAGAATTCAATGCCTGATTAGTTTCCGACTTCAGGCTCGCTGACTCCTTCCACGTTGAGTCGGGGTCATTAGCGTCACGGGCGCCGGGAACATTTCCTACGATGACATCGTAAAGTGGCGACGTCATGCATTTGACTATCGCATTTCCGGTGAAATAGGGCAATAGAATCCGTACTTCTGCTTCCGGTACCTCGATGCAACTACCATCGGCCAATAAAATAGTGGCGGTAGTACCCGTCAGCGCATCATCGGGAACGAGGGAACGTCGCACGACCAGGGTGTTGCTTCCAGTATCCCTCAAGACTGATA
The DNA here is from genome assembly GCF_043290135.1 of Rhipicephalus microplus. Taxonomy (NCBI): domain Eukaryota; kingdom Metazoa; phylum Arthropoda; class Arachnida; order Ixodida; family Ixodidae; genus Rhipicephalus; species Rhipicephalus microplus. The sequence continues at coordinate 13,183,829 of NW_027464588.1, forward strand.
CAGTATGTCCAAACACTTCTCCCTGTAACACCGGCAAGTTTCGTGTAGCTGTTGCGGTGCGCGTTCGGAGTGCACTAGCAACAAATTCATCTTGTGATGAATCATCGGCACATCGGGGCGTCTCGGACTTCTGGTCAGTAGACACGATGCAAGATGTCATTTTCTTTGACACGCCGTTGCTTGGGCATGTTCTTGCATCGTGGCCGGGCTTCCGACAGTGCCCACAGAAGACTCGTTGGGGTTTCGTGCGGCAATCAGATGCTCTGTGGCCGGGTCGATCACAGACGAAACATCTAAGAGGAGGCTGGGTATAAGTAAATCCTTCTTGCTCCTTGGGAATGTTGTTTGCAGACTTGGTACGAAATACCAACAAGTTTGTTTGCCGCTGGGCTTCCAAGAAGGTATCAGCTGCTTCTGCCATTTCTTTTACCGTCCTGCATTTCTTCTCCCTTAGAAAAAGTGCCAGGCGATCGTGGCAGTTATTCAGAAACTGCTCAGCTACAATGAGGTTGCGCACGGATGCAAAGTCCTCGTCCGTTTCCGACATTTCCAGCCATCTATCGAAGTAACTCTGTAATCTCGTGGCGTACTGTTTACCAGTTTCGCCGTCTTCAGGCTTGCTTTGCCGAAACTTTTCGCGATAGCCTTCGGCTGTGAAACGAAACCTCTGGAGCAAGGCCATTTTCGTACTCTGGTAATCCATTGAGTCTTCTGGCGACAGACGACCGAAGACTTTCAATGCTTCCCCACTGAGGCATAAACTAAGCGCTGTCGCCCACTTCTCCTCAGGCCACTCTTGACCAACTGCTACGCGTTCGAACCTCTTGAGATACGCATCGAGATCGTCACGCCCCTCGTCAAACACTGGAATCAGGTTGTGAGGATTGATCAAGCACGGGCGGCTTTGACTCCTCTCAGGTTCGCGGTCCCGCGCTGTTGGCTCTCGGCTACCTTCAACCTCAGCTAGTCGAATTCGCAGTTGAAGAGTTCTCTCTTCTATCTCCAAACGTTCCTTCGCCGCCTGCCTTTCCGCGGCACGCTCTTCACGCGCTTGCACAGATTCCTCATAAGCCCGCTCTGACCGCGCGTCTACCCACGTCTTTAGCTCGGCTCCTTGAAGCCCCATGCGTTCCGCTAGCGTTATAAGCTCTTGCTCACTCATCTTCCCTACAGATTTCAACCCAGTGCAAACGGCTTCGTCGTCCTGTCGTGCGGACGCCAATTGTGAGGGATAAGGTTCGGGTAATCACGGCAACTTAAATAATCGTTGTCGAGACTGACGAAGACATTTGCAACTTGAGTTATAAGGCTTTAATGCCACAAAAAAACGATAATGAAGCTTGGCGTGTTACATGGCAACAGCGAAGAACTGCCTTAGGTACGAGCACGACATACGTTCTCGAAAGACAAGGTCTGACGCTTAGCGTAGTCCCCCACTGCACTACACAAGGTTTGAAACACTTCACCGTGTGACGTCGAAGGCAGATGAGTCGATGTGTTGCGTTGCGTCTTACGCCGACATCAGCGATGACTCAGGCATGGTCGGAGCGGAGCGTGAGGCAGAGTCTATGTGTGGCAAGCACGTCCCGGACAGCCAGTAGTAGGCCCAGGTCTGGAATACGCCCGGGTCCGAGTACAACGGACCGGCGCCGGCTGCTGGATCACACGGAAGAAGGGAGCCAGGCTCGTGCGGACCACAGGCACAGGTAGGCTTCGGGACCACGACCCGACGAGCGCTTCAGCCTGCCACTGTTTCGTTCGGATTCTTCTTCTCGAACGATGATGATGATGATGATGAATCCACAGACATGGCTCGTACCCACTCAGGGGGATTGGCCAAGAATCGATGACTTAATTAGGTAAGTTTTTTTTAATATCGAAACCACCCACCAGAAAAAAGAATGAAAAAAATAAAGACACCCTAGTCAGAATGAATGGAATGCAATAGTTGCTTGTCACTCGTGCAGATAAGACAACTATTCATTACCTTGAATAAGAATCAGGATAGTTAAACAGTGCTCTTGTGTTCGTTGGAATTATTATTAGTTTTTTTTGCATGATTAATAATCACGCAATTAAAAGCTTAATTCTTTTACTTTCATTCAGGTACTTGCAAACTGCGTAGAAAACGTTCTCGTGGCTGAAGCCCAGATCGTAAGCACCGAAGGAAAGTATGTTTTCTGCAGATAAGTTCAACCGTAGGCTAGCGAATGGGAGGGCTAAGAATGTTTTCCTAAGCAATTTGTATCGGCGACATGATAAAAAATAGTGCTCTATTGTTTCCGATTCTGAACAAAAGTTGCATAGTGGTGATATCGCCAGACCAGCCCTATGTGAATAGAAATTTAACGGGGGGACACGACATCGAAATCTGGTTATTATGGTTTCCAACTGTTTTGTAGGACACCAGTGACTTTTCCATGGAAATCTTAAGTGAGTAAATTCTGGTGTTGACAATATTGCTTCCATAGCGTCTGCACTGAGCGCAAGCTTTCTGTATCTTGTCGCCGTTATAGTGGCCACTTCGGGAAGGACTGATAGTACTGGCCCTTCCAATGCTGCTCGTGCTAGAGAGTCGGCGATTTCATTTACCTCTAAGCCGCAATGACCGGGTACCCATACTAATTTCAATAGCTGCAGCTGAGGAGGAACTAGCATAAGGAGCGTCTTTAAGGCCATCGATTTTGTTGACGCCGTAATCGACGTACAAACTGACAGGGAATCCGTTATTATGATCGCATTAGCGGCATTTAAAGGTAGCTTTCGCAGCGCTAGAACTATTGCCAACAGCTCAGCTTCAAAAACTGGGGTGAAATCCGGTAATCTTAATGAAAAAGACCAGTCAAGCGAATGTTAGTATATACCTACACCTGTCTTTTCATCCAATACTGAAGCATCTGTGGCAATAATGTTATTCGTTTCCGCGTGTGCAAGATAATCCTGCAGTCGGCTATTTAATACCCTATAGGATTGTAATTTAGCCTTAGAGGGAAAAATGTCATCGAATTCAATCTTAAGAATTTGATTTGTATCCTGCGCAGCAATCACATCTCGAATTTTTACATTTAACCTATCTAGTTGTTTCTGGACGAAAACAATTTGAGGTGTTCGAAAGCGTGGCCAATGGGCAAGAAAAAAGCTGTCTGGGTCATTTATAAAATCATACTCAGATCGTCTTGGCGCATAGCTATAAAATTTCAGAAACGTCTGAACCGTTAGGATACGAAAACGGCAAGGCAATGTAGGTAATCGTGCTTCCTGATACAAAACATTGTTTCTTACAAACCTCGGTAGTCCTAGACACAATCTCAAGGCTTCTCGTTCCAGCATGACCAGAGGCTTTATTTTATATGCAGGGCCACCTGAGAACAATACGCACCCGAATTCTAGGATTGGTCGCATATACATTTTATAGATCATCACCATTGTGCTTCTGCGTAGACCATATCGGCGGCTGCTCAGTCTACGAAGAATTCCTAAGGCGCGTTGTGCTTTAGATGCCATGCTTTCTATGTGAGGAGTCCAGTTTAGGTTGGCATTATAAGTTACTCCCAAATATTTAAGAGATTCCACCTGTGGAATGGGCTCTTGTTTATAACATATTGAAATTGAGATGGGATCGGATAACGGGAATATCAATACTGCACTCTTATTTACATTTAAGGTCATGCAGACTGCATCTAGCCATCTCTCCAGCATATTGACATATCTCTGTAGTGTTTGATATAAAGAATATATGTCACTATGTGCCGTAAAAAATGCAATATCGTCAGCATATACAAACACCTTCACGTCCTGGCAATGCGGTATAGTGCTCATTAGGATGTTAAATAGAACTGGCGATAATACAGCGCCTTGGGGGACACCACGTGTTTGTTTGCACTTTGACGATGCGCAACCATCCTTAAAGCAATAAAACTCCCTTCCTCTCAAAAATTCCCTCACCCACGCCAATATATATTTTGGGAGATTGTGGCTCTCTAATATGTCTACTAATACTGAATGTTCTACACTATCGTATGCCTTAGCTATATCCAATGTCACTAGTGCCGCATGTTGTCTTTTTTTGCGAGCAAGCTGAATGCGGCTTTCTAAATCTGCGTGTGCACACCAGATTGAACAATCTGTTCTGAAGCCAATTTGATTTGGATTTAATATCGAATTTTCCTCCATCCATATTATAACTCTTTTATTGAGCACTCTTTCGATGAGCTTCACCATATTAAGGTAAGAGAAATGGGTCGAATGTTTTCTATGACATATCCGAATCCTTGTCTTTTTTGTATCGGCACTATTTTAGCTAATTTCCACTCATACGGAATCCAGGCATATTTTAACGAATAATTTACAGTGTTTAGTAGGTCACATAATGATAATTTGAATAATATTTTTATCATGGCAGTTGTGATTCCGTCCGGACCAGGAGCTGACGAGGGCAAACCTTGTATCACTTGTGCTAACTCTTCCTCTGTAACTTCAGTAACTTCAATCGTTGACCCTGGTTTTTGTGGATTGTAAGGCTTAGTTGATGTAAATCTACACTCCAGGCCTTTAGCCATGGTTTCTAAGGATTTCTTTGTTTCTTCCAAGGACATAATCTCAAACCCTGCATTATTTTGAGATGACATCATTTTACGTGATCTCATAAACCTGAACAGCGCCTTTTTGTTACAAGCTTTTGAAAGGTGATCATAATGTTTTCTATCATATTGTTCCTTAGCTAAAGAGACCGTGCGTTTGAAAATTGCAGCGTGATACTTGTAATCAGACCAGTTTTGAGGGCACTGGTTATACATAAGTTTTTTCCAAGCTGCCTTTCTTCGTCGGAAATCCCGGGCACAGTCCGAGTTCCACCATGGACTGTGGGTTGTGCTCTTTGCGGATTCCACAACGAATTCTGCATTTTTATATGTTCTTTTAATCAGTGCACTTAGTCTCATGGCTTTTGTATCTTCTTGCTCTTCAGAATGAGTTGCCAAAGCAGATTCTAAATCTTTCCTAAATTTGGTGTAATTAATAAACACTCGAGCCTGAGAGCCTGACATTATAACTTGGCAAGCAATCTCGAATAATATTGGCAAATGATCACTGTTAGTTGCACAATCACACGCACTCCACGACAAACTAGTGAGTGATGAACTCACAAAGCTTAAATCTAAGGCTGAACGAGACCTATCACTAATGTAAGTGGGTGTTCTTGAATTCAGGCAACACAAGTTATTATCCGCTGCCCACTCCCACAATCTCTTACCGCATTGATCAGTTCGGAAACCCCAGCACGTATGATGAGAATTGAAATCGCCGATTAGAATTTTATTTTGATAACTAGAAGTCACTGCAGCGTCTAAACATCGAGTATCTATTACACCTTTAGGAAAGTATGCATTCACCACCAAAAAAGGCATGCAGCCTGGTAAGGTTATTTCTAAGGCGACAATTTCACTCTCAGGTGACATGAGCTTATACGCAATTTTTGCTTTGAGACTTATTCTATTATTAATAAAAAATGCCAAACCTCCACCTTTCGATGGACGGTCTAGACGGAAAGATCTGAATCTATTTAATTGAAACGACTGATGCATTGAAAGCCAAGTTTCTTGCAGTGCAATTATATCCGGAGAAAATTTCGATGCCAAATATATTAGATCAGTTGCTGCAGAGTGAATTGATCGGCAGTTCCAATGAAGAATTTTAAGTGACCCTATTTTCGCTCTAAAATAGCCTCAGCGATGGCCTTGTTTAGAATATTTTCTTTAAGAAAATCAGCTTTAGACAGGTTGTTCTTCTGGTACTTTTTGGTTTTTGAATCGACAGGTGCGATGCCTTCTTTGTATAAAGGGGATCTCGAGCGCTTTAGCGATCGGGGATCCATCTCCATTTCGTCTGAGTCCTCCACTTTCTTGGTAAGCTCGCATTGAGATACGCTACCTTCCTCTACTGAATCTGCAGCTACCATAGGTTGCTGTGGCGTATCGGAGCCATACTTCTTTGAAATTTTAGGGGAGTCATGAATGTGAAGGGCTTCCGTAGTCTGATGTGGCATAGCAGAGTCATACTCCTTTGCGAACTCCGAGGAGTCACTAATGTTACGTGGTGCACTGTGGTTGTTTTCCGCTATACCCAACATTTGAGCCATCTGGTTCGATAGAATCTGGGCCAAGGACTCACAAATATTCCCAGCGATGCGCTCCATTGCCTTCTCCACTGCCTTCTCAATCGCTTCCGCAATAGGGACAGAGAGTGCTTCCATTGTTGGCATATTACGAGCTGTAACACCGGCGTAGCCTTGTGTTCGTGCTTGTATTTCAAGTGCTGCTTCCTTCCGTGAACACCGTCTTCGTTCTACTATCTCTAGAATTTGCAGTTCACGTACCTTTGCCGAACAAATAGAGCTATCGGCCGCATGAGCTTCGCTACATAGGCAACACTTTTCTTTATCACTCAGACAGTCGCTAGAATTGTGACCTTCCCCGCATACCTTACACCTGACCGCTGACCTACAACCTTTCATTGTGTGACCATAACGCTAGCACTTTATGCATTGGAGCGGACGAGGAGAGAGCGGCTCTACTCTGTAAATTAAAGGCCAAGCCTTAATTTCTGATGGTAGGACTGATCCCGCAAAGGTCACAATTACAGACTCAGTTGGTATTTTCTTGTTGTCAACCACCCGTCCACACCGATAGACAGAAATAGCACCTGCTGGCGAAAACAGCTCTAGTACTTCGGAGGGTGGCATGTTGGCATCGACGCCACGCACTAGACCTCGGGTACATGCTAAATGAGAAGGTATGAACGCGCTCACCGGCTGGGATGCAAACGTTGAGCACTTTAGCAGATCTAGGACACAGGACTGGTCTGGCGAAAAGCACAGTATGCCTCCTCTGCCGAACTGGCGGACCTCCGTTATGGACTGGTATTGGGCCGTCACTGACCGTAATTCCGCCTGAATGATCTTCGGGTTTTTCATTCGAATGATGCCGTCATTGTTCGGGACTAGAGCCACTGGAACCGATGATATTCCGTTGCTCAAAAAAAGATCCACTGGCACCTCCTTTGGATCCGTAGAAGCAGACCAAAGAAAAGTCCCTGGCCCTGGCGAAGATAAGGGCATCTTGTCTTGTCTGAACTGCACAAAAAACACTGATCAAACAACTATTGCAGTATAAGAAACGATGGTAGACCAATTAACCAACAACAGCTACTTAATTCTTGGCCACACCCCGAGAGCAAGCTTCAACGGCTAGAGCCTTGGCGAACCTTCTCGAACGCCCCGTCGTCGTCTTCCTCTTCTCTCCCCCATGGCTTGGCTTGACTTTGACGACACGATTCCGCCTTTTCCTTGTCTCATCGTCATCTTCGTCGGCGTACGGCACAGCACAAGCTCACAAACATCGCGCACCAGATGAACCTACCGCGCATATCATGACAGGCACAGTGGTAGAATACTGAGCTGGGACCCAGTGTACCCAGGTTTGAGCCCCACTGTGCCACTCGTACTGGTTTTTTTTCTAATTTCACGCGATGTGGTTACGGACACCGGCGGCGGCGGACAACCACGCGTGACCCGAGTTGTTATCTCATAAATATTTCACTGTAATAAGGCAAGAAACTCTGTACTAAGGCAAGAAACAGTCGAGAATCTTATAAACGTTAGGGATATTATGTCGCAGGAAAGAAGGTTCTGCCGACTGACGAGAAGAAAAAAATGACATAAATTTATATCCAGCATGACGTCATATACACAGAAGGGTAAAGTCTTGAACAGGGTAAGAAGACTAGAAGGAAAACGTATTCAGTCCCCCTGCAGAACACGCAAGGCGACAGATTGGAGGGTCAAGCAAACACCCTCGGGACACACTTCGAACAGGCCTCCAGCTCGCCACACTCTAGCGAAGCGTTCCAATGTTACGAAGTCAGAATGAAAATAGAGAATATAGAACGCCAATCCACGACATACAATGAACCCTTCTGTTTGGCTGAACTACAAGTCTTACTAACTTGCTGCGATAAATCTACCCCCAAGCCAGACCATGTAGCATATGAAATGTTCGAACACCTTCCTACTTAAACACTAAAAGCACTCCTCTCGATGAATAATGCGATATGCTTTCCCAGCAAACTACCCCCCCCCCCCCGCCTGCAAGGGAGCCATCGTTTTCCCGACTTTAAAACGAGACAAGGCTAATTGCGTGAACTAGTTGTCTTTGCAAGGTCTTTCAGAAAATGATAAAAAGGCGAGGCTGATGCACTTCCTTGAAACAAATGGCCTGCGTGACCTGTACCTACGTGGGTTTCGATAGGCTTGGTCCACCGCTGACCACCCTGTGTCTTTATCGAGGCACAAACTCTTGACGCTTTTGTTGATAAGCAATTTTTTCTTTCTGTGATTCTCGATAAAGAAAAAGGCGTGTGACACTGCATTGTGCTTTGGCATATCGCGAGACCTGTCATATTGAGGTGCTTGGGATACAATGCTGAGAATCATCGAACGTTACATGTCGAACCGGACTTTTTATGTGCGTGTGGACACTGTCTTATCACGAATATTTGTCAAAGATCTAGGAGTGCCGCAAGAAGGTGTATTGAGTTGTATGCTTTTTATAGTGACTCTTTGCGCCTGTCTGTCACGTGCAATATGTTTTATTGCACATATCACGATGATGTACATGTTTTAAATCGTGCGACCTCTCAGTATGTGAACGTCAAGTCCAATGAGGTTTGAACAAGGTATCTCAATGAGCAGATGCAGAGGCGTAGCCAGAAGCGGGGGGGGGCACCTGCATCCCCCCCTAAATATTTCTCACCATGGTATAGAGAACAAAAATGACCATTTTAAGCGGGTGCCTTTCCCAAAATCAAGGTGGTTCCCCCCTCCCTCACCCTTGCCACCCAAAAAAACTTCTGGCTATGCGCCTGGGCAGATGAGAGAGGTTTTAAACTCAACATGCAAAACAGAACTTGTGTGTTGTTCTGCCGAGTGAGGGGCCTGCATCTCGACCCATACATTGACTTGCATGGTCAACGCCTGTTTCTCAAGACTAAGCATAAGTCTCTGGGCCTATTATTGATGCAAAACTAGCCTTGAAAACATACACATTTAAAAAAAACTAGCTGTTTGAAATGCTTGAATATTTTGAAAGTGTTGTCACGCACTACCTAGGGCACTGACGGGAAATGCTTCATAAATTCATATAAAGCCCTTGTACGCACGCGCCCAGATTACGGTGGTGTAACCTATCAGTTTGCGACACCATGAGCCTTAAAGATGCTCGACCCTGCCGACCAAATGCATTCGCCTTTCTGCAGGTGCTTTTCGAACTATCTTTGTAGAAAGCCTGTGCGTAAAATGAAATGAATGCTTCGTCCCTCCACCAGCAGAGACGTTACATGTTACATGTCTTTGCTGTACATTGTCGAGGTTGAGGCAGACGAGAAACACCCCACTATCTCCAGAGTTATTAATTTGTTCAATTTTGCTTTGTTCAACAATCATCCTTTGCTGAGACAGCCCTACTGACTCCATGTGAGGAACCTACCTGTGAAAACTGGCGTGCCATTTCTAGAGCACCGTTTGACAGCTCCAGCATTATATGCGCCGCATCATAACCACACTCTAGAGGTAGATTATAGAGTATGATTGATATTTCATGGAAGGTACGAAACATGCTCCTACTGCAAATATTCACACGCACTTCGTCGAACTCCAACGCAAGTACACTTGCTTAAAGTTTTTCACCGATGCTTCAAAGTGTCACACTGGTGGGTCCTATGTCACTGTTTGTTCGTTCTTTTCTGATTCCGGTATTCTGCACACAAAAACAAGCACATTCACTTCAGAAGCTCATGCAATATCTGTTGTCGTCAAGTACATTAAGGAAATACAACTACAAAGTGCGGTAATATACACGGATTAGCTGAGCATAGTAACAGGTTTGAAAACTGTGAAAAACCATAAAACCCTGTTTTTTGTCAGTTTACACTTTTAGATGCGGAGCATCTTATACTCGCGCCTTGTAGTGCGCCGTCCGCGCCGTCCGCGCCGTCCACACCGCTTCTCGAACATTCGACAGCTGACGCGCGCGCATGCGCCGTCGCGCCGTCGCCCACTCTTCCACCATCTGTGCATCCCTTCCTCCTCTACACACCGCGCGCGCTTCACTCCTCCACCATCTGTGCACCCTTCCTCCTCTACACACCGCGTTCGACATCTACAATTCTCCTGATTCTCCAGTGGACGCGCATGTGGCGTCGCGCTTCGAGAACATTCAACAGCTGACAGTGCATGCGCCGTCGTGCTGTATATATACTCAAGGTCGGCGCTCGCTCGCTCAGTTGCCGCTCGTCGGTTGGTTTGTACGGCGCGTCGACGTCCAAGGTCGCGGTGAAATGAATTCCAACGAATCCACAAACACAATGATCGACGTCCCTTCGACCAGCGCCGCCCTTTCGCGTACGTGTGTACGTGTTCACTCATTTAACACCCCCTCCTACAACCACGTTAACCAATTTAGCCATCGACCCAAGTAAGTCGCAATTTAACACCCCATTTCACAACCACGTTAACCAATTTAGCCATCGACCCAAGTAAGTCGCACTTTAACACCCCGATAACCAATTATATGCTCCGCATCCTCCTCAGTGTTCCCCCCGAGGGAAGCTGCGGGCAATTTTTATTCACTATATACGCCCTCAGGTGGCGTGTTGTAGTGTGCATGGCTGCCAGGGCACCGTCATATCAGAGAAATGTGTTCGCGGATCAGCTTGCTGTATACGCGAATACATTTCACGGATACAGCAAGATAACGCTGGAGCCAACACATGCATAGCTGTCCCTGCCCTTGATCTGTGGCCTTTTTTACGGCAGGAGCTCAGGGAGTGCTGGCAGCTCCTATGAAAATGGCAAACGCCAAAAATTTATATGTAATCAAACTAAGACTTTGAAATCGGTCAATAGTATCTAGATCACGCTACACACAAGTCACACTTACCAGGCTACCCATAGGACACACACACAGCATACGTGCATATTTACTGTTTCGCGGCAACACACCCATTTGTGAGATTTCAAAAACCGCTCACGGTTCTCCCCGTTCTCGTGTAGTGTATACGATTTAGATGCTGTAAGAGAAAAGCACTTTTTATGGCCCTTCCAACAGCCGCTTTCAGTACGTCATATCATGCTCATCGGTGGGAACACACTGTTTCATCTCTTTTTAAGATGTACATTTTGTTCACACTATCATGCTCATCTGTGGGAACACGCTTTTTCATCTCTTTTTAAGATGTACATTTTGTTCACAGCATATTCCGTTCTGGTCTGTTTTTTTTCTTTTGGTAATGCAAGCACAATGGGGACACCGGTTGGTCACTTGCATTGCATTGATCATTTGACAATCCACTTGCTGCGTCCCCGTTGCACAAACAGTGCACAGCATGATTCATTCTTACTCTATCACCGTATTGTTTGAAGCTATCCTACTCGGTGCGAGTGGGCGGTGTTGCAAACTAAAGTTCTCGGTAGCAACGAAACACGCTGCACTACTGGTGCGTGCATGTCCACATCTGTGACAAGAAGGCACTTGCCGAATCAATTTGCGTATCAGAGGGAGCGTGAGAAAACGATTCAAAGAAACCGCCATTCAAGAAGCACATCTTACTGCATTAAAGTACTGAGCGAAGAATTCACAAAGCGTGAGATCTGGGCAGCTATAAAGACGGCATTTCGCTTCGCTCTGAAGCATGCTTCACAAAGCTTTTGTATATTCTTGGCCCATAAATATTCTTGCTCCGGGATTCCAGCGAGACCTTCTGTGAACTTTCTCGACGAGCGTTTGGACCAGGCATGGGACCACTTTTTATCTTTACGTTTGGTTGCCAGAACACTTCAGTCTCCCTATTTTTTGTGCCCAGAAAGCAAAGAAGGTGCACTACTTAAAAATAATGGCTTTTTTTTCGGTCAAAGCTAGATGGAAACTACAGCTTGTATGCTCTAAGACAGCGCGAGGCTGTTTCACGTTTCCTTCGCTTTATCGAAACTACACACGAAAGTATACAGACAACAAGGAAACTATAAGGAAACATAACATGTTAAAATCCGAAATAAACATAAAAACAACGCAAATTACAAGTCCTAACGCGAGAGGGTTTCACCGGTGAGTACTTGAAGATTACGCGGGACTTGTCTGCGTGGAAAAGTTGTGACGTGGTAATGTCGGCACCACAGAAGTTCGACGAAGGGTAGGGCAATGCTCACGCGTATGCACGATGAAGCAGGTAGGCGAAGAAGACTTCTCCTGAGATGCGCGGACTGGGTACCACAGCCAAGCGCTCGGGCCTACGTCCGACAGTAAACCTTGTGGTTGCGGTAGCTTGCCGCTGGCTCCGTGGCCGTTGAAGCTTGAGTTGAAGCGAAGCAGTTCACTTGGACTCGACCTTTGACCACCTTTTTCTTGCTTCCGCCCGAAGGAACACCACCTTCGCAATTGCCTGGAACTCCACTCCACGCACCCTACTCTCGCCCTTGCCTCATGTCCACACAAGGCTCTCGTTTCTCTTCTACGCCTTTCACATTAACCAGGCATGCTTGCTAATGCACCGGTGTCCTCATCGTTGTCTTTCACCACCGCACACATCGGTGAAATGCAGATATTTTGCGCTTTTATCACATTACTGTTTGTATGTGCACATGTATATATAGATAGACAAGAAATATCGAAGAGGTTTCAGGAAGTATAGAAGCCCTGTGCCCCTGGCTACGCTACGGGTGCTTTTATTATAACAGGCAGCACAAATAACATAGAGCGCTGACTTCAGAATGCTCTTGTGTTGATGAGGGACGAGTATGAACGAAGAAAATATAATGACACGCTTTTCATTTTTCTACGACCACGTGGTCAGTTGCACATTTGACTGAACTTAATAAATAAGTTGTAGTGTAACAAACATAGAATCGGCAGAAAACAAAGCCGGTGATTGGATCTTTAAGGTCCCTGGCAAAGGCAACACACCCCTTTGGCCCCGGCTTCACGTAGACGGCGCTCCTGGACTGACCAACCCATGTGAAATCGGCAGCCGCATTTTCCTATTTACCTCTCTCTCTCTCTGCATCTTCGCCTTTGCCATCACTTTTTATCTTTCCTGTCTTCTCGTTTCTTCCTTTTGCTTTCAATTTTCCTGGCGGCACGTTGACCCTGTGCGAATCGTTTACCTTAGTATAGGCGCATTGGGTTATAGTGGCGTTGTACGTCTTGCTTCGGCAAGATTTCAGTATATACAAGCGTGTAGCGTCCCCTCGTTGGGCTCCATGGTGAGTGGTCACCAACGCTGCTGAAGAAAAATAAAACCGGCATGCATAAAACATTCCCCTTACTTACCAATCGTACCGGCTTGAAGCGGGTACGCACTGATGAGAAGTTTTTTCAACAGGCCAATCAAAACAGTTCCTCACTTTTATGTCATCCACTGAGAGAAAACTGGAAAGCAAGCCAGGACCGTCTCTCCCTTCGTAGTTGCTAGATGTCTTACCGAAACTCTTGGAGCTGGATACAAGGTAACCAAAATGGCTAGCAGAGACCTCCTCCTTGAAATTCGGACCAAAGAAGTTTGTATAGCTATACCATCTCTAAGCTTATGGTGACATACTGATAACCGTAACAACACACAGATCAATGAACACAACTCGCAGAGCGGTACGTGATACGTACTTTATTGACCTATTTGAGACTGAATTTTCGGAGGGGTGGAAGAGCCAAAATGTGACCACTGTACAGAGAATTATCATCAGAAGAGACAACAAGGAAACACCAACGAAACACTTAACACACTCGTTTGCTTCTAGTAAATTGCCAGAAACCATTGGAACGGAGTGCACGAAGACTTCTCTCAGGCTATACGTACCAATTGCTTCCAATGCCAGAGGTATGGTCATGGCTATAAAGTGGTCGTGGTCGCCAGACCTCTGCAGGATGTGGAGTCCTGGGCCAAGTGCCGGAGAACTTTAAAGAGCAGCCACTTTGTGTAAACTGTGACGGAAACCACGCTGCATATTCACGTTACTGGAAGAATGAAAAGGAGATAACGCTGAAGTTGAAAGAAAACATTTCTTTTAAGGAAGCAAGAAAAAAGGTCTCGTTCTTCTATCGCCAAACATATACTGATGCGGCGGGTCAGGGGGCACCACCGCACCAGCGCCCGCCACTCCCTCGGCCCGCACATACTGAGCCGGTGGTAGTGGCTCCTGCCCCCAAGGCGGATGTAGTCCAGACTACTCCACCTACTCCCGAACAGAGACCGGAGACACCAGGGTTCTCAGGTCTCAAGGCCTCGCCTCACAGGCGAGGCTTAGAATTTTAACAACAAGCTCGCATGTGCGGGCATCCAGTGCCTCCGAGGAGGCAAAACCCTTGCTGCCTAAAGAGCGGCATGGCTCCTTAAAGCACGTCAATAAACGATAAAAAAAGCAGATAATGGGGCCTGGTGACGGCCCTGTTACTCGAATTCAAACTTCCAGCTTAAACAGATACTTGCTGTTCGTACACACAGCCCTGCTTTACTTTCACCATGAACACTCAAATTATGCAATGGAATGTCAGGGGCCTTTTCAGGAACCTTGACTATGTGCAAGAACTTTCACACGAACACTCACCAAAATGAAGCGTGTACAAAAAACACACCTAAGTCCAAAACACACCTACTTTTTACGTAAATACGGTATCGCCCGAAAAAAACCGTGACGATGCAGTGACATCATCCGGAGGTGTTGCCATCATATGAAATCAAGAGATTGCATGCACAAACTTTCAATTGGAAACATTCCTGGAGGCAGTGACTGTTCGAGCTGTGCTTTTCAACAAACTGATCACAATTTCCACTCTTTACGTACCTCCGAGCTATCACTTACAAAAACAAGCCTTCCAGTCCTTAATCGATGAAATTCCGGGAATTTTGGTTCTCCTTAGAGACTTGAATATGCATAGCAGGCTATGGGGTGGCTCTCGTTTTGACGCCCGAAGTCGACTGATTGAACAGTTTCTTCTCTCTTCCAGAGCGTGTCAGGGGAGTGAAACTTCCTATACCCTCGATGGAACGCGATATTCGCTCGCAGCGCCGGACGAACGCCTGGTGTTTGGGGGCGGTACGAAAACATGGCGGCTCATTGCAGACATGCACTGGGGGACGCCATCTTGATGAGGACTGAGGATCCGAGTGGCGAGAGGGGGAGAATTTAGCGCCAAATTCCATTGGGATGCACCAGCAAGCCAAATTGAGCTAGTGGAAGGTATTCAGATGGCGAGCACGCGACCTTCTTCCTGTTGCGCAACCCGCCACATGATGAAAACGGCCATCATTGCGTTCTGATTGATGGTCTGCCCATCCACCTATTTGTGCACTACTTATTCTAAGTAAGACGTTGTTTTTGTTTACGTGTACACATAAATTAGACAAGAATAAAGAGCAGAGTTTGTTTGAATGTTTTATTGCCTGAACGTATGGTTTATGCAGTACAAATACAACTTGAATGTTTTACGTTTTTTGTCGCATACAAAAGCGGACCGCACATGCCAGCATGCTAATAACCTAGTATCAATCCAGTGCACATTGCCACACATACGTATATACAAAGACAAAAGAAAAACAGTAATAACTATACACAAGTTCATAGCACGTATCCCGATATAAAATCATCCCATGAGTGGGACAAGATAATACGGCACACTGCACACTTAGGATGCAAGAAGAAATGATACAAAAAACATAAGGTACCGGAGTTAGACATTGCTACATTTTCTATTCAGCATCAGGTTTCTTTATAAAAGCTTAAGCAAAAATTTACAAAATACTGAAGCCACTATAGAGTGTTCTCATAAAATATTACGAAGGGTTTATGCTTTATTCAGCGTAACATACCTATATTGCTTAATGAAAAAAACAAAAACAAAATACAAGCAGACAAATACTACACACACAAGTCCGCTTCAGAGGCAGGAAATGGTGACCTCGGCTATAGAAGTAGCGGTGACTCAAAAATATGGAAATAGCGCCTACTTTTGCGCATATGTGTGTCTTTTTGTCGTCCGTGTTTTCTGAGCGCTCAGTTTTTCAAGACCTCAAATATGCAAACAGAATTCTAAGAGTTACAAAAGCTTTCGCATTTTTCGTGCTGCAGCAGATTTTCTGGTGCTTTGTTTAGCCAAGGAGATGTTCACGAAGCGAATATGCCACAACAGGCGAATCCTTGCAAAGAGGTGCACAAAGGCTTTCTTGCATTCTTCAGAGCAGAATTTTCGCCTTCCCATACAACTGTGCAAAATGCCTGCCAAAACTCCACTCACATTAGGCAGGTGCGCCACAACACCGATATATTCCAAAAAGCAAGCTTCCATGGCTCTAATATCCTGAAAGCAATCGTCAGAAGGTTTAGTTTAGTTTAGTTTAGTTTTGTTTATTTGCAGGAAAAAAATACAAAAACTTCCCTGCGGGAGGCAAAGACTAAAGGCTAAATAGCCTGACGAGGTCTTGACCTCCTGATACAGTCTGCATCAGTGCCATATTACACATATTCACACATCAGTAACATACATATACAAATAAGTGACATTATACATATCTTATTTAG
This sequence comes from Rhipicephalus microplus, assembly GCF_043290135.1. Classification (NCBI taxonomy): domain Eukaryota; kingdom Metazoa; phylum Arthropoda; class Arachnida; order Ixodida; family Ixodidae; genus Rhipicephalus; species Rhipicephalus microplus. Next base: position 13,200,447 of record NW_027464588.1, read on the forward strand.
TTACACAGCTTATTTCTACATGATATACATTCAGAATATGTTTTACAGGAAACAATTTTGGTATCAAACGATTCTGTTTAAGTATCATTGTTCACAGTAAGAAAAAAATCAACTCAGTATACAAGTATTCCTAAATATAAAAGCCTATGGATCTACTATGTCTTTAGTCAAAAGAAGAAAGGATTTATGATGACATTTAAATTGTTTAGTTTTCAGAGTAAAGTCTATATTCGATTCGTGAAGGTTTAGCAATTGTATGATCTTATAATCAATAGCCTGCTTGCCATAGTTCGTGCGTGTTTTCTTAGTTTTGCGGGTAGAATTTCTAAAGCCATATGTTGTTGATACAGTGCGTGGAAAGGAATCCTGTAGTTTATGTTTGTGGATGTGTTGCATCAGTTTAAGATTATATACTTTCCTAGCAGATAGAATTCCATGTTTAAGAAAAAGCGGCTGAGTGTCTAAGTCCTTGGGGTGACCTTTATATTTTTCTATTACACGGAGCGCGCGCTTTTGCAAGATTAATATTCGATCGTAATTGGTCTTAGTTGTTGTTCCCCATACAAGCATTCCGTATAGAAGTTTGGAGTAAAACATGCTATAATATAATGATTTACATAACCATGAAGGGAGGAGGAAAGCAATTTTACTCAAGCACCCTACAGAACGAGCTAGATCTACCAAGAGACTATTTACGTGCGGTGTCCATGTTAAGTGCTCATGAAACCAGACTCCAAGGAATTTTTGAGTGCTGACTTGTTCGAGTCGCTGATTGTCAAACAAGATTACTATATTATCACTGATGTGCTTGTTAATGGGCCTGAACATAATAAATTTTGTTTTTTGTGTGTTTAATTTTAGTTTGTTTTTTGTTAGCCAGCCTGAAAGTTTCGAGAGATATACATTTGTCGAAGCTTCTACTTCCTGAATGCTGGAGCCTGTGAAAAATATACTTGTGTCGTCAGCGAACATTTTAATTTCGGGTGTATACTGAACCTCTGTAATATCATTTATATATAAAAGGAAAAGCACGGGGCCTAAAATGGACCCCTGCGGAACTCCTTTCTTTACGCTTAAATAGTCTGACTTTTTACTGTCTATGCTAACAAATTGTTGTCTGGATGATAAATAGCTTTTAAATAAATCAGAGACTATTCCACGAATTCCATAGCGGCTTAATTTCAACAGTAAGATATTATGGTCAACAGAATCGAACGCTTTACGCAAGTCAAGGAAGACACCTAACGTGAACATTTTATTTTCAATATTTTCTATTATGCGGCTTTTTACATCAATTAGTGCCTCTTCCGTGGTTTTATTTTTGCGAAAACCATATTGATGCGGTGATAAGATATTGTACTTCTCAAGATATTTCATAAGGCGCGTATTTATACATTTTTCATAAATTTTTGAGAATACAGGTAATACGGATATCGGACGATAGTTTTATTTGGCATTGTTACATTGCCAAATAAATCTGAGGAGATGTTGCTTGCCTAGCATAGCAAAATACTGGTGTGATGCACAAAGCTGGCGGTCGGCATTCTTCGAAAGGGTGTTGCACACACAGTGTGGAGGCCTGTGCAACAAAAATTGCCGTACGAGATATCCCCCAACATAGTAGAGAACGTTATCCTCTACTATATCATGGCTAACGGGCTGTTCTTCATCAGGAAGCATATCGACTGTTGGTGCTGCATCACAAGTAGTAGGAAGCGAATGAGGTGGCTCTGACATTTCTGCCAACACAGTGCTGCGATCCTGTTCACAGTTTCCTTCTAAAAAAAGGGCAACCAGTTTGCCAACAGAAATGTGTTTCAGACCTGATGTGAACTGAAGCACATTTGGGTTGTCATTGCAGCCATGCTTTAACCTAAGATGCCCGAAAAGGTTCTCCAGGGGGTCCTGCTGTAGCCAGCGAGTCAAGAGAACACGAAAATCAAAATCTTGGAAGGGGTCGTCGCAGAGGAGAAGTATAGCCTTTAAGGTGACCTTCCATGCCTCAACTGTGTGTGGTTGCCGAGGCCCGTCAAATTTCCACCTTTCAACCCACGACAGGCACTCCCGCAAAAAGGCTAGGTGTTCGGACCCTTCCGAAATGGCATAACGTAACGTGTCACAGGCTTTTTTTACAAAAGAGCTATTCAGACAGTCGAATAACCTATCTACCTTCTCGAGAAAAACAGTTGTTGGTTTGGCGGATACCGGCAACACGCCAAGAGAAATGAATACATCAATGGCCACTGAGACCGATTCGCTCATCACCTCGCTGGCATATTTAACTTTCATGTTATTGAAAGGCTTGCGGTAAATGTGGTTGTCGGTTAGTTTCTTCGCCAATCTGAGTTTGAGAGGATGCGAGCTTTCGTATAGTTGCGTAATGAAAGACAAATCCACAATTTCTTGCCCGATATGGAGCTTGTGAGGTGCGCGGAGATTATTCCTTGTGCATTTAAGTAAGTGTGGTGTGTCATATAGGAAATAAATCTTGCGGCTTTCAAGCACAAAAAACGGCTCTTCAGGCGTCACACCTAGCTTACTTGCCAAAGTGATGTTGCTTCCCCCCTGGTCGCAGATGAGCGCCTTCACAAACAACCGGGCTCCCTGCAGCTGCTTGATTAATGTTATGATCAGATGATGAAGAGTATCTGCGGGCGTTTTGGTCCTTGATACTGTGTAAGCAACGGGCTGAATCCACGTTTTTGAAATGCCTGCCACAAATATCAGGAGCGCTGAATTTGCCACGGCTGGTGTTCTTTGCCTACCGTCATCGGAGAATCCCATCACAATGTCATGCTTTGCATCATACTGCAGATGTTCGTTCAAGGACATTTCGTCAAATATTATTGTGCACGCACGATCTGTTAAATGCCAATTTCGGGTAGCTTTTTCGAGGGCTTCAATAGCGGTTGGAATAACTCCGGGAGTAATCGGAATATTTGATAACCACTGCTTTAGCGACCTCACAGTTGGCATGTCAAGCAGTCTTGACAGATGTCTGTACGCTTTCGGACCATGAAAGTATAAGTTCAAAGCGAACTGGCGGTGCTCGGGCGACCACCTCCGTCCTCTACGTTTCACGCCATTAATTTTAACTTGAGTCTCAAGCAATCTAAAGAATGTCTTGCGGTCGTAGGGCCTGATAGCATTCAACGCCTCGGACTGGGAAAGCTTTTTAACCTTTCTCTTGCCAATTCTTGACAGTGCCTTCCGAAGCCTTGATTTTATCTTCTCCAGGTTTTTCATTTTTCTGGCTGTCCGGGGCGAGCACCTTGAAGGCTTGTGTAGCCGACCCGCTGGATTGAAACCTGAAAGATTTAGAGAAAACGCTCATATATACTGTGTTTTTGTGAAAGCTGACCATGATCTTTAAACCTAGTAAATGTTCTAGCGGCTTTTAGAATAGAAGTGATTACTTCCATGAGTAATCAGTTGGTCATATTTAGTTCTCAATCCTTCACTTATTCAAACTTGGGGCATTGGGAACAGGCCTCTGATAAGCACACTGCTGGGCATTGAGCCTACTAATGGCATGCATAAGCATCGTGGGCAACATGAAGCTTCAACTAATTTTTCCTAATCATTAGCATACTCCTTGTTAACAAACATTATTGGTTATACGTTTAAAATGGTATGTTTAGGAAAAAAACAACGAATTCATAGTCTTCTTTAAAAAACACTAATCCCTATTATAATAATAATAATATTATCTGGGGTTTAACGTTCCAAAACCACGATATCATTATGAGGGACGCCGTAGTGGAGGGCTCCAGAAATTTCGACCACCTGGGGTTCTTTAACGTGCACTTAATCTAAGCCAACGGGCCTCAAACATTTTCGCCTCCATTGAAACTGCAGCCGCTGCGGTCGGGATTCGATCCCGCGACCTGCGAGTCAGCAGTCGAGCGCCCTAACTACTAGACCACCGCGGCGGGGCACTAATCCCTCTTAGGAGGCAACAAACAAGCAAGAAAGGGATCGGACAAGCACTCGTCTCGTCCTGCCTTTCGGTATACATCGCTCTGGTTCTCCTCTCTTAGCAATGAACTAGCTCGCCCAGCTGACACCCTAGTGCACTTTAGGATCTGTTAAATGGTACGTGACATTAAAACGATAGCTGCAGGGCATTAATTTATGTGGAATAGTTTTTAAGAGCTTAGAGAGCAATACAATTTGCGTACATGAGGGCTCAGTCTGTTGAACTTCATCATCGGCGCTGTGAGCGGGCATCGCAGTGGCATTCGCGGGCCGAGGAGAGCCTGTGAAGAGAAATTGGCGGAGCACAGATTTCAGCGTGACATACATACAGCTGGTATTAGGCGTCACATTAAATATTTGCAATTACAGTCACTCAGGGCGTTTTCTCACTATTAATTGGTCTCCTCGCGTATTATGTCTCAGTACGAGTAATGAAAAAAGTGTAAACACACAAAAAGAGAACGCTACGTGTCACTAACTAAATATATGGGTGTCCCAACTATCCTAAACCAATATTTTAAAAATCTTAATGCGATGTGCCTAGAACAGGTTAACATCGTGGTGCCCGTGATAACCTAGCGCGTAACCGAATTCTTGCCAATTACACTTATTTGGTCCATGGAAAATAAAAGTAATTTTGTAATAAAATGCCAATAAAAATAAAGTACCTTTTGGATTGCTAATTTTAAAAGGGACTTTGAACTAGGGTGTCGTAGAATATATATATATTTTTAAAAGGCCAGTTCTGTTGCTCCCACTGTCAGAGCTATTGCGCAATTGTTTTAACAGCGACACCAAGTTGGCCGCTACTCACTCGCCATGTGCGAAATAGCTGATAACGCGCCACATGGAGCACTCTCTCAAGTTATGAGGTCATTTTCGCCTTTTCCTGTAAAACGCTACGCCACGGGTAAAATAGCAGAGACAACTGAATCAGAATCGAGGAGGTTACATGTAGAGCATTCTGAGTGAGACGTTTGCTCTAAATTTAACGATTGTGTAGCCGGCAAATATTTTACTTAGCTAGTTATATATACCAGCAAAATCATGCCGGCGAATCCATGGATGCTGTGTACACCATGCGTTGGTATTTTTGGTGTAATCTGCGCGAGAATCTTAAAAATACTGAGTCATGATAACTCAGACAGGTACACATATTGAGTATTAAGACATTTCCGTAAATAGATGTAGAGGCATGAAAGTTTGTGCTGTTGTATGATCACTTTACAGAATTCCCACCTGGACTTTCGACGTGTGTCTGCCCATCGCCAAAGATGGAAACTGTTGGCACAGCACATCTTAGCAGCCTTGTCTGTCCAGGGTCTGCGTAGTCTCTGCTGGTGAAATGGGCAGAGCACAAGCGGTAGCTGCTGTAGATCTGACGAGGTGGTAAATGAGCCAGGTCCTGCCATCTCGCATACTGAAGCCAAGCGCGAGATCTGGAAAATCAACGTGTGCATGTGTAGTATTTGGGTTAGAATAGATTTATTTCTGTTTTCAGGCGTAGATGGATAGCTTTAAGTGAAAACTGGCATCTTTATTTTAAGTAAGCGTTATTTGATACATTTCTCATCTTCCTTTTTAATTGAATTTTTGTAACCAAGACGACTTGTGATAGCAATCCTGAAAGCAAACTTTAAAATAAAATCTGTGTTTATTATTAAGAGACGCGGATACATGCTTCTACTTGCGCGATAGCAATGTTTGGTGGCAACGACCCCAGCTTTCCTCCTAATTCAAAATATATTTTTGCAGACAATAGCAATCATCCCACACCAAAATCTCTAAACAACTATTCGTACGTATATACCCTCGCGCACTGCGTATCGCTCGATTATTACTCGCGCCCTGCTGCAAATCTTTCATAAAAACCTTATCAAAACCGGTAATAAATTAGTAGAACACGTAAGTTTACATTGTCCAATTATTTATGGGCTTTTAGCTGCAATTGCATTCTTGTAAATATATCGTAATTGTACTTAAGGCTGAAACTGAAAACATGAAATTGAAGTATACATTATAAATTAATATTTTATAAATTTATTGCTAAATTCCTCTGCAATATGCCGTGGATTTACGTGAGGCCAAAATGAAAACACACAGTTGAAACGCAATAATGTAATAACATCCGTCTAAACTCGCAAGTGTAATAATTTATGTCATCATCATCATCATCATCAGCCTGTCTACGTCCACTGCAGGACAAAGGCCTCTCCCATGTTCCGCCAGTTAACCCGGTCCTGTGCTTGCTGTTGCCAATTTATACCCGCAAACTTCTTAATCTCATCTGCCCACCTAACCTTCTGTCTCCCCCTACCCCGCTTCCCTTCTCTGGGAATCCAGTTGGTGACCCTTAATGACCAGTGGTTATCCTGTCTACGTGCTACATGCCCGGCCCATGTCCATTTCCTCTTCTTTATTGCAGCTATGATATCCTTAACTCCCGTTTGTCCCCTAATCCACTCTGCTCTCTTCTTGTCTCTTAAGGTTACACCTACCATTTTTCTTTCCATTGCTCGCTGCGTCGTCCTCAATTTAAGTTGAACCCTCTTTGTTAGTCTCCAGGTTTCTGCTCCGTAGCTAAGTACCGGCAAGATACAGCTGTTATATACCTTCCTCTTGAGGGACAGTGGCAATCTACCTGTCATAATTTGAGAGTGCCTGCCGAATGTGCTCCACCCCATTCTTATTCTTCTAGTTACTTCAATCTCGTGGTTAGGCTCTGCGGTTATTACCTGCCCTAAGTAGACATAGTCTTTTACAACTTCAAGTGCACTATTACCTATCGCAAAGCGCTGCTCCTTTCCGAGGTTGTTGTACATTACTTTCGTTTTCTGCAGATTAATTTTAAGACCCACCTTTCTGCTCTCCTTGTCTAACTCCGTAATCATGAGTTGCAATTCGTCCCCTGAGTTACTCAGCAATGCAATGTCATCGGCGAAGCGCAGGTTACTGAGGTACTCTCCATTAACTCTTATCCCTAACTGTTCCCATTCTAGGCTCCTGAAAACGTCCTGTGAGCACGCAGTGAATAGCATTGGGGAGATTGTGTCCCCCTGCCTTACACCCTTCTTTATTGGTATTCTGTTGCTTTTTTATGAAGCAATATGGTAGCAGTTGATCCCCTGTAGATTTCTTCCAGAATGTTTATATATATTTCATCTACACCCTGATTCCGGAGTGTCTGCATGACGGCTGATATTTCTACTGAATCAAACGCCTTCTCGTAATCTATGAAGGCTATGTATAGTGGTTGGTTATACTCTGAGCATTTCTCTATTACCTGATTGATAGTATGAATGTGGTCAGTTGTTGAGTAGCCTGTTCTAAATTCTGCTTGTTCAATAATTTATGTACTCAGTACTTAATTAACATAGTACTAACAACACATGCTATGAACGTATATGGACCCTCCCTTATAGCCAAAAGAATATGGGAATCGCCTTCCTCCAGCTATGGACATAAATAGGCTGATAATATTCAAGAATAATAATAATGCATGCAACGAGAACAGACTGAACGCAGGCAATCAAAAGGTAATAAAGAGTGCGGATAAGCTTACACTGTTCTATTAGTTACTGTATATGCTGCTACAAATACATTTGTGACATGCCTTGCATTGCCTTGGGCCAAAGTGCAACATCGAAGTGCAATGCACGATTGAAACGCATTAAATTGAAAACGCAAGTATAAACAATCGTGCGTAGCAAATGTATTCGCTGGAATAATTTCCAGATGCTCTGCCTTGCATGTCATGTATAATTGAAGCCGAAAAGCAGACAATCAGAATGTAATGAATAAATCATGTACGTGTAGCTCAATTATATTAGACAGCTACTGCAGCAACCGCGTCCTGATATGCCGTGCAAGCGTAGAAAGACAAAACGAGCAACATGCAGATCGTACCTTTCGTCCACCGGGATCCGAAAGAATTTTATGCCGGTGTGTCGTGAAGAATTCCGACACCACTCAGCGCAGAACGATTTGTGATGACGGCGAGAATCCATGGATGCGTCTGTTTAGCTGAATCTTGCATGGGTTTCGCTAAAACAAACTTTACAGCGGTAAAAGCGGCCTTTGGGACACCGCAGGCTGTAGCATACATGGGCGCGAGAAAAGAAACGCCCCTTTTTCGCCGTGAGAGATAGGACGACTGCGCAGTTCCCGTTTTCCACTTCGGGTGGCGCTCTTATTTTCGTAATCTTGAACTGCAACGTTTAGGTTCACTTGTGTAGTAAAAACTCCGGAGTTAATGAGTAACCTAGTAATAACTATAAAATAGAACAAGAACGTTCATTTAGGTAGTACAGCCCCCAAACGTTAGGATCGCTGCGGTTACGGGACAGAAAAACCGCGAAGTTTCACCCCCCTGCGCGTGTCTCCTGAATCAAAAAGAACAAACCTATTATAGCATCGCTAACAATACCTTTTCCACCATGAACTTAAGCATAGTATCTCCATCGTTTGTGCTTTTACTACACAGGAAAGTCATCACTAATCCCTACGGAAGTGACCACTTTTGTAGGTGTGAGCACACCTACGTCAACTGAATGCCCACCACAGGTTCCCAATTGCTATTAGGAAAAGCTGACTGGGAACAGTTTTATACCATCACTCATTTAAATTGGCGCGACATATGTACTTTAAGCATTGATGCTGCTGTCAACTACTTCTTCGCGTTTTGATTGATGCAGCAACAAAATGCATCCCTAAAACGAATCGACACCCTGGCAAACCACATGTGCCATGGTGAAATCTGAGTGCCGAAATTCGCGCAAGCAGCAAAACAAAGCATTGAGGTTTCTTCGGAACTCACCGACAGCAAAAATCTTGAAATCTTTAAGAAAATGAAGTCTCAGGCCAGAAGAATGCGTTGGCAGGCCAGAATAAAAAAAATTGCAGAATTTTTCATCAGGGATCAATTCATATACACAGGAGGCAAGAGTCTGGAAAATAGTTGGTAGGGTAGCAAAAAGACAAGTACACACACTGCCACTTGTAAACACATAGGTTGACGTTTTGGAAGGTCAGGCAAACTTCCTTGGTGCACACTTTCAACGGGTGTGAAGCTCGTCACACTATACTGATGCCTTCCAAAAATACAGAACAAAAAGAGAAATGCAAAACTCGAACACAAATGTACAAGATACGAGGCGTACAACCAAGCTTTCAGCTTAGCTGAGCTTCAAGCATCACTGAACTCCTGCAGTGATTCTACTCCGGGTTCTGGCCGTGGAGTTTCCAAATGTTAAAAAACCTACAAATCGAAACGCAAAAAATCTTTACTTTGTACAATGCTATCTCGTTCTTTGTCGCTATCCCTACTTCCTGGCAAGAGGCTATTGTTATTACCATTTCAAAAAAACGCAAGGACCCTTCTTCAGTTTCGAGTTATAGGCTTGTTGCGCTTGCAAGCTGCCTGTGCAAACTTTTTGATAAAATAATAAACTGTCGACTTGTACATTTCCTTGAAACGAACTATTCGCTCGACCAATTCCAGTGTGGGTGTCGAGAGGGAAGGTCCACCACCGACCAACTTGTTCGTATCCAGGCACAGATCAGAGATGCTTTCATCCACAAGCAATACATCCTTTCTGAGTTCTTCGACTTCGAAAAGGCTTATGATAAAACATTGCACTTTGGAATATTAAAATACCTGTCCCACCTTGGCGTGCGTGGCAAAATGTTCACTATGTTCGAAGGTTACTTGACAAACCGGATATTCTGCGTTCGAGGTATCGTAATTAAACTGAATAAAAGATACAAGATGAAGGTGGTACGGGCTTATGTGCCTATATCCAGCCTTGATGACCCTTCAGTTTAAAACTTTTATGAAGACCTGGAATCGGCAATTAGTAAGGTTAAAACCCAGTATACTATACTGATGGGAGACTTTAATACAAAGGTAGGGAAGAGAACTTCCCACTGTCTGGAGACCAGACAGTGGGAAGTTATGGCATCGGTACTATAAACGCCAGAGGAGAGCTACTAAAAGAATTCACAGAAGGCAATAATTTAGAGATTTTGAATACCTTCTACCGAAAACGAAGAAACTGCAAGTGGACATGAAGGAGCCTAAATGGCGAAAATAAGCACGAAATAGTCTTTATAATGAGTGCACACCCAGGCATCGTGCAGAATGCGGAAGTGGTTGCAAGGTACGATGCAGTAACCATAGAATGGTACGGTCTCGAATTCGGCTAGGATTGAAAAAGGAACGACAGAAACGGATACGCAAGAAACCAATCAATGAGCTTGCAATAAGAGGTTAAGTACAGGAATTCAGAGTATCACTTCAGAACAGGTACTCGGCTCTTAGTAAGGAAACCAACCTTAGCGTATATACAAAGAATAATAATCTGACAAGTATCATTACGGAGTGTGCAGTGGAAGTTGGAGGCAGGGTAGTTAGACAGGACACTGGCAAGTATTCTCAGAAAACGAAGAATCTCATTAGGAAGCGTCAAATCATGAAAGTCTCATGTACAACAGAAAAATAGAACTGTCAGAGCTTTCGAAGTTGATTATTAGGCGTAAGGTATGCGATGTATGAAGGTTGTGGGAATTGAGGCTAGCCCGCTGCCTTTGCGCGGGCTTTCCCGCCTTTTCTGCAATTCTCATGTCCCGACATGTCTGCCCTCCTTTGCTCTCAGCCGCGCTGGGAAGGGCGGAGTGTCGTTTAACTCCCTCACCCGGTAGCGGATGTTGACTGTGGCGCCGCGCGCGGACCCCCGAGAGTTTTTTCGCGCGCTGCGTCGGGAGCGGTGAGTACAGTCCGGGACTTCAAACGGTGAGCCACGCATTCTTTTCCGTCCGTCGAGTCCCGTCGCTCGGGGCTCGTCGGACTTCGCTGACGGCGCCTCGCGCCCGATGCGAACGCTCATCTTTTGTTGCCCCGCTGCGTACTCACGGCCGAAGGGCAGTACGGTGTCCTAGTGCGTGGCCTAGCTACGCCGACCCGTCTCCCTTCGAAGCCAACGCGAGCGCCTTTGCCCTCGCTCGAGCAACCGGGCCCTTTGTCCCGGTGTCTCCGTGGATCACCTTTACCGCGGAGACGTGCTCGTGGCACCCCTGTGTAGTACTTTGTGCCCGTGGCGTGGATAAGCCTACTTGCTTTCCCGCCGCGCCTATTTGCAACGGGCTGTACTGCGTTTGGTGTTGCCACAATAAAGTGTTGCGACTTGAGCAGTATCGTGTTTCCCGCCACGGCGACGGTTAACGCGTGCCCTGCGGCTCGCTAAGACCGAACCCACGCTGGTGGCCGTACTCCTTCGGGATACGTGTACACCACACTGGCGCCCAACGCGGTATCAAAAGCTCTAGCTTTTGACTGCTCTTAGCGAGTCAGTTCGCCTGCGCGATTCGGGCTCGTCGCAACATGTCTGCTTCGTGACATGCCGCGTTGCACAAAGAGGCCACCGCCTCTGTCGACGGGCGCCCTTCGGCGCTCGCCTGTGTCGTCACCCCTTTTTGTGGTGAATACACTCCTACGTGGTAGCTGACGCGCTATCTCGTGCCCCCTGTTGTCTGCCGAGAACCTGGCTTTCGGCGCGACGGCCGCTCGCGGTGCCTTAGCACATGCAAGCGTCGGGGGCGAAACAGTAGCTTCGCCGCCATTCGGCGAGAAGGGTGAGTCCCCACGCGGACAAACCTTGGCTGCTAATCAGGTAAGCGGCGCACCGCGAAGCGGCCGAGCGGGGGAGCTTTCCCAAGGCCACGAGGTCGAGAGCGAACCCGTAACGCCGACTCAAGCGGTTGTTGCTGCGGTCCTGAGTGGGCGCGATACCAGACTCCCCCATTTGGGAGAATGGGAATTGCTTTCGGCAGCGAAGAGCTACTGAAGGCTCAGCAGAGTGATCCGTTTCGAGTCTCGGAGGGACGGAGCGCCGTATACGCTGCTTGCTTTGCGGCGGGCGCCGTTAAACCGTCTTGAGAGGCGCGCCGTTACGCTGCTTGTTCTGCGGCGGGCGCGATTAGGGGGCTGAAACAGCGTGTGTCGCTGAGTCCCCGGCGGATTCATTTTGCTGGACCATGACGGGCTCCTGCTGAACTATATAGCCACTGACGACGAGTCCAGCGACCCGTTTAAGGTGGTTATGCCCAAAAGTCTGAGAGCCGCACTGTTGCGTTCCTCTCACGACGAATCCATGGCCGGTCTGAGTGGCTCGAAAGTTTTTGCAAACTGAGCGATGTTGTGACCTGGCCCGGCACGAAGCGTGGTTTTTATCGCTATTCCGTGCCTGCCACGTCTGACAAACGGTTGAGCCAAGGGTTGGAAAGCCGCCCGGTCTTATGAACCGATTGTCAGTGAGCGTCCGTGGCGCGTACTAGCTGAAAGATCCCCTTTGGGAAAACTCAGCCGTGCCCACATCGCAGACCTGAAGCCCTTTGTCACGGTCTGACGAGCTCGCGCCAGCGCCCTGCGGCACTTCGCGCAAGCAACGGGCACACCCGGAGCGGCGGACCGCATTCGGACCCCGCACCGGTATAATGTGAGGAAGCGGTCACCTTTGTGATTTCGCGCCGGACGGCGGACTTCTCCGCAACCGAAGGCCCTCAGTTTACTGTCTAGCCTCAGTATAGGTTAGCTTCTTTACGGCCTTTTCTCGTAAAGAAGTTGACCCCGACTTGTCTGCTGCCAGTGTTTCTTTTTTTTTTCAAGTGTTCATGTGTATTTTATGTTTATTTTGTGTAATATTAAGTGTTATTTGTGTTTTATGCTTTTTTTTGCCAGATGTTCAGTGTCAGTTTGCTCTGTGTTTACTTTTTTTTTCGTGTTCGTTTAGTCTACCGCGAAGGGAGCTGTGTGTGACCTTGGGTGTCGGTGCTTGCCGGGGGAGAGAGACGAAGGACGCTTTGCGCCTACGCTCGCGCAGCCGTCGGCGGTGTGTGTGCGTGCGTGTGTAAGTGCGTGACGCTTCGGTGCGAGCCCGCGAAGAGTGCGTCATGGCTGCCCCTCCATCGACGCGGACACTGGAGGTGCTGGGGGGGCATTGACCCACTGACGTCAGACCATCTGGCTGTGCTCTGCTCTATGCCGTCGTCGAAGAAGCCCTGCTGCCTTTTCCACCATGGCGGCTGCGCGAGGCCAGCTGAAAGCAGCTATATGCTGCCGGCCAACGCCAGGGCGCCTCGCAGCCAATTTTGGTTCGGCCCCCTGACCACCGGAGAGGCCGGCTTCCCGCAACGTCCAGCGCCCTCATCGAGCCAGAAATGCGGGGCCTCCGAACAACCGAAGCGGCTTTCGTCGGACTCGCGGCTTATCAAGAGCAGCAACAAGCCATCAGTGAGCCACCTCCCGTACCTCTGACCTCGCACTCGGGCATCGCAACCAGCGGACACTGTCACGCCCTTCCGCCCCTCCGCGCAGTGGACGCTATCCCCCTTCAGCACCACGAACACTAGTCCCACTGTTCTGTGCTCCCTTCCGCAGTTATTTGTATAGTGTCATGTGTTTATTTTGTTAGTTATGTTTTGTTTCTCCTTTGTAATCATTTTTTTTAGCAGCAGTAGCAGGGCTGGACTGAGGTTAGCTGTCGCTCATAGCAGTGTCATTTTAACTGCATGGGTGACGTCCGGCTGCCTTTTGCAGACCAGTAAAGGGCAAATTTAGGAGAGGGGGATGTGGTAATTGAGGCTGGCCCGCTGCCTTTGCGCGGGCTTTCCCGCCTTTTCTGCAATTCTCATGTCCCGACATGTCTGCCCTCCTTTGCTCTCAGCCGCGCTGGGAAGGGCGGAGTGACGTTTAACTCCCTCACCCGGTAGCGGATGTTGACTGTGGCGCCGCGCGCGGACCCCCGAGAGTTTTTTCGCGCGCTGCGTCGGGAGCGGTGAGTACAGTCCGGGACTTCAAACGGTGAGCCACGCATTCTTTTCCGTCCGTCGAGTCCCGTCGCTCGGGGCTCGTCGGACTTCGCTGACGGCGCCTCGCGCCCGATGCGAACGCTCATCTTTTGTTGCCCCGCTGCGTACTCACGGCCGAAGGGCAGTACGGTGTCCTAGTGCGTGGCCTAGCTACGCCGACCCGTCTCCCTTCGAAGCCAACGCGAGCGCCTTTGCCCTCGCTCGAGCAACCGGGCCCTTTGTCCCGGTGTCTCCGTGGATCACCTTTACCGCGGAGACGTGCTCGTGGCACCCCTGTGTAGTACTTTGTGCCCGTGGCGTGGATAAGCCTACTTGCTTTCCCGCCGCGCCTATTTGCAACGGGCTGTACTGCGTTTGGTGTTGCCACAATAAAGTGTTGCGACTTGAGCAGTATCGTGTTTCCCGCCACGGCGACGGTTAACGCGTGCCCTGCGGCTCGCTAAGACCGAACCCACGCTGGTGGCCGTACTCCTTCGGGATACGTGTACACCACAAGGTATAACATGGAGAGAATTCAACACGCTCTGAAAAACGGAGGAAGCGTCAAAGCAGTGAAGAGGAAACTTGGGATAGGCAAACATTGGATGTATGCACTAAGAGAAAAAGAAGGCAAAATAACTATCAATATGTATAAAATAGTTAAAATCGTGGAGGAATTTTACAGAGATCTATAATGTAGCGGAGACAACCACGACCTTAATACTATAAGAACTAGCAGTAACCCAGATGACACCCCACCAGTAATAATAGAAGAAGTCAGAAAAGCTTTGGAGAGCATGCAAAGAGGCAAAGCTGCTGGTGAGGATCAGGTAACATCAGATCTGCTGAAAGATGGAGGACAGATTGTGTTAGGAAAACCAGCCACCCTGTTTACAAGGTATCTCTTGACGGGAAGAGTACCAGATTCTTGGAAGAACGCTAACATCATCTTGATACATAAGAGAGGAGATGACAAGTACCCAAAGAATTACAGGCTGATCAGCTTGCTCTCTGTAGTATACAAGGTATTTACAAAGGTAATTGCAAACAGAGTAAAGAAAACATTAGAATTCAGTCAACCAAAAGAATAAGCAGGATTTCGAACAGGCTACTCAACAATCGACCATATTCATACAATGAATCGGGTAATAGAGAAATGCGCCGAACATAACCAACCACTACACATAGCCTTCATAGATTACGAGAAGGTGTTTGATTCAGTGGAAATATCAGCCGTCATGCTGCCACTGTGGAGTCAGGGCGTCGATGAAGTAAATATAAACATCCTTGAAGAAATATACAGGGGATCAACTGCTACCATAGTGCTTTATAAAAAATGCAACAGAATACCTATCAAGAAGGGTGTAAGGCAGGGGGACACAATCTCCCCAATGCTATTTACCGCATGCTTCAGGAGGTTTTCAGAACCCTAGAATGGGAACAGTCGGGGATAAGAGTTAATGGAGAGTACCTTTGCAACCTGCGCTTCGCCGATGACATTGCCTTGTTCACTAACTCAGGGGACGAATTGTAACTCATGATTACGGAGTTAGACAAAGAGAGCAGAAAGGTGGTCCTTAAAATTATTCTACATAAAACGAAAGTATTGTACAAGAGCCTCGGAAAACAGCAGCGCTTCGAGATAGGTAATAGTGCACTTCAAGTTGTAAAAATATATGTCTACTTAGGGCAGGTAATAACCGCGGAGCCAAACCACGAGATTGAAGTAACTAGAAGAATAAGAATGGGGTGGAGCACATTTGGCAAGCACTCTCAAATTATGACAGGTAGATATCCACTATCCCTCAGTAGGAGGCTATATAACAGCTGTATCTTGCTGGTACGTAGCTACGGAGCAGAAACCTGGAGACTTACAAAGAGGGTTCAGGCTAAATTGAGGACGACGCAACGAGCAATGGAAAGAAAAATAGTAGGTGTAACCTTAAGAGACAAGACGAGAGCAGAGTGGATTGGGGAACAAACGGGGGTTAAGGATATCATAGTTCAAATCAAGAAGAGGAAATGGACACGGGCTTGGCATGTAGCGCGTAAACAGGATAACCGCTAGTCATTAAGGGTAACTAATTGGATTCCTAGAGAAACCAAGTGGATTAGGGGGAGACAGAAGATTAGAAGGGCAAATGAGATTAAAAAGATTGCGACTATAAATTGGCAGCAGCAAGCACAGAATCGGGTTAACTGGTGGAACATGGGAGAGGCCTTTGTCCTGCAGTGGACATAGTCAGGCTGATGATGATGATGATGATGATCGTGATGAAAAAACATGTTACTTTAAAGACCCTTTCTTGCTCTTCATTATGCTGGTAGTCTTGCCTATGCTCCAGTAAAATGAATTCTGAAAATATATCACAGAGCAGCTGTTTTGCTCTGTTTTGTTGTAACTGTCACAACACTTGTTTTCAGTAGAGCTGCCATTAAAGAAAGAATACCTATCACAAATTGTCGTTCAATGCGGTTGGACTCGACATCCTACATTGGGGCCCTTCTCTAACACAGTAGTTCATCAAAATTCAGACATACCATCACAAATTGCCTCATTTTCGTCTTACAAATCTGCTAGTTACTTGGCCAGGTAAATTGGAACGGTGCCGTGTAGATCGTGCCGTACATTGTTTGTGCTGGATACTGCAACCTTTACCTGTTACTCTTTACAATGCTTAAGTATGCAGTAGAGGTTGAATCGAAATTTAATAACTTTCTCTTTTCTATTATTGAAATACATTAAAAGTGTACTTGACGTCGCTTACGGTCGTCGTCAATGACACAAAATTCGGGAAACAAATGTACAGTTCGCTGTAACGGTTTCCCCTGAACGTGGTCTTCTTCATACACTATTATGAACATTGCCGAAGCGCACACAGTGGGTACACTTCCACTTTGAAGGGGTTCATTCTATAAGCGGAAGTGTTCGTCTTAATACACCTGGAATCTTTGTAAAGTTGAGCAAAGTGATTGATGATTGATACGTGGGGTTTGACATCGCAAAACCACCATATGTGTATGAAAGACGCCATAGTGGAGAGCTCCGGAAACTTCGACCACCTGGGGCTCTTTAACGGGCATCCAAATTTGAGCACATAGGCCTACAGCATTTTCGCCTCCATCGAAAATGCAACAGCCGCAGCTGGGATTAAATCCCATGACTTGTGGGTCACCAGCCGAGTACCTTAGCCGCTAGACTATTATGGCGGGGAGAAAGTTTACGATTATCGCGAGTGTCTTATTTTTTTAGCATTCTAGTTCAGTGCTCTTGCGGAATGGTTAAAGCGCTGCCATTCCAGAGCTTGTTCTCCTAGCGCAGCATCGCTGTAACGAAAGACAAACGAAGGAAATCCGTTGGCTTCGAAGCAAGCGTGTTCTTTTTTTCTTTTTTTACTTCACAACAAAGTGCAGCAGCGTAGCAGCTGTTGCAGACATCGCGATAACAAGGAAGCTTTTCATCGACCGTGTTAGACCGAGGACCATGTCTACACAACGACAGTGGCTCCGAATGAAATAACATCCGAGGGTTGGGCTATGGCAACTCTTACACACTGTGGGCTACACTTTCTTCAATTTAAGCCCGGAATGACCCGGTTGGTAGAGGCCATGTCTAAAGTTCTGCGTTCATTCTAAACTCACCTCTTTTTTTTTCTTTTGCTTGCTTAGCGAATTGAGTTTTGCCGTCTGGTTCTGTGAGTGTCAATGATAAGTTACGTAACCACAAAGATGCTAATGGGCTAGAATGAGAGTAGGTGGTTCAGCAACTTCTGCGGTAAAAATAACGGAAGTGAAGGTATTCAGCACAGCTATTTTGGCTTTGGGTGGGCTTTAAAGAACCCCAGGTGGTCGAAATTTCCGGCGCCCTCCACTACTTCGTCTTTCGTAATCATATGGTGGTTTTGAGACGTGAAACTCGACATATCAATCAACAGCTATTTTGGCGAGTTCACGTATAATATTTGGGGCAGAAATTCATTATTCAAAGCGTTCAATGTGAGCGACAAGCTACATACACGGGCCTTCATGAGCACATGTCTTATGGTCTCTCGCGCGTTTCTGTTCTTTTGCACTATACGCTATGAAACGGTAAAACAGTAAAGTTCTGTCCGTAACAAAAAATATATCCAGTACGTATAGAGCAATGAGTCATTACGCATGCTCATATATACTAGCGTGCGGCATGTTAGCGGATTTAAACGTGATTGTGTTAAGGAGCTCGTTTCGCAGAAATTCCGGCGTTGGCGTCATTGGTTGTGAGCGAGAAATAATTATCTCATGTGTGACCAGAAAATTGATAACGACAAAAATGAAGTATAAAAGTGAAAAAAAAGTTAGAGCATGGTGGGGAAACACCAGAGATGTTTAGGTCAAAGTGCGGATCGAACCTGGGTCTTTTGCAAGTGAAGCGGATGTTCTACCGCACAGCAGCGCCTCTGCTTCTGGAAACAGGGAAGAAAAAGTTCCTCTGCTTAGAAATTCAGAGAAAGTAGCTTTCATGCTTCACAAACACACGCGTTCTGCATACTTGCTTTACTATGCAACATCAAATATTGCAAAAACAATGCGTGGTACAAGTGTCCTTTACCAATGGACGTGTCTGCTACAAAAGAGCGATGCTATCAAGATTGCACTGTTAAATCTTGTGATTGATTGATTGATTTGTAAGGTTTACCGTCCCAAAACCACAATATGATTATGAAAGAAGCCGTAGTGGAGGGCTCCGGAAATTTCGATCACCTGGTGTTCTTCAACGTGTACCCAAATCTGAACACATGGGCCTACAACATTTCCGCCTCCATCGAAAATGCAGACGCCGCAGCCGGGATTCAATCCTGCGACCAGCGGGTCAGCAGCCGAGTACCTTAGCCGTTAGACCATTGCGTTGGGGTGTTAACTCTTTCCGAGTGTTCTGATTTTTGTGATCAGAATTGGTGGAAATCGTTTTAATTTTGTTTAATGGCGTGCTCGCGTTTTTCTATTGTGATTATTTTTTGTTCAGTTCTTACACATGTGACCGAAACATGTGCACTCCTTATTACCGAAGGTCTGTTGTCGTTGAAATTCTGTGTGATGACTCTTTCTTTACAAATGTATTATTGTGTATTGTCCCATCTCTACATTTGTTATATTGGGAGAATACGTATTTTTTGTAGACACTTCTACTCGCTTCTCTAAGAATCCTGGACGGGATTGACAATATTACTATATAAGTAGGTAAATAAATAATAAATATGCAATTATTTTATTGGCTCTGTGGTTCAAGTCCGGTACGCCACTACAAAAAGCACACACTTACCGTGCCTATTTTTTAGGGCCACGTAGTTGGTGCAGAGCAAATTCGAAAAGGTTTCATGCACTAAGTGTTTGAAGCACGCTCAATAAACAGGATGTTGCTATTAAGATAACGCTCTGGCAGGCCAGAAGAGAAAGCATGCAAAAGTGTTTATCAGGGTTCAATTTAAATACACAAGAGGCTAAAGTCTGGAACATGGTTGGCAGGGTAGCAGGAAGACAAGTACACACACTCCCACTTGTAAACGCACAGGGTGACATCTTGGAAGATCAGGCGAACTTCCTCGACACACACTTCGAACGGGTGTCCAGCTCATCACACTATACTGATGCTTTCCAAGATACAGAACAGTAGAAAAGCAAAAACTCGAACACAAATGTACAAGATACGAGGTGTACAACCAAGATTTCAGATTAGCTGAGCTCCAAACATCACTGAACTCCTCCAGTGATTCCGCCCCAGGCTCCGACCATGTGGTGTATGAAATGTTAAAACCCCTACCACTCAAAAAAAATAAACCTTACTTTGTATAATGCTATCTGGTTCTCTGTCGCTATCCCTACTTCCTAGAAAGAGGCTATTGTTACTACCATTTTAGAACAGAGAATAAACCCTTCAGTTTCCAGTTATAGGCCTATTGCACTAACAAACTGCCGGTGCAAACTTTTCGAACAAAATAATAAACTGCTGACTTGACCACTTCCTTGAGACAAACAATTTGCTCGACCGATTCCACTGCGCTTTTGAGAGAGTAGGTCCACCAACGACCACTTTGTTCGTATCGAGGCACAGATCAGAGATGCTTTCGTCCACAAGCAATACTTCCTTTCTGTGTTCCTTGACATTAAAAATGCATAGGATACATCATGGTGCTTCGGAATATTGAGAGACCTGTCCCACTTTGGCGTGCGTGGCAGAATTTTCACGATAGTTCAAAGTTACCTGTCTAATTGGACATTCCGTGTTCGAGTGGGCAGTCTTTTTTCCCAAACATTTGTCCAAGAAACAGTTGTGCCGCAAGGTGTGGTACTCAGATACACACTTTTTTTAGGAAAATGAATTCTTTGCACTTGTTGATTCCTTGTAATGTGTTTTACTGCACTCATGTCGATGATGTCCAGCTTCGTTTCAAGTCTTGTAATCTAGTCATGTGTGAGCGGCAGGTTTAGCTTGCTTTGAACAAAGTCTCCAATTGGGCAGAATAAAACGGGTTCCGTCTGAATTCACAGAAAAGCACGTGTGTCTTGTTCTCCAAGATGAGAGGCAGTCATTGCAAACGTGATATTCAACTGCATGGGCAACTTCTTGCTTTTAATACTGAACATAAACTCTTAGGCCTAATATTGGACACTAAGCTAAGCTTAGTGTCCATACCACACATCAAGTATTTAAAAAAGAAGTGCATAAAAGCCATAAATGTTCTAACTAAAAAACTTGACATGCACTGCATGGGGAAGGGACAAGAAGTGCCTAACGAATTTGTATAAAGGCCTCATACATACCCGTTTAGACTATGGGGCAATAGCATATCACTCTGCGGCACCTACTGCCCTTAAAATGCTTGCCTGTTCATCATCTAGGCGTCCGTGTCTCTACGGGTGCTTTTCGCACTAGCCCCGTGGAGAGCCTGTACGTGAAATCAAACGAATGGTCTCTTCATTTACAGACATGTTACATGTCTTTTAAATATTATCTTAACGTGAGCGCAGACAAGGAACACCCTTCACATTCTACAATAAATGACATGTCAAGTTCTGCTGTTTTTGAAAAGCGGCCTTCTATGAGACAGCCCTGCTCACTCGATGTGAGGGGCCTAGCGAATGAAACCTGCGCGCCACTTGAACTCTGTTTGATGGCTCCAGCAGCATGCATGCCACCATGGCAGTGGCAAGCGATAGATTGTTACACGTCTTTCTTGGAGGTTACAAAGCACGCTCGCATTGCACATATTCAGACATGCTTCCTGGAACTACGACATAAATACACGTGTTGAGTGTTTTTTACAGATGCCTCAAAGTCAAACACTTCCTTGTCGTACGGAGCCATCGACTCATGTTCTTTTGAAGCCAACGTACTACACTCTGATACAAGCATTTTCACTGGCAAAGCTTTTGCGATACTTGCAGCTGTTAAACACATTAAACACATAAAACTATGAAAGGCCATAACATACACAGGTTTTCTGAGCGTTGTAAAAACTCTGGAAACATTTAAAAGCACAAAAACACTGTCCTTGGCTCCCTTTACTCAATTTTATGTACAGTCTACTCATCCAAACAGCATGTTGTAGTTTTAGTGTGTGCCAGGGCACCGCGAGACAAAAGGCAGCGTTTTGGTGGACCAGCTAGCTGGATCTGCCAACGAAGGCGCTAGCCCCAATACATTGATACCCATTCCTCCACTTGATTTGAGGCCTTTTTTAAGCGAAAGCTCAGGGGTTATGGGTAGAGCACATGGGACACACTCACAGGTAATAAACTGCATGTTATCAAGCCGCAACTTGGTCATTGGCCACCAGTATCAAAATCACGCCACACAGAAGTGATACCTACAAGGTTAAGAACAGGATACACACACACACACACACACACACACACACACAACACATTCATTGCTTTTGTCTGGTGATGATCCACATTTGTTCGACAGATCTGGAGGAGCACTCATTGTACTTCACAATTTAATCCAGTGTAAACAATTAGACACTCTGAGAAGACACTTTTCGTTACCCTACCGACAACATATACCAATTCATCCGGCAGTGTTCGTTGGTAGAGAATCACTTTTCACCCATAAATCGTCGTTGGCTTTCTTGAGAGACGTTCGTACCTTTCACGTGATATACCCGGCCATTCCGTAGCACGACCTCTCCAGAGAGGTCTCGGCTACGTTGGCTACACTGAATAAAGCACTTGCCTCACTGCCCTTGGACGCAAGGTTGTGAATGCTCGAGGCACTTGGACTAATGCCATATATGTCCACCACGATTTCTACTATCACAAACTTTCATCACCCATTCACGCTACACATATTTAAATACACGGTCATGATTTTACTACTTCTATTTTTTACCCGCCTTAGCGCGAGGAATCGTAAGGTCCTTATGCAGCCGCTTACCACATTTATCGTTCACATCTCTAGTATCATGAATCATAGAGGTTTCTAATATACACGAGAGGGAACTCTGGTGCTAATGTGTATGGGAGCTGCAACGCACGGCACTTTAGCGAGCATAGGAATGACGGGTAGTACACACATTCGTCTAATATTCGTACTTGTGGCCTGCTTTTTGCTACTTGTGTTGTCGTGTGGCTTGGAGCTGTTTTCTTACAAAACAAATATTAGCAAATGTTCAGTGGTTGCGCTTAACCATCGTACTATTTTAAAGTTACCTCGCAAATCGGGTTACGAAGTTCAAAAGGTTTGAATTTTTCTTTCAAAACAAAACCGAAACACAGAATTAAATGAAGCTGCAAGTGCGATTCGCCGCCCGCAAGTGCGAAGACTATAGGCAAATGTGTGTACTACCCAACATTCCCATTGTCGCTGAACGATCGCAGCGCCAGAGTCTCCTCTAGTTAATTTTAGGAAACTCTAAGCCATAAACTGGCGCTCTTTAGCCATGAAACGTCCTTTGCGCCGCAAAACACCAAACATTATTATAATCAACATCGCTGTACTGAGCAGAACTTTCTAAGCTGGAAGCACACTGCCAGAGAAACTGCAACATACGGTGTTTTAGAACGAAAGCTGTTATGAGGCCGCAACTCGGGTCACGCGCAGTTGCATGCTGTCCGCCGCCACTGCCGCTAGTGTCTGTAACCACATTGCGCAAAATTAGAAAAAAAGAACTTGCACCGATGACACAGTGGGGCTTGAACCCTGGTCCGCTCAGTGCCAGCTCGATATTCTGCCACTGAGTTACGTGGGTGCTTGCAACTTGTTGTCCAACTTACCTTAGGCCGGCATGACCTAGTACCCTTGGCACAGTGGGACTCGAAAGTGGGTCCTCTGGGTGCCAGCCCAGTATTTTACGACTGAGCAACTCCGTTGCTTGTGACTTGTTGTCAAACTTGCCTTAGGCAGGCTTGATGCCGGGAAAGCAGTCGCGGTAATATGGCTTATGAAGCTTTTACAACAGCGAAAGAACAACCAGTCGTCGCACAATGCGATTAGCCTAACGAATGGGCCACCCAATGCTGCAACCCATTAAAAAGCTTGTTCTTGTTTCCCTATTAACAGTGGCACATGCCCACCTCAGCCATATTTCCTCATCGTTGTCAGCAACTGCATGGACAATTGGCACAAAATTCATTGCAAGTGTTATGCGGATACCACGCTTCTCAAAAGAATGACAAAAAATAGCATGGCGAATGCCGGCTTACTACCGGAAAGTCTATTATTAATGCCATAGTGGGTACCAAGCAAGTGTGCTTGCAGTAGTTACCCAGTGAGTGTTTTGGAAAGGCTCTGAAAGGCCGCTGTTTTAGCTTTCGCTGTGATTGTGCTGCGCCTACCACGCAGGCGTGGTGTTTTTTTTTCGAAAAAGTTCTCGTTTATTATGAATATGTCACGAACGTAGAAAAAGGAAATGTCCAGAATGTAATAGAGTGAGCCGAAATGCACTATTTTTACACTCTGATGAACTGTTTCAAGGTTTCTGTCCCCTGTCATAAATTTAACAAGTATATTCAGAAATGACAACTGAGGAAATATATCTAGGGGCAGAATGCATCTTTTAAATAATTGATCTAGTTCTTGGCGTGCAGAGCACCACTCGTATGCGCTTAGCTACGAATGCTGAGTATTGATAAGAAGGTAAGCACGTCCTCCTTAGATCTTCAAACGCAACCGGAAACAACTTCGTAAATTCAAACGTGCCTCGGCGCACGTAATTTTCAGAAAAAGCTACATGAGCGCAAACTCGCCAAACAGTGAACTCTTTCGTAGTTCGATGCTTTTATCTTGCCGAAATTTGTTCTGAACCCTCCATACTAAAGCGCGGCAACTAGACTACGGTTCAGCCAATGAAGGAGGTTTCACACAGCTTTAGTAAGCAGCGGATTGGCGCGCGTGATTTAGTGTGGGCCTCTTATCTCTCCCCTGCCTCTAATCTCTCAACAAGAGACTTTTGACCCTCTGTTTCCCTAATAAAACAGTTTATCTATCTTATACATCCTAAATCCACCTATGACATCCCAGTCATGTGTGTCACTGCAATATATCTGTGGTTTCTCGGCTGAGGGCGGCGATGAAAGCCGGCGCAATACTTCAAAAAAACTGTCCTTCACACAGATAGGCGGAATACAATAGCGTAGGCATGGCTCACCTTCTTCGACGTGAAGTGTGACAGTCAGTGGCCCCCGAGTGAGTGGTGGCAGCACCTGAGAATTTTCATTATAGCCTTGGTAGAATCACGGGCTGGCGAATACACTCATTCTCAGACTAACCACGGCTCACTCCTACTTGGATTAGGTCTCATATCTTTGTCTGAATGAGTTCGTGTAAGTGACATTCCGGTCAGTTTTAATACGAGTGAGTCTGGTTGAGAAAATTATTATTTAGTAGGAGCCAGGATGAGGTCGGTAAAGGAAAACTTTGATGAGTCAGAGTCTGGGTAATCCCTGATTACAACATATACTTGTGGAGTGAGGCGGAATCAACTCTAGATTTCCTGCAGACTTCTCGCTACAATACTTCGCAGAAGAAGGATGTCAGAGCTGCACTTTCCCGTTTGATTTGAATAGGCAAGTTAAATTATTTTGATAAAGTGTGTTATGCGTTTCTAATTGTTTACTCATCCTTTCGGTACTTCTCTTTCCGCAAGAGAAAGCGTGAAGGAAAAGACATCAGCAGAGTGACTATATAATTTACACTGAACAGACAATCGGGAGAAATCGTTGGAGAAGATAATTGAACAGTTGGCAGTGTGACAAAAAGCGGTCAACATTAAGAATTGGCAAGTTGATGTTTCAATAATAGTTGTTTAACTGCATGACCAGCTTGAACATGTTTAAGCGTCAGCAGCAGAGCTTATGCTACTGACATTTTCTCACTCTTTTCAACACCGCCTAGAGTTCTCTTATTCCAGCATGGCATTTCTAACTTCGAACCACGATCAAGCTGACCAGTGTACTATATAGGCAATATTGTACCAACTTTAAAAAAAACTACGTTTTCTGGATAGCACCTGTTTTATTGAGACATGCAGAAACAATGAAAACTTTCAGGTTCGTTCAGCACCCTGTCTTGACCTCAACTAAACGAAGATGTTCGCTGAAGTGATGTGCAAAAGCATAAGCTATTTATTCGAAGGGAGACCTTTCCGTCGCTAATGTTTGGACGTCATTGCTTGTCTTTGCGCTTGTTTAGGCTTTCACTTAAACAGCAGTCTGATGCTGAAGGAAGAAAAATAGTAAGCCAGTCCCCATATATAAGATCAGTTAGGTACTGAACATGATTAGAAACCACTATATACCCCCGCAGGAATGTCCGCGTAAGCAGGCGTTAAATGTATAGCGACACCACGGGCCCGAGCTAACGGGGGGGGGGGGGGGGGTCGACTTCCACTCACTCCTAGCCGTGCATGGCTGAGTAGTGTCCGGTCAAAGAGGATCCTGGAGGTTGAGCGAACGATGGCACTTGAAACTTTAAGGCCCAACGGCCGAGGTAACCCACCCCTTTTGCCCCGGCTTCACATAGACGGCACCCCTGTGCTGACTCACTCAGGGGAAATCTATAGTCGCCTTTTCACCCCTTTCTCTCCTTGCATCTTCTTCTTTTTTTCCACTTTAAATCTATCCTGTCTTCTTCTCTTTTCGACTTACTTCATTGTTCCCTGGCGGTAAGGGTTAACCCTGTGTGGCTACCCTGCCTAGAATAAACCATATTAGGTTACAGCAACAGCGTACTGCTGGCATAGTTCAGAATTGTCCACATGCTCTCATACGTCCCTTTGTTGGGCTCCGTGGTGGGTAGTAGGTGCTGCTTTAAAAGAAATCAGAGGTTTCATGGAACCTTTGAACGCCCCCGTAACCGATCGTGCCTCCGAAAAGGTACGCACGAATGTACCATCTCTTTTTCTTCACCAAAACGTAGCAACCTTCGCGGAGTTACATGTCCTTCATTGTGAACAATCTTCAACAAAAGCCACAGCAATCTCACCTTTTCTTGTAGCCAAGTGCCTAAAAGACACCATTGTAACTGGCAATAAAGCTACAAAGAGGACAAGTGGGGATATTTTACTTGAACTAAAGGACAAGGAACAGTTCGACAAACTTGCACACGTTGTTGCGCTTCGTAATATCTATGTATTAGTAAGAGCACACCGTACAATGAATACAGTGAAGGGCATAGTAGCGATGGAGACTTGATGACACTAACCGAAGATGAACTCCTCGATAGATGGAAGGATTAAAGGCATAACACGTGTTCAGCACATCACAATCGGACGCAACAACACTAGAATTTCAACAAAACGCATAATTCTCACTTTCAACTCAACCATTCTACCTCAGACAGTCGAAAATTGGTTGCGTAAATCTTCCTGTGCGTGCATACATTCCAAATCCTAGACGTTGTTCCAAAGGCTAGTGATTCAGACATGAATCTCAGACGTGCCAAAGTCAGCTGACTTGCGCTAAGTGCGCCACAACTGGTCAAGGTACCGATGAATGCAAACAGGATGAGGTCCTCTCTGCAAACTACGAAGGTAGTCTTCCTGCATACTCCAGAGCGTGCCCATTCTGGACGAGAGAAGAGGAAATTATTACCATGAAAGATAGGGAAAATATCACATTTCGTGCAGCACGACAACGAGTCCTGCATTCACCTTTTGCCCTAAGAACATCTTTCGCTGAAGTGGTGCAACAAGGGGCAGCACGACAATGGCCCTTGGTACTGAACCTGGCCTACGCCTAGCGTCCCAGGTTAAAACCACTCGCCCCTACGGTAAGAGCAGCCAGTGATGCCCCGCCTACAATCAACCAGCCCACTCATATGATCTCTACAAGAGCTGGCAGCAGTCAGGGCAATGAAGAGGCTAAGCGGCTTCTATAAACCCCTGGCTAAGTGTGGACAAAGACTTCGTCAGTTGACGCGAAGTCTAAGCGACAAACAGATCGCTCAGCAGAGTGGGCGTCCAGTGCCTCGCAGAAGGCAACGGACACCAATTCTAGCCAAATGGTGCAGGTAGCGCCAAATGAGCGGTGACCTTTTGTAGACTACTCCCAAAAAGACAAAACACCAATTACAGGGCCACACAAAGGTCCTGTAAAATAGCTTCCTTCTTTTCGGCACACAGTACTTTTAGTACACACAGCGCCACCTTATGTCTAACATGGATCCACAAATAATACAATGGAACATAAGAGTTCTTCTTAGGAACCTCGATGACATACAAGAACATTTCTACGAATTTGATCCTTAAGTGTTGTGTGTACAAGAGACACATTTAAAATCCAAACATACTCATACTAAATTTCTCCGTGACTACATCACCTTCCGAAAGGATCGCGATGATGCTGTGGCGTCCTCAGGTGATTTGGCTATTATAGCAAATAAAAATGTGGCGTGTTCTCATTTTTCAAACAACCCTTGAGGCAGTTGACATCCGAGCCGTTCCTTTAAATAGACTCATTACTATTTGTTCACTCTACATGCCACCTCACCATCAGCTCCACAAACAGGACCTAGAATTATTTTTAGATAATCTCCCAGAGCCCTATTTGCTTCTTGGTGATTTTAATGCACACAATGTCCATTGAAGAAACTCTCGCTGCGATGCTCGAGGACGTCTTATCGAACAGCTGCTTTTTTTCTAAGCTATGGCATTTTTTTTCAAGGGAACCCACGTATTTCAGCCTCGCAAACAATTCATAGTCATCCAAAGACCTTAGCATTTCATCGCCATTGCTTTTAACCTATCTTAAAAAGAAATATTCTTAAAAACTCTCACTTCAGTGACCATTTCCCAATAATCCTCAGTGCACCAAACAAGAATAACTTTCTTGCCCCGCTGCGGTGGTCTAGTGGCTAAGGTACTGGGCTGCTGACCCACAGGTCGCGGGTTCAAATCCCGGCTGCGGCGGCTGCATTTCCAATGGAGGCGGAAATGTTGTAGGCCCGTGTACTCAGATTTGGGTGCACGTTAAAGAACTTCAGGTGGTCGAAATTTCCGGAGCCCTCCACTACGGCGTCTCTCATAATCATATGGTGGTTTTGGGATGTTAAACCCCACATATCAAGAATAACGTTTTTCTCCAGGCCCCTCGGTGGCAGCTGGACTCAGTCGACTGGGTACAGTTTTGAACTCTTCCTCGCGTGACGTGTGCTGAAATGTCTGGTCTGACAATAGAAGATTTCGTGAAGAATTTTACAGCTTTTCTGGTTAATGCTGCTTCTTAATGTACTGCTTCTCAAATAGCTCCAAAAGGGAATAGCTCCGGCTTTACACGACGTGTTCTCTGGTGGAACAACGAATGTAGAAGGGCGCGGAAGAAACAAAACAAAGTGCGGCTAAAATGGCAAGATTCCCCAAAAGTGGAGAACCTCAAGAATTTGAAGACTGTAAAATCTCAAGCAAGGAGGACACGCCAGCAGGCCCGAAGAGAGAGCTGGCAAAGGTACTTGTCCGGAATAAACTCGTATACAGACGAAGCGAATTCCGGATAGGGTTAACAGGATGCATAGACGAGAAATACACCCACTTCCTTTGATTGATATGCAGCGCAATACGCCAAACTTCTTGGGTGCCCATTTCAAACACGCGTCCTGCTCTTTTTATTACTCTAAAAATTTCTAGCGCTACAAAGCAAGAATAGAGGGACAGAAACTGAAACAAAAGTTTACAAAATACGAAGAATACAATGAACCTTACTGCATAGCTGAGTTGCAGGCCCCGCTAAGCTGCAGTAACAAATCATCGCAAGGTCCCGACTGTGTAGCATATGAAATATTGGTTCAGCTGCCAGAAAACTCTCCTTTCACTTTACAATACCATATGATATTATGGTGTAATTCCTACCTTGTGGAAAAAGGCCATTGTGCTTCCTATCTTGAAGCAGGGCAAGCATCCGTTCTCTGTTTTGAGGTACAGACCAATGGCTCTGACAAGCTGTCTCTGTAAGCTTTTCGAGAAAATGGTAAGCCGTTGAATAACACATATCCAGAAATCAAAGTGCCTACTTGATACACAACAGTGTGATGTTCGAGAAGGACGGTTCACTACTGACCATCTCGTACGGATTGAAACACACAGTAGAGATGCTTTCATTGACAGTCAATTATTTTTCTTTGTGTTTTTATGCATGCAGACAGCATATGACACCACATGGCAATTCGAAATACTGAGAGGCCTCTCAGAGTTTGGTATCCGTGGAGAAATGCTGAATTTTATTGAGAACTACTTGTATAACCAAACTTTTCGTGTTAAACTATGCAACCTTTTTTCCCGACTGTTTGTTCAGAAAACTGGAGTACCAGAAGGTGGTGTGTTTAGCTGCACACGTTTTATAACAAAATAAAGTCCCTGTGCCTATGTACTCCATGAACCATGTCCTACTCGACATACGTAGACGATATTCAGATAGGCTTGAAATCATGAAACCTTTCATTATGCGAGAGGCAGGTTCAGCTTGGTCTAATTAAGGTGTCGAAATGTGCAGACGAAAATTGATTCTACCTTAACCCACAAAAGAGCGATTGCATTCCATTTCTCAGGGGGAGAAGCCTGCATTCAGATCCAAATATTGACCTGCAGGGCCATCGTCTTCTGGTAAAAACGGAACTTAATTTCTTGGAAAAGACACTGAATATGAAACTTACATTTGTATCACACATCAAATATAGTTAAAACAGGTGCATAAAAACAATTATTATCCTAAACGTTTTATAGCAACAAATCGGGGCAGGGACATAAAATGCCTCTTAAGTCTATACAAGAGCTTTTATTATGCAAATAGACTATGGGGCTAAAGTCTATCAGTCCGCTACATTAAGGGCTTTGAAAATGTTGGATCCAGTCCACCATCTGGGCATCCGCCTTTCCACAGAAGCCTTCAAGACAAGTAAAATACAACGACTTTATGGAGAAGCAGACGAATGGTCGTTGAAGTTACGGAGATCTTATTTATCGCTCACGTAATTCCTAAAAGTTAGTGCCAACAACAAACATCCAGCATATTATGATGTAGACGATCTGTCCAGCTCTTTGTTTTATAATCGTCCTGCTATGAGAGAGCCAACTCTCTGCGTGTAAGAGCTCTGGCTCAGGAAATGAGCATCCCACTTCTTGAATATCAGCTCATGGCTCCTGTTGAACAGCTCTCGCCGTGGGAATGGCAGCTCATAAACAGTGATATATCTTTTATAGAACGTATGAAGCATGCCCCTGCCAAATATATTCACGCACACTTTCTTGAGCTTCAGCGTAACTATTCTTTTCCCGAATTCTTCACAGATGCATCGAGTTCTCATGATGGCGTATCGTACTCAGCAGTCGGCCCATTCCTGTCAGAGGCTGGCGTACTGCATCCACATACAACCATATTCACGGCAGAATCATACACAATATTAGTGGTTAGGCTCATTAAAGAATCAAACATACCTAAAGCAGTTTTATACATAGAATCTTTAAGCGTCATGAAAGCACTGAAAACTATGAAAAAAAAACCTGTAATAATTTGGCTCAATATACTGTTATGCATCGTTTACTCGTGCCAGCAGAACATTGTGGTGTGCTGGGTGCCTGGGCACCGAGATATCGAGGGCAATGAAATAGCCGTCCGGATAGCCATATCTATCCTTACACACGGCTCTGAAACATCATGGGAGATCCCTGCACTGGATCTGAAGCCCTTTCTGAAGAAAACACTCAAGTCGATGGTTACTTAACGATTCTTGGTATCCGGGCATGAAATGGGAAAGTCTTTGCAAATTTACGTTATTGCTTTATGGCGTGATTATGTTTTACTTGTATAACTTATTACTATTGTTCTTGTGTCGCATTCTGACTGCCTGTTTTGTCTACTTGATGTTATTTTATGTAAGTTCACTGTTTACTTTTCTTTGTGTTGCGTATTTTACGTGCTGTTATAATCATTAATTTTATTGTTATATTTACCCGAGGATCCCCCTGCAGTCGCTAGACTTTGGGACCCTCGTCTGCATACTACATTCTACGAATTTTGTATTTTGAATGATTGAATAAACTGAACTGAACTGAACTGAAGGCACAAAAGGCAATACCTACTGGGCAGTCAAACAGAAAATAAACTGCATCTGGTCAAGCCAGAGCTAGGTAACTGGCCAACAACATCAAAAACACGTCGCACAGAAGTCACACTCAGTGGATAAAGAATAGGGCACACT
Source organism: Rhipicephalus microplus (assembly GCF_043290135.1). Taxonomy (NCBI): domain Eukaryota; kingdom Metazoa; phylum Arthropoda; class Arachnida; order Ixodida; family Ixodidae; genus Rhipicephalus; species Rhipicephalus microplus. The sequence continues at coordinate 13,231,933 of NW_027464588.1, forward strand.
TACAGTACCCACGTACACCTTTTGTCCGGGGGTGACTTCCCAAGCTGCGATAGATGTGGTGAGCCTCTTACAGTGTTGCATATTGTCATACAATGTGCAGAACTAGAGCCGTATAGAATAAATCGTTTCCCGTTACTTTACCAGCAGCAAACTCCTTTGCGTCTTTTAATGTTTTTGGGCAAAGAACCTCTCATTAAGAACGAGTAAAGTTTAGAGTTTTTAAAGCTTCTGCATGCTTTCAATGTCATCAATCTTGGTAAACCATAGCACGGCCTCACAAGAGAAGCAGCTGCTGTGATACACACTCTATCGAAAACAACAGCCTCCCAGCCCTTAGTCTCAAGAGAATTGGTGAGGCATCCATGCTAGTCGATTAGTCTTACAGTGCAACTTATACGACCTCCTGCCACTCATTTTTTGCACTCATTCATGTCGATCTCATGATTTTAAACACTATTTGTTTTACGCACATTATTGGGCAAAATATAGGCCCCCATACAGCCACCTAATACCATCATCGTTCACTTGCCATATTTTGTTCTTGTGCTCTTTGGCCATCAGTGACCCTTGCACCATAAAGTGCTATTCATCATCATCATCAACCAATATATATCATCAAATGGCACGCCAAAATTCTAACTGCGGAAATAGATGATCGTCCGAATGCCGAAGAGGTGCTGCTTCCCCAGCGTGCAGCTGACGACATTTCAAACACGCGAAATGCAAGTGCTAGTTTAGGCACGCTAAAATACCCATTTGACGTTAACGTGCGAAAAGACATGTTCTTCGAACAGCCAAAAAGGAGCTGCTGTCACTTATACGTGTGTGTTGGGGGCACAAATAAGCAAAATTACTGGCATCGCACGATTTTGCAAGAAACATACGTTGGTTTCGAGAGCTGAAGAGATCCTCGTCACGCTGGTATCCACAAATTATCAGTGAGCAAAACGCCGGCGGTTTGCGGAAAGGCACTCTTCTAAAACGACTCACGCAGACACACGGTAATTGTTCTTGCGGTGAGTAGCACCATGAACCAACGTCAGAGACGAAGGCACTTGCCATGGTTGTCTCAAGTTTATGAAGTACGGCAAACCATTTGTTGACATGAAGCATGCTGAAAAACATGCAAACAACGCAACCAGAAAGTCGAACGTTCAGTCGACGTGTTGTGAACTTAGTTATATACACCTCAAGAGAGTCAGCTTTTTCGCGGTGGCGCTGCGCTGCAATGGTTTTGGTGTCTGCTTGCGGGGCATGTGGTCACGAGTTTAATTACAGTGCTGTGTAATTTGCATCAGAATGTCGAAGTTGTCAATAAATTTATTACTTATCAACCACTATTCACCCGTAGTGATTGTTAGTACTACGAGAACTGGTAAGGTAACGCAGTGAAAGCGTTAAAAATGTTAAAAACTGAATCTTTTTTTACCGCAGCCACGTCAGAACCACGTATACAGACAGGCCACCTTTACGGGCCGTCACGTCAAACCGTAGGCAGTACCTAGCCAAGAAATTGTTGAGTGGATATCCCGGCTAGTCCTCGCAATGAATATTCTGAAAGCTATTTAGAAAATATAAACGCTTCTTGTGCGCCATTGCTACGGAATCGCGTAACAAACTGACTAGAAACGACCATAATTTGCCGAATTTCTCGCCAGCACGGCTTTTTTTCTAGCCAGAACTTGGCTATCAGTATAACTTACCTTCTTATCCTCAAAATTACTAGGCGATACAGAGTATTTTCAAATACACATTTTGCTTCCTTTAGTGCACGTTCCCGTGAGCAAACTCGATTCACAGTCAATATTAAGATGAAGCAGATGACGTAGAGGAAGTATGCCGGGCCAATTATGGTGCTGCATGCGTTAGGCTCTGCTTAGTTTTCTGGTCACGGCAAACGGTAGAAGGCAGAGCTTTGTTAGCTTCAATGGTAAATCTTCATTAAACCTCGTCTAGTCTTTATCCTTGAAGGGACACTGGTTAAATTTTCCTCGAATATCGGCGTGTAGACAACCTACTGTGAGTACAATGAGAGGGCAGAGACATAGAAATACACATCACCACATTTATTTCTCGCTCTAAGATGATTGCTCTGTACTTTTACAAGCTGGTTTAAAGCGAAATAATTTCCCTCAGTGCATATACACGCACTGTCGTATATGGCCTTTGATCAACACAAGCATGAAAGTAAATCTCTAACCTCTGCAAAATGGTTGATCGAAAGCTGATTCAGTATAGGAAGCAGAGGTATTAAAGTATATCTGTAATTCCTAAAATACCAGTGTAGTTACGTTTTACATTCAAGTCTGCCCTGCTCATAAGAGCCTAATGGGGTCTGCCACAAGTGCAACACAATTACCAGCGGTGTAATTACCAGTGGTGTAGCAGCCTCTAAGTGGAAGAGTTATCAAACGAAAAAAGGGTACTAATATTTGCAACATTGTGCCAACTGTTGACTGTGTATCAGTCTCGCACATTCCTTCACATAAAAGCATTCCAGCTCTCAACTCGTAGAAAAAGGCATCCCGGAATAGGCAGATTCTGACTCATTACATGCGTCTGAAATGCCCGACCCCCTGTCCCATCGGTCAGCGAAAAATCGCGTGGACTTTCGACAGCGACATGCCTTGGTGGGCAGCAATCGGAAGTGCCGTCAACTTTTGTTTGCCGCACGGACAGTGAGAAAGATGAAGCTTGCGAGTCTTAATGCGAGAATTTCCGTGGTTTGCAAGGTGCTTGTACGAAATTTTGGTTTTGTGCACAATAAAACTCTGGGCGACAGTTTTATAATTACGATAACATCGCAAACAGCCATCTCAACGCCTTAGCGAAAGCTTTTCTCTTGTGATGCTTTTTTACGTGCCCAATGAGCACATTTTTGCACGTAGCGCATCAGGAAATAATTACTGTAAACAATACGCGTAAAGTTTCTAAGCCGCTCCACCATGGTAGTCTAGTGGCTAAGCTACTCGACTGCTGACCCATAGGTCGCGCGATCAAATCTCGGCTGTGACGGCTGCATGTCCGATGGAGGCGGGAACGTTGTAGGCCCGTGTACCCAGATTTGGGTGCACGTGAAATACCTCCAGATGGCCGAAATTTCCGGAGCCCTCCACTACGACGTCACTAATCATATGGTGGTTTTGGGACGTGAAACCCCACAAGTCAATTAATCAAGTTTCTAAGCTGTTACAGTTGGTGTTTGAGGTCAGGTAATGACTTCAAAAATCTATGTACTATTACGATAATTACTGCATTCAGAAAGATGTTGCTCCATAGATTCAGCACACTAAGGTAATTGCACACTGCACCTACATGTATGTATTCATGTACATACGTATGTGTTGTGTTTACATGACTTAATAGGCTGCTGTGCTTTCAGCAACCCTATCCCCTATTCGCACCTTTGCAGCTTTCCTTGCTCAATGAAAACATTTCCATGACAAAAACTAACGCATTGTTACAGCTATAAAGAAAGCATCTCCCTTCTTTGGAGTTCCTTATTGGTACCATTTTTGTTCCTCCTTGTCGCTTACTGTGCTCTAGTTTCACGAATCGCGTGATTCGCTAAGGGAACTGTTTGCGCATCTCCTAGAATTGATCCTTGCCCTGCTTTTCAGCAAGACCACTGTATACTCGCATCTATTGTTTACCTTAAAAGGATTCCAAACTGACTAAAAAAATATTTGCGTGCATCTGGGCATCCGTTTCTTCTAAGGACATCATGTCAACACACACGTCACCTGTGTACTCTGATCTCTTTCAAGAGAGTTCCCACTATGGCCACTTGACTTTTTGTAGTAAACGTTCAATGGTCTTTCAGATGCAAACACAAAATGGGAACAATATCCCACTACTAGTGCTTCAAAGAGACCGCGCTCAATATGAACACAAACGTTGCAGTGGCTTCAATCTCGCCATTGTGTGTGGGCTTACATAAAGCTGTACTCTAGCGAACTTGAAAAGTGCGCAGTAGCATTGTTGCGAATCATTTGAAACGTTCTCGCAGCACCGTTCGTTGATTTCCTTGCCTGACTTCTTTCTTGTGTATATACAACAAAGCTATAAATAGCCACTGCTCTCGCCGTTACTGGGTACACTGACAATCACTGTCAATCAGTTGTGGCACAAACCCACATACCTGTAGTACATACTCAGCCTTGATATACGGGTATGTGGCACAGGTGTTTGGTGGAAAGGGTTTGTTAACGTACATGACGAGATTGTCGCATTATGATTGTCGTGACCTGCGAGTTATATTGATCGAGAAATCTCAGCCTCCCATATATATTTGGTGGCTCACCCAAAGTTAAGGAGGCGATCACGAGAACATGCAGACGCAGACGTAGACGGATAGATAGATAGATAGATGTGATAGATAGATAGATAGATAGATAGATAGATAGATAGATAGATAGATAGATAGATAGATAGATAGATAGATAGATAGATAGATAGTCTCAGAGGAATCTATAAGGAGGTTGAAAACACAGTTGGCCTACATTATTTAAAAGCTGAGATGAAGGAAGCATACGTTTATGTTTACCAGATTCTCGTCTAGTAGCTAAGATACTCGGCTGCTGACCCGAAGGTCTGCTGCTGACCCACAGCTTTTTTTCAAAGTTGGTTGTTCCCTTTGTGTGCTTCTAGTGCCTTCTATATATTCAGAAGGCCATGTAAAAACACGTTGGACTCAAAAGGCTATGGAGGGGATGGAAGGAAGGAAGGAAAATAGGGGGGAAAGAACGGCAGGGAGGTTAACCAGCCTATAGTCAGCCGGTTTGCTACCCTGCGCATGGGAGAGGGATGGGGGAGATGAAAGATAGTGAGCAGAGATGGAAGAGAGAAACACAGCACATTCGGCAGCACACGCGCACACACTCAGTCATAGTCCAGTCTTGTCTTTCGCAGTGTGTGACATTGCTATTACAGTCACTTGTTCAAGTCCGTGTCACGTAGGAATTTCAACAGAGCTTTCGTCGCCTTCTGTTGCATTGTCTTTTCTCGGGCACTTGACAGAATAGTGTCCACAAACACTTGGCTGTTGTCGATGCGCGCAAATGCGGACGCCAGTGACTGTCTCTGGATGTCATACAACGGACAGTCACACAGGATGTGGTGTAGCGTCTCTTCGCAATGGCAGGCATGGCAGAGAGCGTTGTCGACCATTCCTATGACAAAAGAATAAGATGTTGTATATGCCACTCCTAGCCATAAGCGATGAAGAAGGGTGGCTTCTCTTCGGTCGAGTGCAGTGGGCATGCGAAGAGCCGTCAAAGAGGACAGGTGGTGTTGACGATTCGTATCGATGCTTGGTTGGCACCATAGCGAAACCGTGATTTCACGCGCAAGTCGTCGAAGATTACCGGCAGCATCGGTCCGCGAAAGTGGTATGGCTTCTTCTCGTGTTCCTTCAAGGGCTGCCCGCGCGGCAGTATCGGCATGTTCGTTCCCTATGATGTCGCAGTGACTTGGCAGCCATTGAAGCGTCACATGATACCCTTTCTCGAGTGAAGTGTGGAGAAGGCATCGACTTTCGAAAACAAGCTGTTCGTGTGGCCCGCGATTTAGTGCTGAGAGCAAAGATTGTAGGGCAGCCCTTGAGTCGCTGAAAATCGACCATTGTTGCGGTGGTTCCCGATTAACCACACCAAGTGCAGCGCACAAAGCAGCTAGTTCCGCTGCTGTAGATGCCGTGGAGTGGTCAGTCCTAAAGCTGATGGTAACACCTCTTGCTGGGACAACTACTGCCCCAGAAGAACACTTGCGGTTCGTGGAATCATCCATGTATACATGTATGCTGTCTGAATATTTCTCGTGCAAAAGAATAAGAGACAGTTGTTTCAGCACGGGCGACGCAAGCTCAGATTTCCTCCGGATCCCTGGTACACTAAGATGCACTGTGGGTCGAATAACACACCAAGGCGCTATGGATGGTTCAGGTGCAGGAGTGAAGCCCGAGGGAAGTTTATCGTTGCATTTCACAGTCATTTTGGCGAACGATGCTTGGCGCCTCTCTGAAGGCAACAGTGCAAGGTGATGACAGGGAGCACGTGCGAAGTGCCTGATTTGCGTTTTCAGGACTTCTACAACAATGTGAGTTTGTATCGGATAGTCACCAGCAATTGCAATTGTGGCTTCCGTTGGCAAACATCTGGGCAGACCGAGGCACACTCTCAGCGCTTGGGCTTGTACTGCCTGTAGAACACGAACATTGGTCTCGCAGGTATTGCTAAGCACGGGCAAGCTGTATCTGAGGAAACCGAGAAACAGGGCTCTGTAGAGCTCCATCATTGCGTCAATTGACATTCCCCACGCTTTTTCCTGCCAGGAACTTGAACAGTTGGGAAATAGCGGTCAGGCGCTTCTTCATATAGGTCACATGCGGACTCCAACAGAGGTCCCTATCAATTATGCTGCCCAGAAACCCGTGGGTTTTGGCGTAAGAAATCGGTCGCCCGCTGATTGAGATGACATAAGGGGTCATTGCTTTGCGAGTGAAGGCCACCAGCGCGCATTTTTCCAGTGATATGCTGAGACCTTGTTTTTAACAAGTAGTTGGCAATCATAGTTGCTGCTTTTTGAAGCCGGGAATATATCTGAGGACGTGTTACTGCCGAAGTCCAGACACAGATGTCGTCTGCGTATATTGAGATTTTAATGGTGCTTGGCAAGTATTCAGCAAGGCCAATTAGTGCAAGATTTAATAGCATCGGGCTAAGAACTCCACCTTGAGGAACACCCCTTGAAGTATAGCGTCTCGTAGTTGGGCCATCTTCTGTTAACACAAAGAATGATCTTGCAGCCAGGTAACTCGAAATCCACCGTAAGACTCGACCACCAAAGCCAACCACCGCAAGAGCACCCAAAATGGCTTCATGTAGTACATTATCATAAGCGCCTTTCACATCTAGAAACAAAGCTGCAGATAGTCGCTTACGGGATCTTTCTTGCTGAACGTATGAAACTAGATCAACAACATTGTCAATAGAAGAGTGGTCGCGTCGGAAACCAGCCATGGAATCGAATAAATCTTGTAGTATTCAAGATATCACTTCTGGTGGCCTAGTACCATGCGTTTCATTATCTTCCCTACGCAGCTGGCCAGTGCTAATGGGCGGTATGAGGTGAGTTCGAGTGGGGATTCGCCCTGCTTCAAGACGGTTAACAAGCGGCTTACTTTCTAGTAATCAGGAACATTGCCATCCTGCCACGTGATTTTGTAGAAGCTCAGCAGTTCTCTCCTTGCAACTTCTCCAAGGTTGCACAAGGCTCGGTACGGAATACCATCTGGGCCCGGAGAAGTTGAACGCCTGCAGAGAGCTAGTGCCGTTTCGGCTTCTCCATTGTAAAAGGGAGGCCCATGTGGTAGTCACGGGCACGGGAGACGTCACCTCCCACTGGAGAATCTGGACGAGTGGCTTGGTTGGCGATCTGCGCACAGAAATCTTCTGCGACATCTATGTCTTGCCTCCTTTGAAATAGCGCGAATGCCTTGAGTGGAAAGCGCTGTTTCGTAGGGTGACGCAGACCATGCACCGTTTTCCAAATGTGTGAGATTGGCTTGCGAGGGTCTTGTGACTGGCAAAACGTTGTTCATCGTTTCGACGCTAATCTATCCATGCGACGCCGAATCTTCTTTTGTATCCTCCTGGCTGCCCTAAGATCGTGAATTGATTTTGTACGCCGATACCAATGCTCCGCCCGGCGTCGCAGTGATCAGAGTCGCTCCAACTCTATATCAAAGTTGTTTCGTGGGGAAGATATTGTCACCGTGCGTGTGGCGTTTTGCATTGTGCTCCTAATTGTTTGCTCTAACCAGATCGTAGGCTATCGCTGCAAGCATCTTTCATGTCAGATTTGAAGTTGGTCCATTGGACTGCTCGAATGGTCGTCCATGGACCATAACTAGACAAGCCTTTGATGTTAAGGTAGATTGGAATGTGATCACTTCCTCGTGTCTCAACATCTGGAAACCACTTGACGTATCTCGCGAGGGAGTTGGAGACAAAGGCAAGGTCGAGGCAGCTGCCATATGTCACCCCTCGAAGAAAAGTGGGGCTGCCGTCGTTCAGGAGAGTAAGGTCATAGTTGTAGACGATGTTTGCTAACCTGCGTCCTCTTGCATTTGTCCGCGTACTTTCCCAAGCGTGACTGTGCGCATTGAAGTCACCTATGATGACCCATGGTGCAGGACACAGTCTCAAAATATCCGCTAATCACCTGAAATCAGATTATTCGACGGCGATATATAAACGCCCATAAGAGTAAACACGAGTTTGTTCTTTTTCACAGTGATGCAGGCATACTGATTGTCATCGTGAAGTGCGATTTCTTGCACAACATACGTCAGTTCACGACGAACAAAGACAATGATTTTGCTGCATGCACAATTCGTTAAAGACATGACGGCTTCGTACAGCGACGGTCCTAGTGGTTTCGACAAAGTGGGTTCACAAATGACGATGATTGGAAACACGTTGGTAAACACAAACTGACAAAAAGCTGAAAGGCCTGATTTTAGTCCTCTGGCGTTCCATTGGATGACGGATGCAGCCTTGACTTCTTTACGAGATGATGAGGTGTGAGTAGTCATCTTCCTAGTTGAAAGATTCAAGCACTGGGCTTAGGGCGTCCAATAGTCCAAGTGCGTTTCGAGCAGATGGTGTCTTCATGTCGACTAATATTGCTCGGATGGCTTCTATGAGGGAACGCAGTAAAGAGATCACTTGATGATCAGTTTTAGGCAAATCTTCCATGGCTGGAGACGGCTCTGGTGTGGCCACAACCTGCAGATGTTCCTTGGCAGAAGAGCGCGTCGGGAGCGTGGGCCATTCCTCCAAAAAAGGAGGCTTCTCTGTTTTTTTCGTACAAGTGGTGGGCCCTTTCGCGGCGCTACTGGATGGAACCACTAAAGAGTGGGAAGTAGCGTCTCGGGAATGTGCCTTCTTTGAAGACTTTCGATGATGCCGACGTCGACGCTGACGCCGGACTACTTCGGCTGCCTCTCTGTGTGTCGAGTTGTCTCGGGCCATTTGTCTGAGAACCGCGCGCTTCTTTTGGATTCGAGGACAGTCTTTCGACGAGGCAGCATGAGGACCGCTGCAGTTGGCGCACTTCAGAGTAGTTGCCCGACAGGCGTCTTCAGCATGAGGTTCAGCACAGCGGACACAGTCGTAAGTTGGGGCATACGCCGTTGACGTGTCCTGGTCTGAAGCACTGATGACATTGAAGTGGCTTTTGGATGAATGGTCGAACTAGATGTCGGAAATGTCCAATTTTAACGTGGGACAGTATGCAATCACCCTTGAAAACACTTTTATGCAGCGCGTATTTGCAAGGCGCCGCACTTGCGTAACGACAGTTCCCTCGTTTTGGGGAAGGAGTTTTTTTTTAAATACACTAGAGGAAACTCTGGTGCTAATGCACTTGTGAGAGCGTCAGCGCAAGGCGTTTATGTGGCTATAAGAATAATGAATAGTACCCGGGTTTATCTTATCTTCGTTCTTGTGACTCTTTGGCGTCGCGTTACTTGAAGTTGCTTTGTCATCAAAGAAAATTCAGCAAATGGTTCGCAGTTACACCTCATTATCCCAACGATTTAGGCTCACTAATTCCAATCGAGCCACAATATCTACAACAGTCTGTTATTTTATTCGAAAGAAGACCAAAACACAACAATAAACAGCCATAAGTGCGTTTGAAACCGGAAAACACGAAGACTAGGCAAATCCGTGCCCCCCATCATTTCAATTGTCGCTGAACAATCACAGTGGCTGAGTATTCTCCGGTTAATATCAGAAAAGTCTACGATAGCGGGGAAAACTGCCGCCGGCCCAATTGGAATAAATTCATCTGCTTAGTGGCTAAAAGTTGTGGATGAGTTGGTTGGTACAACCTACTCAGAAGAAAAAGAAGATCGCTTTTACCTTGGCGTGGTCTGAGCCAAAGGTAGTAGTAGTAGTAGTAGTATTTTTAATTACAGTAAGCCGGATACAGAGCTCACTGCAGGACTATGCGAGTTACTTCCATGGGCACTGGGTGTAGAGCTCTGTATGGGTCATACAACACTGGACTCCCTGGTAAAGTCCTCACGCGTTGTTGCTCGTATTGCTTGCGCACGCACATTTGGTTTTTACGATTACTGGCATTTATAATTGCCAATTATCGTCCTGTCTGTATTGCGACCGCATCGAGTATATCATCGTTAGGTATTTCTTACCTACACGTACTCTCGCTTTATATCATGTCTTGGTTTCTGCCTGAATAGTCTACCACAGAAGCTTTACAAAGAAGGCGCTGCGCTATAACAGACTGAACGAGGCCAGTTCAACTCCCGGTAACGGTGATCGCATTTAGATTAGGGCGATATGCCAACAATGAACTCATATGAAACTTGTGACTTTCACAAGGCCCCAACCATGAAATGAGTCTTTTTCGACGTTTTGGAATCAACTGATTCTTTCTTCAGGAAGAATGACAGCGGAGGTGCAGAGGTGCCACTTTTAATTTTATGAACAGACCATCTGAGAAAAAAGAGAAAAGGTGCATCTTCTTTCGTGGTGCGAGTCTTAAGTAGCTTGTGTTTGCTGTGGTTGCATGAGATTGATGGGATAGGGCTGACAGCGGTTCATAGAGGTCTTCGTATGACTTGTTTTTCTTGCAGTGGTTAGGCCGTTAAAAATATACGGAAGGATTCTTTTGGAATCTTTTTTGTTGTTTTTACTGTTTTGGCTGGGCCATGGTTACCGCAGTAGTCGTTCTCATTGGTTAGATTCTGTTGTCAGGATTTCATTTTTTTTATGCAGCGCATACTATAGTCAGCGTCTTGTGAGTGTTCTGCAAGGGTGTTTCACTGTCTTGGAAAACTTTTTACTTGAATTGTGCTTCCTAATTTTTCTTGTTAGGTTTTTTGTTTTTTTAGTGAATTTATGCAGCCTGGCACTCGAAATATGTGACCTTTTCTACGAAACCTTGTACTTTTTTTCTGGTGCTTGTTTCTTAGCTATCGGCAGATGGAGGTTTATTTTGTAGCTGACTTGTGCACGACTGCTTCGCCTTCTTTCTTTAGAATTATGCCAATGGTTAATATTTGATGTCTTGGTTGTAGGCTCAAGAAAGTCGTGAATGGATTGACCGAATTGCCAAACAGGCAACACTGTCGAAATATTTCAGCCTATATGAAGGTGCACGTTAAAGAGCACCAGTTGATCGAAGTCGCTCTGAAGTACATCACAGTGGCTCGCTCCATAATCACACTGTGATTTTGACTTTTAAACCCTGGTGTGCCACCTTTATTGCCTATGATTGGAGAGAGCGGCAAACGACAATGCCAACTGATCGATCGGTAATGGTTAGAGCTTGCAAAAAGTACACAGAAAAAAATTCTCTTCACATTGACAAGATTGATAAGATCTGGAAAGAAGAATAAAGAAAACGTGTGAAAGAGGGTTCTTTCTGTCAGCCAGTCCCTCTCGCGAAGGGAAAAAATAAAAAGAACGAAGCAACAAAGTGAGCTATCATGTCGCCGCGGTACTCTTTACTTAAATAAAAAGATGTCTTTATTCCTTCCTTGAATGCAGATACAGGTTCAAAGGCGGTAACATTGCTAAACTTTGGTGGTTCTATGTTATGACAGAGGCACATAGAGAAGCATACTTGTGATTGGCACACTCACGTATTTAGGGCGGTTTGCGATTTCGCGATTTTATTTAGGTACCTGATTGATTTCTGCTTAAAATTTTAGCTGAACTGAACTGTTGAAGGCACAAAAATAAGTATTTTCTTTCATTTGCTTTAAACTGCTGGGTGAAATAAACACAGCGGCCTCGTCTGCTCAAAATTTCATAATTAGATTTTTTTCAGTTCTTTTATTTTTTTCTCTCCCTCTCTGTCTGTTTCTAATTTTCGCACAATACTTGTATTTGATCATCTTTGATGTACACTAATAAGCAGTAGTTCAGTTCTGGTTGAAAGCTTACGCTATGCTTTCTTGGTCAACTCACCTGAGTGGGTGTGTCTCTCCATAGCAAACAAAGAGTCTCGCTAGCTGAAAATGATTCCTCCTGAGACATAGCGCTAAACAAACAAGTACAGTGAAATGTTTTAAGATTAAGAAAAAAGAAACAAATAAAGAAAGGCGCTCTGACACAATTTAAGCACCTGCCACCCACCTTTCGCACAACTTAGCGTTAAAGCCGATCGTACGTTCCTAGCAGTTCTGACAGAGCGCGAAATTGTGCGAACACACGGTAGCATGATCAAGTGCTAATGCGTGTCATTTCTCCGAGGCCGCGTTGAGTGCAGCATACATCGCAGTCTGAACTGCACGACCACCCGTCTGCCTTCCGTGGCACTTGAATTTTTTCGTCTTCATTCGCGCTGGCAGCTGTGAACGTCATCCGCTTTCTCTGGCTCGAAGAAGCGAGATGAGATGTGCCTGTCTTGCCGCATTATTGATAGCGTCTGCGCCCATTGAGGTCACGGGCCGCCAGTACGCTGTCATGAATCCCTCATATTTTTCCATTCCCCGCATCTCCCCAGTGAGCTTCAAGGCCGGCAACGAACTGAAGGGCTGTGCCTTGGTAGAAATTAAGGAGCCATATACAGAACCCGTCCGCGCATGCTCACAGACGGCGGGTCCACTCGTCACTGCGCCACTCGACAAAGTCCAAAAGAGGAAGAGTTTGAACTCGATGTTTTGCTGATTGATGGATATGTGAGGTTTAACGTAACAAAACCACGATATGAATAGGAGAGACGCCGTAGTGGAGGGCTTCGGAAATTTCGACCACATAGGGTTCTTTACCATGCACCCAAATCTGAGCACACGGGCCTACAGCATTTCCACCTTCATCGAAAAGGCAGCCGCCGCAGCCGGGATTCAATCCCGTGACCTGCGGGTCAGCAGCCGAGTACCTTAGCCACTAAATCACAGTGGTGGAGCGCGACATTTCGTCTTTAACGTACACTAGAGAAAAAGAAAAATGTAAGAAATGCAGGGAGGTTTTTGTGAGAGGCCGAGCTTCAGTCTATCAATAAGAACAAACCACGAAGACGAAGTGGGCATGGGTAGAGCGTGTTGTGTGAAGGCAGTGTAACCACTCCTCAATACACTGTAAACAAAAATATGCCCAGCTTGGAAGAATCGGAGAAGGATGCGCCCACTCTGCTCTGGTGACCTCACTCAAACCAGGTTACACCGGACCAAATACATTCGTTTTCCACGCTTCCGGTGATCACCGAACGAAACAAGCCGGAGTCAAACGGGGCCCATCCCGAGATTATGCTCACGTGGTTCCTCCGGAAATGCCCCCGTGCATCGCTTTTGCCTCAGTGGATGCTCCCCAATTGCTCCGGGTCATCACTCACTGGCATTCATTGGCTGTTCGAGGAGTGACATAGGCAGCCTCGCTGCCGGGAGGCCGTTTTCCACAAACCAACATGGCGCAGACCAAGCTGGTGCAGTGAGGATTGTACGAAGCGTTCAGCCGCGTCAGAGAAAAGGAAATCGTTGTGAGCACCTTCTGAATATCACAAGCGACAAACAGACGTGAAGGTTATCATCGATAGAAGGGAGCTGTGGGAACGGTAATACTGTGATGGTTCCTGGCAGCGAATGACACATTGTGATCTCGCGACTGTTGAGGGACCCGGTGGTTGCTGGTGCGGCGAAGAAACGGTTAGTTAGCTCTCCTTGAATTACATGTCTTTATTGTCAGGCACTGCTATTATTGGATTACGGTGGGTTGATAAACCAAACATATGATCAATATTTGGCTAATTTTACGAGACGTCAGTAAAAAATCTGCGAAATTCCGATAATGTGTTGTGTGGACTACGTGTTTATTTTTTTTAACAAAACTTCGGTAAAGCGAAAATTCGGCAAATCCCACGTACCTGGGAATTAACGCCATGCGAAGCATGCGGAGGGAAGATGACCGTGTCACAATTTTTTTATTGAGTGACATCTCATGAAATGAAGCTAAATATATGTAGTAATGTTGCACGCCCAGACATAAGTTGAAGAGTTGCAATGTTTATATAATCAGTACTTTGCACTTGCGCAATGATGCCAACTGGAACATGCGTATTAGTAACACCAGAAGCTGATATGAAGCACTGGTGCTCGCGAGGATGCTCGCCCTGGACACTGCGACATAAATCAACTTCAGCGTATGGCACCTAACCACTATCGACGTTAACGCGACGTGACTGCTGTATCAAAGGAGTACATATGTAATGTTAATAACATTGGGTAGAGAGCACTGCAACCACTATTAACGGTTCTAGAAGATTAGCGTCTATTTGAAAAGTAGTCCCAAAACCTGGCGTAGCTCGGTGGTAAAATGCTTCATTGTCACGCAGAATGCTTGGGTTTGATTCCAGCTGCAACCCAGAAATTCTTTATTCTTTGCATTTGGTGGGTAGACGCTACCGTTGTAGAGTATTTCTTGACGCTCACGCGTTCAAATTGCCCATGCGTATTCTTGTCGTTCCTGGGTAGAAAATAAGTGACAATCGCCTGTGGCACATACCCGCCCCTATGTAGGTGCCACTGTCTGGCGGGAAGTGTTTGGCGACGTCCGCGACGGGATCGTGACATTATTCATGTCTTGACCAGGGCGTCATATTCGTCAAGCCTTCTTACCCTCCTCTGCTAATTTTGGTGCGCGCCACGTTAAGGGAGTGATATGAGAGCACCCAAATGTAAGCGGCTAGTTAGATATATGGATAGATACACTCAAAGTCGCCGAAGTTTGCCAAGAAATGCTGCGCAATTAAAACGGAAAGGTGAGCGAGTTGGTACTGATTCATTATAGCGTAAACGTTGTGCAAAAAAACTGAGCACCACAAGCGCATACGGTTGATCACTTTCTTCTACTCGTCCTTTTTTTGGACAGCGTTAACGCCATAATAACTTCGGTAAATTTAATAAAGACGCTGTAATATTTTGAGCGCTGATTAGATATAGACCAATAGAAAATATCATAGTTTTAGCTTGAATCTATGAAACGTTAATAATTGTTATAGGTACACCTAACTGGTTAATTTATATTTCGGTCTTGTCAGTACACGGAAACGGTAACATTTGTCCGTTTTCCATATCAATAAACGCCAGGTCGAGGTCAGCCATTACATAAAAATTGTTTTGATAGAATGTGTAAGCTGAACCTATAAAACCTGAATAACTAAAATCAGTGTTACCTCTTTATAAATTGAGTGAATTGAGGTAGGGCAATGTAAATTGTGCTGACTTGAACGCATATACGCACTCATGCTTGTGAAAAAAGTATTTTGGTTAGATAAATGGTATCTGAGGACTAAGATAATAATCTAGAGGTATATAAACTAGACTCTTCGTGGGTCATATTGCTGTCAAGGAAAGAAAGAGAGGGTCGAAACAAACTTACGATACTATAGACGAGGAATGCAAAAAAAAAAGAAGACGGCTTGGTTGGCAAAACGAGTCGCGCAGTGGTCGACCTTTCTGTGAAATGGGGGGGAGGGGTACTAAAGTTAACTGATTTGACAACCCGGCTCAACATTCCAAGACGGAGGAGACATTGTAGTGAAAGAGAGAAAGGAGGAGGCACCCTTTTGAAAAACTAGCCGTATTTTCTGTGTTGGTGATGGGAGAGATCACTATTTTAGCTACTGCATTTTTTCCCTCTATTTTCAGTCCTGCTGCCGTGGCCGTGGATGCAGTTTTTCTTGTTTTTTTTGGCAAAGACTGGATTGCGAACTGTGCTGAGACATAGTTTTGTACTGGGAAAAGCAACAACATTGGCTTGTGAACAGAAGAGGGGAAAATGAAGTTTCTTCAAGCCTGGTACGCTGGTCGTGACGCTTGCACGTGCATCCCTTTCTGTGGCCCTCGAACTTGAGCACGGACCTTTCAGTTAAGTAAACGGGTCGGCCTTCCCTTATTTCTATGAAAACGCAGTTGGCTAAGGGGGCGTAATTGTTGTGTCTTTTATTGCTTATTTATTTTGTTACGTTGTAGCGAACTTTACCTTATTTTAAGCTTGAAGCTGCTCGTCTGAAAAAATACATGCTCATACAATTACTACTTTGAAAAATGTTCACAACGACAAGTATCAAAACAAAGCAGGCAGTGCTAATTGAAGAGTAAAAACAATGCCAACTTATCTCGAAAATTATTTTAGAAAAAAGATGAAGCTAGGCTTTCCTTAAAGACAGGTCGCAACCATAGAAACTGTAAGGACCCACTTTGCTAGAAGTATGACAATGAGCAAGCATTAAACTGGACCGCGAGTGAAGTGCCCTTACAGATTGACGAAGACACCAGCCCCAGTGACATTAGCCAGGACAGTGAAGACGCCTTTGTACCACCCTCGCTCAAGAACCTGGACTGCGAACGGCACTGGATAACTACTCGTGACGTAGAAGCCCCCACCAGAGACAGAAGTTCCCTGCGGACTTCGACGTGATCCCGGAAGCCCCAAGCCTCCGGTGGATTACCTAGCCAGAAAAAAAATGACTCAGCAACTTGCGGGGCACCGGCTCCCGCACCTGATAAAGGTACCCCTACATTTGCGCGATCCTATACTATGTTTTAATTTTCCCCATGGCTCTTACTCCAAAAGTTATTACTTTAACGTTCAAGGTTTCCGCAATCCACAAAAACAGGCTGAGGTATTGGCTTTTGCGCGTTCAGCGCACTGTGATTCGCTGTTCGTGCAAGAAACAAATTTTTTCAAGCTTTCTGATGTACTCGCTTTCAAGCGCGCGTTGAATAATGATTGTTTTTTTTCGTACGCCAGCACGCATTCGACTGGCGTCGGAGTCATGATTCTTAACCGAGGTCTTTTACGTGACCATCATGTTTCCTTCGATGCCTTCGGACGCGTTCTGGCGTTTGACTGCACCTTTTTTTCGTTAAGAATAAGATTTGTTGCCGTGTATGCCCCAGTGGCACGCATGAACTCTAACGCATTCTTCCAATCTCTTGATGTGTTCCTTTTAAATTCCCAACATGTGGTACTTTTAGGGGATTTCAATTGTGTCTTAGACTCGCACGCAGACGTTCGAGGTCCGGGGCATGGCCGGACAAACTGAAATGCCAGAGAACTTGGACGTCTAGTGCAGCAATTGGCATTGAGTGACATTCATGAAAGTGTGCATGGCAGCAATTATGCCTATATTGGCGTCGAGCAGCGTCGAGCCGCCGAATTGATCGCGTGTATGCGTCCCCCAGTCTCATTACTTACGTTCACGACACCGGGATAATGTCATTGCCACCGACACCAGTGTACATTAGCGACCATTGGCCGGTTATGTTATCTCTCCGCCTGCCAGCGGGGACGCCAACGATTCACAGACTATGGCGTCTCGATTGCCGCGTCCTCCAGGACTCTCAGGCTACAGAGAAATCGTCCCAAGCGTTACGCGCATCGCGCTTTGGGGTGGATGTAGCTGATTGGGATCGCCTCAAAGAACAGTGGCGCCATCATTGCAGTGCGTCAGGCCGAGGACTTTGCACCCGTATGTCCAAAGATGCGTCATTGTTAATCCAGAAGATACGCATTGCGAATCGAGATCCCAGTCCTTCCACTGTAATGCGAGCATGGCAAGAGGAGCTCGTTGAACGGTACAAACGTATTATGCGCGCTTCTTCACTCTCGGTTGCAGCTTGGCGCTGTAGACGTGCACCGTGTGCGCACCCTGAGGTGTTAAGGTATGCACGCAGAGCTCTGCTTCGTCCACCAGGCTCGCCTGCCCACTCGCTGAACTCTCCCGCCCCAACTGCTGTGGGTACGCGCGACTTTCAGGAATTCACTCAACACTTTCAGTCAATGGCTCAATCTGGTGCTAATGTGTGTTACCCAAAATCCATTCCTTCACATCCTCTGCTAAAAGATTTGCCTCATTATTCCAACATGTCACATGACGTCCAGCTATCACCGCCATCCGATGACGAAATCAAGGGTGCGTTAGACGCAATGAAGAAAGGAGCGGCCCCAGGGCCTGACGGGCTCCCTGCAGAGTTTTATGTACAGTTCTGGCCTATCATTGGTCCAACTATGTCATGCGTCATTCGCAAGTGTTTCCAAGATATAACACTTCCAACCTCTTTCCCCAAAGGCCGTATAACACTAGTTCCCAAGAAAGACCCGATGTTCACGCGATTAGAAGATTGGCGCCCTATATCCCTGCACAATGTAGATTACAAGCTCTTGGCCAACATTTTGGTGCGCCGAATCAGTCCATCTCTTGCAACATTAATTGCTCTCCACCAGGTCTGTTCTGTTCCGGGCCGAGAAATACACACCCATACGTGGTTAACGCGTGACATCGTTCAATACACCACTAGCCGATGTGCGCAAGGGCTGTTGATTTCATTAGATCAAGAGAAAGCTTTTGATTTTATAGAACATTGCTACATACTTAATGTTTTACATGCATATGGATTCCCGGAAAAGTTCATTGACCTCATCCACGCGAAGTACACTAATTCAGAAAGTACCCTTTACTTAGATTCCCGTGAAAGTCACGCATTTAGAGTCACGCGTGGGGTCCGTCAAGGGTGTCCCCTCTCCCCAGTGTTATTTATCCTTGCATTAGAACCCTTATTAAGGGCCGTTCAATATCACCCACAGATTCGTGGCTTACCTCTACCTGGTAACACTCAAGTAAAGGTCACTGCATATGCAGATGATATTACTCTATATGTACATAATGAACAGTCGCTGCAACATTCTCCTGATACATTCCATGAGTTTGGTATTATCTCCTGTGCAAGGTTAAGCTTTTCTAAAAGCCAGTATTTTTTCATTGGCAAGCTCAGCGGTCGTATCAACATCACGTCGCCTTTACAGTGATCTCCTGAGATTTCAATACTCGGAGTTACATTCACTCCATTTGGTATACAGGATAGCATCTGGTCATCTGTTGTACAAACTCTTCTAATTGATATCCAAGCAGCCAGGTACTTCGAATTCCCCCTCTTGGAACGCCGATACTTAACTCAAATGGTTTACCTAGGCAAATTTTGGTACCTTTGCCATTCCGTTAAACCACCGCTCCACGTCTGCAGGAAAGTTCAAAGCTGCATCAGTTCATTTTTTTGGTCTGGTAGCACAGAATTGTTATCGCGTCGAGCGTTAGCTCAAGCGCGAGATTAAGGCAGTTTTGCATTCTCCGATCTTTCCGTCACGACTTCTACATTGTGCATCCGCACTCTATTGCGAACACTAAGCAATGATGGCAAGCCCGCTCAAACCCTGGCTCGCTCCATCTGGGGCCATCACTACGTGTCTTCTTGCCGGATAGCCAAATAAACCAAGGTCCCCAATTAACTGGATTACCATCTTTGTATCGAGCCCTTCTGGCAATTCACTGACGTTTGGAAGCTACGTGTCCAAAATTAGAGCTGGCCGATTCTAAAGTGGTGGACACAATGGCCGCCCTTCTACGGCCCTTGGCGCTCCAGCATCGTCAATCTGTAATGAACCGCGCTTGGAAACCAATAACTGCCGCAGTGTTGCCAGGGCAACTCAGAGACTTTGTCTGGAGGTTGGGATGGGGCTGCTTGCTCCCCGTGCAAGATCGGTTGCAGCGATGGCAGGTGGTTCGCACTTCCACTTGCCCCAACTGCGTCATGGTAGAGACCAATCGACATGCGACGTTTGAATGTGTGGTTTCCCGCCTTTTTTGGCGTGCGGTTAATGCTGGTTTTCGGGAACAGGGTGTGCGAACTTTCGTGCCCAACGGCCGATTCCCGCGTGGCCGCTTCTCCGCTCTGTCAATAGTTGCGGGGCTGTTCAGCCTTTGAAGAAACCGATGTGAGGCCGTAGCTGCCAATTGCCGCCGGCGTGCTTTGTGGCCGATACTGGGGAGAATGAGGCGAGAGATCCTCGCGTTACTCTCCGAGGAGCTTTTCTTTCTCGGGGAGCACGAGTTTCTGCGGCATTGGTAATGCCCTTTCGTCAAGGTGGAACACGGAAGGATACAACTCATTTTTCGACTGACTTGGTGCTAAGCAGTGCCCGTTGAGTTGTTTTATATTGTTGCGGGGAAGACAGCTGTGTCGGGGCGACAGTTCCATACACGTATCAATATGATTTCATTTGTTACGTATCGTGTTTCATTGCATCTATTGTATAGTTATACCATTCTATCATGATATCGCATTGAGGTCTTGTGTACA
Source organism: Rhipicephalus microplus (assembly GCF_043290135.1). Classification (NCBI taxonomy): domain Eukaryota; kingdom Metazoa; phylum Arthropoda; class Arachnida; order Ixodida; family Ixodidae; genus Rhipicephalus; species Rhipicephalus microplus. The sequence continues at coordinate 13,252,106 of NW_027464588.1, forward strand.
TATATGCGAACATTGTCATGTATAATAGAGCAAATGTCTTCACTGTACCGTAGTTATGTCAGTTGTGAAACATAGATGTGCTGAAGTGTATGTTCCCTGTTACTGGAATGGTATGAAGCCTTTGTGTTCTGTACATGCTGTAAATAAATTCTTTCTAAAGAAAATGTTGGGAGAGGAGTGGCTGATGCCGTCTATGAGAGTACCGAAATAAGCTTATTTTAGTGAAACCTTGCTTTTGATTGTTTAAGCAAAGGTAGGGCTATCGATCTAGGAATATATACAAAACTTTGGCCAGTTATCAACTTTGTTCGCGTCAGGAAAGTTCGCTTTTATCATGTTGTGGTTGTCTCACACCGGACTACATTGAGCGTTCATCCTGTGTGTGTGTGTGTGTGTGCGTGCGTGTGTGTGTGTGTGTGTGTGTGTGTGTGTGTGTGTGTGTGTGTGTGTGTGTGTGTGTGTGGTCGGTCGGTCGGTCGGTCGGTTTCAAAAGTTGATTTTTTTCGTAGACACACAAACTGGTGTCCGTGGCTTGAGTGTTCTCAGTTCCCGTGCCTGTCACATGATTTGCAGTTCTCGTGTATAACTATTTTTTTGCTAAATTATGCAGGGAGCAATCAGCTTGATTCTTCCATCATCAATGAATCTGATGGATGATCCTTAGGGGGTGGTGAAGAGTTGTTCTCGGTGGCCACGCTTTCTTGGTTTGTCGTGCATCGTTTTGCAGCATTGTGGTGTTCATTTCGAAGCGATGCGCTTCAAATTTGAGTGTTGATTTCATCTTATCTATGTTATTGTGTTTTGTTCTTAGTGGATTTTTACAAGTTTGTTTATTTTTTTTCCTTTCCCTGATTTCTGGGTGATCATTCAGAATCGACAGCTTACTTTGAATTTATCTAATAATAAGAACTGAAGTGTTTCCTTGAATTTAATCGGCTAGACTACTATAGAAAAGAGTACGCAGTACATCTACAGTGCTTGCATGAGAATAGAAACCTCCTTCTTCTAATTATTGCGTGAAACGATCAGCGTACAATAACGAAACAGTGAAGCAAACATTTTAAAATGTACTCGTCCACCTTACTGAAATTCTGTCTGTACGAAGTAAGTACAGTCGCAAAATACTCTGGAGGTACTACACTAAAATTCCTGATAGCCGGAGTGAAAAATCCGCGAGAAATGCTCCGGAGGTGCCACATTCAGTGCGGCTAGCTGAAAAAAAATGACAGTAAAAAGGTTTGCCGAAGTGAAATATCTCTTAAAAGTACTCCGCGTGTGCCACGCGGTTCCTCCGGTTAGCTGGAGCAATAATTTTGCTCCAGATGTCCAGAGCGAAAATTGGGAGGGTCCCAGTTTTTCAAAACATCAGCGCCGCACCCCCTGATAGATATACGCGGTTCACTATAGTGCTCGCGCAGCTAAGTGAAAGTAATAAAAAAAGAGTACTCGATATGCGTGGTTAGAACCAGCATATAACACGAGGCGTGTTCTTTATAAAATTCCTCAAATAACCCTGCGTTTCATCGTGACTACCGTGTGCTTCAATAGAGGAGAACGTTGGGCTTGTTGCGCGGTATTCCAAAGTGCAGTCTAATGACTCGACAAGGCATAAGCCACACAGGAATGGTATACGGACAAACACTGCCTTTCAAAAGATGGCTACTGGAAGCGCTGATAAATATAATGTTAGCAAAAGTGCAAGTGGCAACTGCGAAACACATCACTTTCTGAAAATAATGAGAAAAAAAACACACGCACACTAACCACTCTCAGAAATTCACTGGTCCAGTATTAAAGCTGCTTGAAAGGTCATAGACAGAGAGCGTGTTTTATTGCTCCGACAGCAGGTTATACCCATCCACCAAACAAAATGCATCAATGAAGCTTCTTTCGCGCCACACTTGCAGCAATGAAGCAATAAACTCTTGCAGATCATTAATGTCTTCTGGCATAGAGTATAGGTGAAGCATGACTGACGTTCTTGTCTTTCAATTGTCCATGAATGGTAGTTCAGAGGCCTCAGTATATGCAGCATTCATGTAACAATGCTGCTCCTGAGCTATTAGAGCGCGATAGATTTTCTCACACAACACGGCCCAATCATAATTGGTGTGCTTTCATGCACCATGCACTTGCGTCGAACGCCGAGAGTGTTTGTGAAGAAGTGAACACTTCAGAAATATATGAACTGCAAGGATTCAACGTCGTGACGATTCTCTGCAGAATCTACAACAAATATGGTGGAAAGCAGCCTTTCAAACGCACGATCTTCGAGAGCCTCCCGTGAAGAAGTTTTGTATTCCTCTCAGTTGGCGCAGGGAGGTGGTGTATGCGCATGGGTATGCACCTCGCCACGTTCGTTGTAACCATTGCGCATAACATAACATAGCCTAACATAACATAACATAACTTTATTTTTCTTAAAGACCCCTTGAGAAGGTATTACATAACGGGTGGATCAACATATAATTTTTTTTTATTTCCACAAGTTTTTATCACGAAAAGTGGACACATAATCGATCAAAAAATGATGATGAGCATTCAGTATTGACGACATCAAGGGGAAGGTCATTCCAGCCTTTTGCTGTCCGAGCAGAAAAGGGCATATAAAAGGTGGTCATCTTAATCCTCAGCCCGGCAACATGAACCGAATGACACGTGCGGTGAGATATGCGGGCCGGTGGGGCGATGTAGGGATGACGAAGGGTGCTGTGAAAAAACCTATGAATAAGGCTGAGACTAGAGACGCGGCGGCGACTGTCAAGGCTTAAAATAGCCGATTCTTTTTTGAGCGATGTTACACTTGTATTGTATGAATACGAAGAATGAATAAACCTGATAGCATTGTTTTGAACTTCCTCGAGTGAGTCGATCAGATAGGCTTGGTTTGGGCTCCAGACTGCGGATGCGCATCCCAATTTGGATTGGATAAGAGACTTGTAGGCATGTAGCTTGACATTTTTAGGTGCATGCCGGAGAAGACGTTTAAGGAAACCCAGAGATTCGTTCGCTGATGATATAATGTTAGTAATGCGCGCACCAGTTTAGATCATTGCATATGAAGACATATGGTGACACCGAGATACTAGTACAACTGCACGTGTTCGAGGGTAACGCTTGCAATTACATAAGGGAACAGAAAGGGGTTGTGGCGGCGGTGAAAAGAAACGGTCTTGGATTTGTTAAGGTTACGTTTCGTGAGCCACAGGTCACACCATTCCTGCACGTGGTTTAGGTCATCTTGAACAGCGGCTTGATCAGTTGTCACACCTGTCCCGTTTATTAGGGAGGCAATCGCCGGGCTAATTCCAAGAGCCGAAGTATCGGCCCCCCGAACCGCACCACGAAAGCGTGGACAATTTTGAAGTGGTCCTTTTTGGTGCGCCAGCAGACGCCGGTCGTGGCCCAAAGAACAAGTCAGAGCCGAGAGTTGATAAACAAACAATTATATTCTCAATAATGGCAGATCGAAAACAATACATAAGAATGCACACTCCACAATAGTTGCATACAATATGACACCAATCAAACCAATCAATCAACGTACTACACAACACAATCAGCCACACTTAATACAACGGACACGGACAACAATACGCACTACAATGCAGTCGCATGCATTGAACAACCAAGACACCTAAAGACTAAAGAGATAGAAAACCTATTCAGTCCAAAGTTCTTGGAACCAGAGTCTAGATGATACTCTTCCGAGAATCACTCACTCAAAGTCCAGCGTTGTTGTCGTTCCGCAGCCCTCGAAGTTTCTCTTCCAGGAAACCTCCCGTCTTCAATTGGCCACTCTTCAAACTTCAACTTCCTCGCCGAAACACGTCGGCTTCACACACGGAGCTTTTGCCCGCGTCTTCGCTCGATAGCGGTAAACCCACGCTCTTGCCTGTAGCTCGAGCCGTCCCTACGGACCAAAAACTTCGCCGACTACACGGCGGAATCTCGACGCGCTCTGGCGTTAACTTCCGTCACCTCCTGTTCTGTCACTACGGGCAGAACCTTCGCCGACTCCACGGCGGAATTCCTACTGCTCTGGCGTTAACTTCCGTCTTCTCCTGCTTTCTCGTCTCGGCCGCTCGATTAAATACCTTCCGCGCCACCTTCCAGAAATTTCTCGTCCTTTCGTCGGCGCGATACGCAGCGAAGGCTGGAGAGAGGCGAGACGGTTTGTCAGCCCTCCGCGTCGGGTGACTCAGCTCGGCGTAGCCACGCCTCCTTCGTTCTGGAAATTTCTAGCGCTTGCCCGGCTGCCGCTGTGGGGTGAGGAGGTTCGTCTGCGAAGCCGTGCTTCTGCGGGGAGAGCGCGCGCCCGGGAGCCTTGGATGTTTGCTTTCTTTTTTTTTTCTTTTTACCTCGCGGCGTTTCTACCGCCCGTTGTCGCAAGGATTTGGCGGCGCGCTCTTTTTTTTAGCGCTCGTTCTGTGACACTGCCCCCCACTTTAAGAATATTATCTCATAATATTCAAAACCACACAAACGAGCGCGAAATGTCACCACACACTCTCACAGACTGTAACACCATCAGTCGCTCATAACACTTCACATTCACAATAGATCACGCAATACAATCTTACATTGTAGTTCAATTCCACAACACATGAAATATAGCCACAGGTACTTGCCTACAACACTTCATCACACATTCCAAACAATACAAACGTGCAAAGTTCTGTCTATACAACAATTATACAACACTTTACATCACATCATCGCACAGAACACTGACTCGCTCGACATCCACTTGAGACACAGGATAACAAGAACATTAACACAACATATGTCACTCAGCCCTGCCAGACACATTCTGATTCCACCTCAGCACCTATCCTGAGTACTTCGAACAGCGCTTGCGCCCCTTTTTGCGGTGTTCGCTCGATCTCTTCTTGTGCTTCCACGTTCTTTTTCGGCGAGCCCTTTCCAACGACGATATCTGAGGCGTCGTCTCAGCCATCGTTGTCTCGTCCGACACCGTTAACGCGTCATTACATTCGACGGGTCCTGTCTGTTTATTTACCCGCTTGATCATACCTCTACATTTTGCCCGGCTGGCCAACTCCGTCCCCTTTATACTGTCGGTCGGTTGAGGTCGTGCCGACGTAAGTTCAGCTGCTCGGCCCGTGAACTTATTCGACACGATCGTCTCCTCCTTCGCTGTCTCTTGCGCCGCAGCATCACCTTGGGCTCTAGTGAGATCCGTCACGGGATGCTCCTCCACTGTATCTCGCGGCCGCTGTGTTGGCGAGGGCTCTATCTTCGGGTCTTCTCCTAAACATTCTGGATCACTTGGCCCTCGCGCCCCGTCGATATTTCCGATGACAAGGTCATACAGGGGGGTCGTCATGCATAAAGCAGTAACCTTCCCGCTGAAGTACGGGGTTTCAACCTCAATTTCTGCTTCGGGAAGCATCCGAGCTGTATGGTCAATTAGGCAAACCGGTTTCATTTTGCCTGTCAACTCACTTTCCCGTACCAAATTTCTCCGCACGATAACAGTGGAGCTACCTGTATCTCTTAACACCGTAATCTTTTTGTCCGCAACTTTTCCAGGCCGCGCTGGCATTCCTTTCGTAACACCGGTTGGCTGTTTTGACATTACAGCACCCACAATAGGAATTTTCTCCCCATTCTTCAACTCTACGAATCCATCGGTGACGGCATTATTATCAGATTTCGGTGCCGCTTGCACACAGGATACCTGGTGAGTTTGACTCGCTCCGTTTCGACATGCATCTGCTTTGTGCCCAGTCTGACCACATTTGAAACATTTTACTGCCATAGGGCTCGTAAAGATCGTTCGACAGTTTTTCGCGCGATGACCCACTCGGTTGCACAGAAAACATCGCGGAATGCTGTCTGGTGCACGCTTCTTTTCTTCGGAAGCCAATTTCTTCGAATCATCGGGACACTCTTTCTTGACCTTGGCCAAATTAGTGCCACCTTGTGCTTCCAAGAATTGATCAGCCAATTCAAGCATTCCTTCAAGTGACTCAGCCTTCCTCTCTTTCAAGTACAGCGACAGGCTTGGGTGGCAACTAGTAAGAAATTGTTCTCTAATTAGCAGCTCTCTAAGCTCATTGTACTCCTGTGCTGTCCCTGAAAGTTCAATCCATCTGTCGAAATAATGGCAAAGTCGGGCGGCATACTGCGTAGCCATCTCACCATCAGCTGGCTTTCCTGTCCGAAATCTGTCCCGGAAACCTTCCACGGTAAATCTAAATCGCTTCAGCAAAGCAGCTTTCACCTTTGCGTAGTTGGCTGCATCGGTCGGCGTCAGCCTACCGTACACACTGAGTGCTTCACCACTCAAGCAAGTACTCAAAGCAGTTGCCCATTGCTGTTCCGGCCAATTCTGGCTCCTCGCAATTGTCTCAAATCTGTGGAGGTACGCGTCTAGGTCGTCCTTCCTTTCATCAAACGCTACGAGCAGCTTGCTTGGGTTCAAGCGGAAGCCGTGATCTTCCCGTTCGCTGCTTTCAACTCTAGTTTGGACGGGAGTTTCACTTCGCTGTTGCAAACGGAGCCGCTCGAGTTCTATCTCGTGCTGACGCTGCCGTTCTCTTTCCTCTCTTTCTTCTTTCGCCCTTTAATCTGCCAGCTTTTCTCTCTCCAACTCCAACTTCAATTGTTGCTCTCTTTCTTCCTTCGCTCTCTCAGCTGCCAATCTCTCTCGTTCCAACTCAGCTGCTTTTTCTTCCTTGGCCCTCTGAGCTGCCATCCTCTCTCTCTCCACCTCAGCTTCTTTTTCAGCTTTGGCTCTTTCGACCGCCAACCTCTCCTTTTCCAGCTCGGCTGCTTTTTCTTCTTTGGCTCTCTCTTTTTCATCTTTTTCCCTCTGGGTGACCCACTTCCGTAGTTCGGCGCCAGAAAGACCCATCTTCTCACCCAGAGCAACTAACTTTTCGAGATCCATTGTGTCTCGCAACTCGCAACTAAAACCTTGCCGCGTGCAAAAAGTATCTGCCTAAATCAGTCTATCGGAGCACTCCCCTGTACTCGTTAACGAGAACACTGAACAACACACAAAATCGTTCCGATAGCACTATCAACAACTCGAGGCTCTTTCTCACTACTTTGGACACACTGTGCACCAAAAGGTCCTGTTTCGCGGACGCCAGATTAATTGTCACACCTGTCCCGTTTATTAGGGAGGCAATCGCCGGGCTAATTCCAAGAGCCGAAGAATCGGCCCCCCGAACCGCACCACGAAAGCGTGGACAATTTTGAAGTGGTCCTTTTTGGTGCGCCAGCAGACGCCGGTCGTGGCCCAAAGAACAAGTCAGAGCCGAGAGTTGATAAACAAACAATTATATTCTCAATAATGGCAGATCGAAAACAATACATAAGAATGCACACTCCACAATAGTTGCATACAATATGACACCGATCAAACCAATCAATCAACGTACTACACAACACAATCAGCCACACTTAATACAACGGACACGGACAACAATACGCACTACAATGCAGTCGCATGCATTGAACAACCAAGACATCTAAAGACTAAAGAGATAGAAAACCTATTCAGTCCAAAGTTCTTGGAACCAGAGTCTAGATGATACTCTTCCGAGAATCACTCACTCAAAGTCCAGCGTTGTTGTCGTTCCGCAGCCCTCGAAGTTTCTCTTCCAGGAAACCTCCCGTCTTCAATTGGCCACTCTTCAAACTTCAACTTCCTCGCCGAAACACGTCGGCTTCACACACGCAGCTTTTGCCCGCGTCTTCGCTCGATAGCGGTAAACCCACGCTCTTGCCTGTAGCTCGAGCCGTCCCTACGGACCAAAAACTTCGCCGACTACACGGCGGAATCTCGATGCGCTCTGGCGTTAACTTCCGTCACCTCCTGTTCTGTCACTACGGGCAGAACCTTCGCCGACTCCACGGCGGAATTCCTACGCGCTCTGGCGTTAACTTCCGTCTTCTCCTGCTTTCTCGTCTCGGCCGCTCGATTAAATACCTTCCGCGCCACCTTCCAGAAATTTCTCGTCCTTTCGTCGGCGCGATACGCAGCGAAGGCTGGAGAGAGGCGAGACGGTTTGTCAGCCCTCCGCGTCGGGTGACTCAGCTCGGCGTAGCCACGCCTCCTTCGTTCTGGAAATTTCTAGCGCTTGCCCGGCTGCCGCTGTGGGGTGAGGAGGTTCGTCTGCGAAGCCGTGCTTCTGCGGGGAGAGCGCGCGCCCGGGAGCCTTGGATGTTTGCTTTCTTTTTTTTCTTTTTACCTCGCGGCGTTTCTACCGCCCGTTGTCGCAAGGATTTGGCGGCGCGCTCTTTTTTTTAGCGCTCGTTCTGTGACATCAGTGGGGTTGGCAATTGGGTTATATATTACGCAGTCGTCGGCGAACAAATAAATACAAGGGTAGACACATGAAGCTAGGTCGTTTATGTAAATCGGGAAGAGAAGGGGCCCGAAAACGGTGCCTTGAGAACACCTGACACTAATGTAACGGGACTATAGAGCGTACTTCATCGATGGAGACAAACTGCGAGTGGTTGGTTAGAAATTCCATAAACCAATTTTTTTATCATGATCTATATTTAAATATCTAAGTTTCATTAAGAGCCGTTTATGGGGCACCATGTTGAACGCTTTCGAGAAATCTAAAAATATTGCGAGCGTCTGCAGATTATTGTCAAGATTGACATGTAAATCCTGAACAAAGAGGGCTAATTGGGTTTCGCAAGAGTAACCTTTGCGAAAACTACGTTGTGCGGGGTGGAAGAAGTTATTGCCGTCAAGTAAATGAATTATTTGGGAAAAGATGACGTGTTCCATGATCTTAAGGGGTACGCTCGTTAAATAAATGGGGCAATAGTTGAGAGGGCTGTATTTGTTACCTGATTTGAAGACCGGAGTGACCTTCCCCATCTTCCAGTCGGCTGGTAAGTGGCCGGTGTGAAGTGACTGAGAATATCAGCCACAGAATCACAGAAGAAATACTTTTAGTGTTTTAATAATTTTGGAATTAATTCTGCCCACACCTGCTGAAGAAGACAGTTTCAATTTTTCAATGACAGACATTACGCCCTCTGGTACAAATGTTATACGCGACATATAAGACGGTACACAAATCGGTAACACAGAGAATGGTATAGGGGTTTCATGGGTAAACACAGATGAGAAAGCAGTACTGAATGGCTCAGCGCTCTCAAAAATACCTATATCGTCGCCCACTTCACTTTTCAGTGTAACGCTGCGCTTTTCCTGCGGAGTAATTATTTTCTAAAATTTTCTGGGGTTATAAGTATATTTGGTGAATCTGTTTGAAAAAATGAGTGCTTGGCGCTGCGTAAGGTGAGCGAGAGCGCTTTTTCAGCTGCATAGTATTTTTCCCAATTGTGAGCACTGTGTTTTAGCTTGGCAGCACGAAATAACCGTTTTTTCTTATTTTCTAGTCTTTTCAAGGTTTTTGAGAACCTTGGTTTTTGGGAAACCGTGCGAAATTTAGTTTTAGGTATGAACTTTCTTGCTAACTCCCCTATTTTATTTTTGAAGATTGTCCAGTTGTCTTCGACTGTTCTGCTTGAAAGACGAGCTTCAAATTCTGATAAAAAGCCTTAAAATTCGTTGTTGATTGCCCCTTAACTCCTTTTATCATACAGGCGGATAGTCTTCGATTAAATCTAGCTTTGCAAGTGACTGAAATTAAAGACTGAGTGTATAACCGTATGGTCGCCGATTTCACGCAGGTATGTAAGCAAAGATAGCGTTTCGCGATGTGTTGTTAATATCAAGTCCAATATTTTCGCTGAAGTATTTGTCACGTGAGTTGGCTCCAACACCAGCTGTGTGAGGTTTAAGTGGAGGCAGATATTGACAAATTCTTTTTCTTCTGCGCTTGTTCCTGACAAAGCTGCGTGATTTCGCCAATCGATGTCGGGAAAGGTATAGTCACCGAAAATTAGGACGCACGCGTTGGGGTGATTCAAAATGAGATGATTCAATATGTTGTTAAATTTCTGTGAAAAGTCAGCGCTGCTTTGCAAGAGCCTATAGCACACACCAAGTAGCAATGTTAGTGGTGTAGAACGAATGAGAAGCCAGGGGATTTCTAAGTCAGTCGCAATGCCGACGACTGAGCACGAAAGTAGCTTATACTAGTGGGGATCAGAACAACTTCCTTACGATCGTTGCGAAAAAAGTTGAAGTTCGGAAGTCGGTCAGGATTTCGTCGTATGTGACGCCACCAGGAAGCCACGTTTCAGAGAGCACGACTAAATTGTTGCTAGATGACGAGACAAGACTATATATTTTATCGCGTTTTGAAAGGAAGCTGCACACGTTAGTGTAAACCACGGAAGTAGTGATATTTGCTCGGGCGTCCTTACGGAGGTGGTGTGGCAGTTGGCGATGCTGCCTGGTATGCTGTGGGATTTCTTTGACTTTTTGCGATACTTCATCGAAGGCATACTTCTTTGAACCAAGAAATAACAATTTGTAAGGGCATGAAAAAGTGGTCGACTTGTTTCTAGCGAAGGGTATTAGGTGTTTTCGTGCATTTTGAACCGAACGTGAGAAGTCCTGCCTGATTGGGTAAGTTGTACCTTTCATTTTTTGGCTGTTAGACAGGATCGTTTCTTTAGTTTTAAAAGATGTAAACCTTTCTATGATAGGACGCTGCAGGCCAGCCTTGTAGCGGCCGAGCCGATGCGGCCTTTCAATTTCCTTCGGGTCAATTTTTATGTTTAAGTGCTCACTGCAGAGGTTCATAAATAATCCTTCCAATTCCAAGAAGGTTTCACAGTAGTTAGTATCTGGAAGTCCGTGGAATAGCAGGTTGTTGCGTCGTGAGCGATTTTCAGCGTCCTCAAACCGAGGCTCTAAAGTTTCAATGTGACGGCTGGTGGCAGCCGCACTGGTATGCAATGTCGCTAGTTCTGATTGCACAGTTGAAATGGTTTTGTAGTGCTCATCCAACTGTGCTATTCTATCACTTAGACCACGAATAGTTTTTCCGTAGTATTCTAAGTCTTGCACTTCGAGAAGACGTGCAGACTGCCCGGTACATATTTTACCAGCTCAGCTAGAATTAGAGGGTCAGGAGGCCCTGAATCGGTGTATATGTCTGCTGACAGTAGCAGTAATAAACAGTGAATGACATCGATAGATTTAAAAGCAAGGCATACATAGTGCTGCGGGCTCGGCAGCTGGACGAGACAGTATTATTACTTGTTTTTTTAAAAACAAAGCTTTTTCTACCAACCTGCATAGCAAACTGGAGTGGATTTGATGACTGTTCCGTGGCGTAGCCACCGAGCTCATAGCATGCCGCGAGGGGATGTTCCGGTTTTATAGCTGTTGGTGGTGCTGATGACGATTGGGCTACTAGTGGCTGCCGTATCCGCAGTTCCTCGCGTGGTGGCGCCGCTTAACAGGCCAGCGCATCAATGTTGAAACCGCATTGGGTAGGCGTATCCGCGCTGATATCGAGCCACCAAGGCTCGCAAGCTGCTGCTCTGTGGGGCGCTCTGCCCAGAGAGGCGGAGGCAAGTGCGTGAATGGCAAGCATCACGCACACCTGCACGGCAAACAGGAGCAGGTTAGATGTCTGTTCCGCGGCGTAGCCACCGAGCCCACATGCTCGCTGTTCGGGCAGGCCACGCAGCATATTGTGGCTGCCCTATTGGGATTTGTTTATGCGTGATCGCAGATGTTTCCAGGTGTTCGCCACGGGATTGTGAGCGTGTGATTACTGCCACACACGCGTACACTGCTCGTTCATGCTTGCACATGACAGAACCACGGCACGTAGCCTTGCCCTCACATGGACCTGAAGGAAAAGCACTGTTACTTTTGGTCACGTGGTGTTTGTAACGTCATCCAATACTCATTTACATGGGCCTAACGTTTAATTTTACCGTTAAGCTTGACGATAAGCATGGTATTTCTTAGAGTGCAGGTGAAAACAAAATTTACTCGTCCATTGTGCTCAAAATCTTCTTGTCCGTGTACTCCACAAAAGCAAAGAAGGCTCCACCACTCACCCTTGCGCCACTAAAATGAACGAGGAAGAAGTGTCGGATAGACGAAATATACTAAGACATACCAGGAAATGACGCGAAGAAATGCATAGGCAATGCCATTAGTTGTAATTGCCATGTAACTCTGAAGAAGGAAAAGTGAAAGAAATAATAACATGCTGCCGTTATTAAAATGACATCAAATTAACACGAATGAAGTAGAAAACAGGCAGCATGAACTACCTAAAATTTTGCTATAGACGTAACCATTAACTGTCAAATACAATGATGCTTGTACAAGTACTGTTCGTCATGACACTTCTTTCTGCGGTGTCTTGTGTTTTCACGGTGATATGTTTACCGCAGCCATTAGTGAACGTACCGAATAAATCTAGTAATATGTGGGCCACGTTTCAGCTTTACTGTTTAACCACTTATTGAGAAGTATTTCAACTTTCAGAAGAACTATATTTCGGTTAGTTTTGGCGCACTTACTCCAAAGGGGCGTATTCTGTTAATCGATGTATTTTTGGTATTTTATCATTTAACAAACAGAAGCAGACAACGAAGTCCTCCGCAGCAACGAAACAATTCACGCACCGAGACGACGCGGTAATAAAACGTTAACAGTGCGTGTGAAGTCTTCGTTGATTCACTCGATATTAGCAGGCAATTAGAATAATTCCGGCGCAGGTTTAGCGCTACGTGAGCTAAACCTGGAGCATACATAAGAAACGCAATTAACTCTCATCCGGGAGTACGTTTTTTTCTTTCGCGTATCTCTGATGCGCCGGTAACACCGTCTCTTACATTTTCGTTTCTTCTGTAGCATTTGTGCCGATGAACAGGTCCTTTGTCGTCCCGCAATGCAAGTAGAGCACTCCCGTTTTTAGAGCTTGATCTTCATTGTGTGCAAGCTCCGCGTTATCTTTCGTAACGCGATAGAACGAGAGTAATTTCACGCTTTGCTTGCTCCTTTACACTTGAGATCGAAACAAAGATAATAGGAAGCAATTATTGGGTAGCCTGCATCTTAGGTGAACTTCATACAAGCAGTCGAAGCCTTCAGAATTAAGTAATGGAATAGAGGATTGTTATTCATTGAAATCTCATAGTGCAGTCGCGCCACGGTGGTTTAGTGGATAAGGTACTCGGCTGCTGATTCGCAGGTCGCGAGATCAAATCCCGGCTTCGGCGGCTGCATTTTTGATGGAGGCGGAAATGTTGTAACCCCGTGTTCTCAGATTTGGGTGCACGTTAAGAACTCGAGGTGTTGAAATTTCCGGAGACCTTTACTACGGCATCTCTCATAATCATATCGTGGTATTGGGACTTAAACCCCACAAATCAATCAAAATCTCATGGTGCAAGAAACTCGAAAAATGACATTTTAAGGTAGCATTTTACAGTACTTAGCTTCGCAAAGGTTCAGCTTCTTCAAGCAGTGGCGACCTATTTCATTGTTTGATCATGCTGTTTTCGAGACATTTAGTTTATTCAACTTCCAGATGCACTGTTTGACTTGAACCTCAATGTGGTAATTCACTTCATATGGATATTGCTAAACATAGTCACCTCATGTAATATAGTCTTCTTCACACAACTTCACAGAAACAGCAGTAGTGCCACCTGTAGGTATTTCTTACGTTTCAACGTTATTATTGTTAAGCTGTTAAGCCGTGGTTTTGATTGCCTCCTCCACTCACGCATTGTGCCGTGGCCGAAAATCAACTCAGTGAGACAAATTGAAGGCGTTTGTAAGTTTATATTATAAACACAAAACAGCTTAACACACAAGGACAAGTAGAGAAGGGAAACGCATAATGCGTTGTCTTGCTATTGAGTTTATTTAGGGCTGATTAACCAGGAAACCATGGTTGTCATTTTAAGTGGCGGTGTTTTTATTAATAACAAAATCATTTTTTGAGAGAATGCACGTTCGCGAGCTTCATGTTTGTTTGCTTAACATCATTTTATGGGCGAAGCTCCTTCGTTCGTAGGACAACACATCCTCCGTATATATGTAGCTACGTTTGCTTTGTGACTTCCTCGATAGATGGCGCTGCGTGTATATGTCTTTGGCAGTAATAAGAATGGCGTTATTGGTTTTCACAGCATATCTACGGACTGAAGGAAGATGAGTGTGGCGAAGCGTCCGTCCGTTTGTCAGTGTGTCCAACCACCCATCCGTCCATCTGTACGTTCGTACACCATTCTATGCTTCCGTCAATCCGTCCATCCATGCGTCCAGCCACCTGTCTGTTCGTGGATACTTCCGTCCATCCATCTGTCGGCCCACCCGTCCGTCTACTCATGCTTCCGTCGTTGAATAACATTAACATGCTCTTGTATACGCAGGCTAGACCTGTCCTCCCGTCATGTGTGGCACATAATTGTGGACAACTCACTGCGGTACGCGGATGTACGTCACGTGTGATTGTCATCTTATGCTACCCCGGAATGGGGAAGACAGACGTTAGTAACTTTACTTTAAGAGCGTTGAATGTAACTGACATCAGCAGCGCAGAACCGACGAACTAAAACATAAAAAATCAGCATGCTAGCAGAAAGTAAATTTAGATTTCTGCAAGTCAATCAGATATTCTACCACAAATCCGTGCCACGTCTTCAAGCTGCTTTTTAAGGAGACGCTCTATAAGGTCGTTGCAACTTGAACTTTAGCTACAGTGCTGGCTATCCAACTTTATAACAAATCAATCAATATTACTTTTGTCATCGTGTAACACTTGCACTATACAAGGCAAACGTAAATTGTGGTTGCAATGTTGACTTTACTTCATGGCAGTTTATTATTCTTTTCATTTGTGTTCCTATGATTCAACAAACTATATTCAAGCGTTGATTTACCCCATGGGAGTACGCCAACGAAAATAACGTGTGATAATCATACCACGATCCTATCAAGCGCACTTTGTTTCAATAACACTGAAAGCTTCGTTCTTACATGACTGCTGACGTCATCTAAGATCATGAGTTACGCAGTGTAGTCACCAGTAGATGCCAGAGTACACAATGTTCCTGGTAGAACCAAGATGTACACACAACTACTTCACTTAACGTCGATTCCCCCCTTGACACTTTCCTCAAAGCGAAAAAAATATCATAATAAAATTAGGCGTACGATTCAACATTAAGTTTCGTGTAACCAGCACTACAGACTTAACAAAAACATTTGAGCATACCGCTGCTGCGCTGGTATATTGAACGTTAGCGGTGGCGTCTTTGCGCAACTATCAACAACCATTTCTCACATTTTCTGGTTTTATCTAAAGAGAAATCTTATGTATTGAGCATAGCATAATGTATTCAGCAGCCTAGGCTGGTGGCCTGAAGACGTAAAACTGGTGACGAGGGTGGCTTATGTTGACTGCGACAAAATGTAAGAGAGAACACAACATAATAAAATGCAGAAATGTTCTCCATAGGCGAGAAATATCAATAAAAGAACAGCTGCCAATGTGTGTTGATGCAAGTGTGAACCACCATCGAGTTCCGCAAAAAGCGTTTTGAGTGTTGTCACAGAGGAAAGAAAAAATTGAGATATTTATGTGGCGTTCCCACAGTCAATACAAAAGTGTGACGGCCTCAACATTTAGCAGCACATCTAACAGTAACAGAAGAAGAAAAGATAAAACTAATAGAAGAACGATAGGTGGGGATCCAAAAAATGAAGCAGACTATAGTTATCGCTTTTTGCAGATGCGAAGTGAGACATATCTGAGCAAGAAACTAACCAATAAATTACCGTAGTAGAGCCTATGTACAATACCTGACCTGTACTGATGACACTTATTGGTAGCTGCCGGCTACTGCAGAGCTCCATTGATAAAGTGCTAATAATACGAATGTCGAGTTTTATGGGGTCATATGGATATTTCATGTCATTTTTCGCTTATTTGTCTGCCTCCGATTTTCGCATTCGATTGAGAATTTTCTCCGCTAGTTTTATAATATCTACGTTGGTTATAATTTATAGCGGCAATGTCTTTGCGGGTTTACAAGTTAGAGTGGACCATGTAGGTGGAGGCCCACCTGACCACTGCCGTGGTCAGCTAAGAAGCAACTGACCACGGCGGCGGTCAGATCTGCAACGCAGCAGAGGGTGGTGAGAATCTCTAGATCCGGACAGGCCGCCATTGGAACCTGAACTTGGCAACGTTTAACGATAGAGCCTTATCTAGTGAAGGAAGTCTAGCTGTACTATTCCAGGACCTAGAGGGTGTAAATGGGATATAATAGGGCTCAGTGAGATTAGGAGGTCAGATGAGGCCTATACGGTGCTACAGAATGGGGACGTCCTTTGCTATCGCGACTTGCCTGACAGAAAAAAACTGGGAGTGGGGTTCCTAATTCACAGAAACATAGCTGGCAACATAGAGGAATACTATAGCAACAATGAAAGGGTGCTAGGCATTGTACATAAACTGAATAAGAGATACAACTTGATGGTGGTACGGGCCTACGTGCCTATATCCAGCCTTGATGACACTTCAGTTTAAAACTTCTATGAAGACGTGGAATCGGCAATTAGTAAGGTTAAAACCCAGTATACTATACTGATGGGAGACTTTATAGCGAAGGTAGGGAAGAAGCAGGCTGGAGACCAGGCAGTACGAAAATATGGTATTAGTACTAGAAACGCCAGAGGAGACCTACTTGTAGAATTCGCAGAACGCAATAATTTATGGATTTTGAATACCTTCTACGAAAAACTAGGAAACCGTAAGTGGGAATGGAGGAGCCCTAATGGCGAAAATAAGAACGAAATAGACTTTATAATGAGCGCACACCCAGGCATCGTGCAGGATGTGGAAGTGGTTGGTAATGTACAATGCAGTGACCATAGATTGATACCGCCTCGAATTCGCCTAGACTTGAAAAAGGAACGACAGAAACTCGTACGCAAGAAGCCAATCAATCAGCTAGCACTAAGAGGGAAAGTACGGGAATCCAGAGTCTCGCTTCAGAACTGGTACTTGGCTCTAAGTGAGGAAACCAACCTTAGCGTAGATGCAAGGAATGCTCATCTGACGAGTATAATTACGGAGTGTGCAGTGCAAGTTAGAGGCAGGGTAGTTAGACAGGACACAGGCAAGCTTCCCGAGGAAACAAAGAATCTCATTAAGAAGCTTCAAACCATGAATGTCTCAAGTACAACAGACAAAACAGAACTGACAGAGCTTTCGAAGTTGCATAATAGGCGTAAGGTGTCCGATGTAAAAAGGTATATCAGGGAGAGAATAGAACACACTCTGAAAAACGGAGGAAGCGTCAAAGCAGTGAAGAGGAAACTTGTGTAGACAAAAATCGGATGTATGCGGACAAAGATGGCAAAACAACTACCAATATGGATAGGATAATTAAAATAGCGGAGGAGCTTTACAGAATTATGTACGGTAGCCGGGACAGCCACGACCTTAATACTATAATAACTAGCAGTAACCCAAATGACACGCCACCAGTAATGATAGAAGTCAGAGAAGCTTTGGAGAGCATGCAAAGAAGCAAAGCTGCTGGTGATGATCGGGTAACTTTAGTTCTGTTGAAATATAGAGGACAGATTGAGTTAGAAAAACAATTGACCCTGTTTACAAGGTGTGTCCTGACGGGAAGAGTACGCGAGTCTCGGAAGAATGCTAACATCATCTTATATCTTAAGAAAGGAGATGACAAGGACTTGAAGAATTACAGGCTCATTAGGTTGCTCTCTAGTATACAAGCTATTTACAAAGGTAATGGCTAACAGAGTAAAGAAAACATTAGAATTCAATCAACCAAAGGAGCAAGCAGGATTTCGAACAGGGAACTCAACAATCGACCACATTCGTACTATCAATCAGGTAATAGAGAAATGCTCAGAGTATAACCAACCACTATACATAGCCTTCATAGATTACGAGAAGGCGTTTGATTCAGTAGAAATATCAGCCGTCATGCAAACACTGCGGAATCAGGGCGTAGATGAAGTATATATAAACATTCTGGCAGAAATCTACAGGGGATCAACTGCTACCATAGTGCTTCATAAAGAAAGCAACAGAATACCAATCAAGAAGGGTGTAAGGCAGGGGGACACAATTTCCCCAATGCTATTTACCGCGTGCTTACAGGAGGTTTTCAGAAGTCTAGACACAACCAAAAACCAAAAAATTATACAAAAACCAAAAAATAATACGAGCAAAATAAGAAAAAGTGATAAAGTTAAACTTCGTCTTTTGGCTAGCAGGTTTGCTCACAGGCTACGAGAAGTTCCGAATGCTATTGCATCACGAGTATTCACGCGTAAACTTTCCAGAAAATATCCGCAGCGAAACAAAAGTGGCCTGGCGACACAGTGACTACTAAACATCACTTACCACGACTTGTTTCTATACACGATAAAGTTTACCTATTGACTCATTCGCTGAAATGTCCTAATCTTAGTCTGTCTCTCCCGAATCCTGCAATTCGTCCACATAGTCAATACGAATATCACACAGAATTTGAAAGTTGTTTCATTTATTTATAGCTTGCCTATTGCTTGAAGAATATGCAAGCGTGGAAAAGAACTAAGCTTCATTTATATTCTGTTGCGGATTAAATATAATAATATTAATTGCTGAAATATAAAAGATACTGCTATAATAAATATCTTCAACATTTCAAGTAAAACACTGGCGATAAGGTTCTAGGGCTTGGCTACTTTGATTAATTTTGGCCTAATGCCCGACTCTTTTTGATATCGATATCCGATGGCAATACTGCTGGACGACTTAATCAGATAGTAGGACAATCTGCCAGACAGAATATTCACCTGTAGGGACTAGCACTTTTAACAGTAGCAGAAATATTTCGCACTATAATTGTATGCCAAGTGACGAATTATTTGACTGAATCTGTGTTCAAAAGAATTATTTCTTTTTGGATGTGAAGCGCGCTCACTTGTTAAACCGATAATACCCAGCTTCAAAGTATGGTGGCAAGGGAAATGCTTTGAAAATTAGAAGTATAAAAAATACATTGAAAGGCATCATTTTCGAGCTAGCGCGCTGCCGCAATGTTATGTTTAGTATACTAAACTTGCATTCTTCTGAGTCACTTTGGCACTTAAAGAAGCCTAGAATATAATTATTGCTTTCTTTCTCCGATTGATTAACTAATGAGCCATATTTTAGTTGCTAAATGATATTAGTCATTTTTATATTAATTCAAAATATTTTTGTTAATCCTGCTTTTCGGATATTGACTGTTGAGCATGCAAAGGTCTACAGCAACATAAAGTGAAGAGCCGATGTCCCAACTCAAAGATTATTAAACAAGGTTAGGAATATATACTACTACTTCGTATTTATTAGAGCACGCTAGCTATTCTGTAAAACTTAGAATATTACATTCGGAGTCCAGACACAAATTGTCCGATCAGACCGGGTCAACATACCTTAGGCTGGCAAGCTGGCAATGTTCTAAGGGTGCAAATGAACGACACATAAATAGGTATGAGAAAAGCTGCAGAATAGATGACTACCCCAGTGAGAGTGCATATAGTTTCTACTGTGTGCCTTGACGAGCTTTCAAGGATGTGGAAGGGCAAGAAAACGCTAGGAAGCATCACAGCCTAATACCCTATATCGAAGGGCGTGGAGCAAGCTACTCGTATCTCTTTTGATACGCGATCCGGATGTAGGGCTTCTGACTTGGCTACCATCAAGGAGGAATACCAAAGACCATGCTTCTTACGACCAACAAATCTTAGAGTATGGCAGAGCCGAATGACGCCGTCAAAGGCCGTGGGCGTTATCCCAAGGGGATACTCAGACCAAAAGAGCACTTGGTGATCAATATTCAAACATTCATAAAGGCAGGCATGTTTGCTGAGGGAGGCGGATTTCCGTCATGGCTTTAGCATCTATCACGTGTCTGCTTATGTTAATATATTATTTTTTCGTTATGTTTTTACAATTACTTTCCTTGTATTTATGTGTCACTACTTCTCTTGTATTTATGGTGTTTGGCTGGATTATGGAACAAGCACACCTAACACGGCAGCTGATCTGTGTCCTGTTTTCGCCAGTTGCTCTTTTTTTTGGCCTGCTACAATGAGCAGAAGAGGGTGCTTTGGGACTTACAACGCGTGACTTCACCAGAACTATAATCAAGAATGCTGTGTGTTATAACCGCCCAAGACTTTTCAAGACGCATAAGTATATAGAAAGTATGATGATTTGGCGACAGCAATGTGGTTGTAAAGTTAGCGTAGCCACAAGATCTGTTCATCTGTTAGGGTGGTGAACGAGAAAAGCGAAATAGTCTAGCCATGACAAAGTGGTACATGAGTAAAAGCCTGCACTTTTTCGAAAATACATTCGGTATACTTTACAAATAAATACTAACCGTTTGCTTAATTCAAATGGGATAACTTATTAGTAAAGGGAGGTAGTAAAATGCAAGTCAGTAAATTTTGTCATCAGGTCCATTGAGGAATAGCACTAGCTCAAATGTTTAGTCTTAGTAGTTAGACACCAGTTTGCGCCATAGTAACTGTACTAACTACAATTAACCAACTACACGTTTACTCCCCTTTTGTGCACATATCTGTTCAATGTCGCATTAAGTTCAATTTCTTGTAAAAGCATATGCGAGAAAGAGCTTCAAAAAATAAAACGGCATCGTCCTCATTCACTAATCAAGGTGTGCTAATAACTTGAGAGAATTAGCACGTTAAATATACACCGCAACAATGTAGATAACTGCATAGACGCACGACAAACAACACACACACAAAGACGCGCACAGATATTGGCTTATATGTACCCTCTGTCTGCACTAGCAGAACCTTGAAGGTTATGATCCTACTTTCAATAGTACGCCGTGTACCGGTTATCTATTTCGGAAATATAATTCATGATTTGCGTACACTTACTTGCTACTTTCAAACTGCACCTACGGCCGTCAGCAGCTTTAGCTCGAATTCTCTGACGCCTGGCCTCGGCTCGCTTGGACTGAGGTCAGTGCCACCAAGCGTTGAAATGAACATGTTAGCTGCAGTTGACGATAAAGGGAGCACACGTCGGTTTCCCTGGGAAATTCCCTCATCGAGTCTACCTGACGGTGGTCGAATACACCAACTTAGCCTCCCGTTTCCCCCCCATTTCGCTCGTTGCTGTATACGTTATCGCGCACACCAACGGCAGTTCTTGTCGTATACTCAACTTGACAAAGAACGATTGCGTGCGATAGCTTATGCACCTTTCCTGATTGAATTTTCAGCTGCTGCTAAAAGCGAATTACATGCATAAAATCACAGCGAAGACGCGTTTGTGTTGTTTGTAAAGTTTTCACAATAAATAAAATTGAAATGCGCTGGCGTTGTTCGTGTTCTGATTCATTAATTTTCAGACAGCGGGAATTGAACTGTTCTCGCAATTTCCTATTCGGTTCACGCTTCTTGCTCGGTTTATGCTGCACGGAAGATGGGGTCTCGGAGCGCAAAATTTGTTCGTATAATAGTATCTGTGGTTTAACGTCCCAGAACCACATTTTTTTGAGGCGTGCCGTAGTTTAGGGCTCCAGAAATTCTAGCCAACTGTGGTTAATCAATGTACACCTAAATGTAAGAGACCTAATATTTCATTTGTGCGTTTTTCAAGCAAGGAAGGTGCGTGGATACAATGCGAAAAAAACAAGACCACATCTTCCGTACAGCATGAAGCGAACAGGAAGGCATACTCCGAATTGCGAGAACAGCTCAACTCACGCTGTCTGAAAATAATGAATGAGAGCACGAACAACGCCACCACGTTTCGGATTTATTTGGGGTGCATTTTTTACAACAACCATGAAAGTGCGTTTGCTTTTTTATACATGTTATTTCTTTTGACCACAGCTGTGAATTCAAACTCGAGAGGTGCAGAAGTTGTCACACGCAATAATTCATTTTCAAGGTTAATATACAATGAACGCCGTGGGCGCATTAGATAACGTTGCCAAGAGAGAAACGTAGTGAAAACGAAATGCCAAGTGAAGGCATTTGACCCACCAGCCTGCTAGAGTGGAAACAGAAATTCATGAGTGAAACTGACGCACGCTCTATCTAGCGTTAACTGTGTCAAGTATATCATTTTCAACGCTTGGCGGTGCTCACTTCCGTTCAAGCGAGCCGAAGCCATGCGTCGGAGCGTTCTAGTTAGAGGAGCTGAAGGCTGTATATGCGCCATTACGTAACCTTAGAGTGCTATTCCACGCGTAATACAAAAAGTGAAGTTTTTCTAAAACTTCGCGTAAGTTTTAAACAATTACTCTATAATACAATGTTGCATCTACGAAGCATCTGGCAAGAGAGGTGGCTTAGTAGTGACCTATATTCGGTTACAGCCTAAGAATGAATGAAAGCTTCACTCACAGTAGTCATCGACCAACCGAGACAAAATTTTTATATACACCCCACTAAGTGTTATGGTTTATTTACGTGACGTCAGGAACTTTGGCGTATTTGAGGCATAAGACTTGACCGTTCAGGCACATGTTCATTTCGATAGTTCTAGGTAGAAAGTTTTACTTCGCAAATTTTATCGAAAATTCTGACTTCACTGCTCACCCAAAGGTAAAATTTTAACAACAAACGAGGAACTGTTAATTAATAATATGCATAGTATTGGAATTATCGTTGAAAAGTGCTTAGGCTTAGAACGGGAATAGTGAATCATTGATTGGTTGCAGAGATGAATAACAGTTGCGCTGCCGTGCCGGGGGCGGTACAGTTATTTATTCTGAGGTTGTAACCGATAAAAGTTACGCGCACTCAGAAAGCTGGTTGGAAACGGCAAAATTCACAGATGCTGGCTAGTACAGGGATGATGCTAACGTTGTAAACTATGCCTAAAAACCCTAAATACTCGCATTTAACATCACTGCACTTAATGTTTTTAAGAAACTACTGCTTTACCTACGGGAATAATGCACTTGCGGAATATATTCGAGTAGTCGCAAATTGATCAGTTTGAATATCGCACACTCTAGACTTTCAAAGTCGAAAGTTCAGGCATAGTGTAACTCAGTAGACTCTGTACAAGGACAAAATTATGTTAAGTACTTGTGGAGATTCACGTACGTCATAAACCGTATCAAAAGTACAAAGAATTGTGCAGTATGTGAATGCTGAATAATTTTCAGCGCATGCGGTTATTGCATGATCACAAATTTAGAGTCCACCAGTGTTTCAGAACTCTGACCTCCATCTAAAAGCAGCCGCATTGGCAGGAAAGTGAGTGCTTAGCTACCTAACGCGGCTACAAAATATTGCTTCTGTTTTCTATGATAGCAATTCACCAGTAAAAGACAACAAATGATTTATTTCCTCATTCCGCGTGGTGCTTTCTTGTGTTAATCAAATATGGGAATACGAAGATTATGGTACCCTATAATATTAGGGCGACCATCATATTGATAATGTTTGACGTTCATTATTACTCTACTACCAGTCTCGGTCACGACGCACATAAACAAAGCATGCTGAGACACCGTTTACAAGTTGATAAGAGGCTTGTTACGAATACAAATCATTTCTTGCATGTGTTTCACTAACGTGTGGATGAAGCTAATGTGTTGATAACTGCAATTCTTACCATTACGAGGTCAGACACACTAACACGCAGGTGTTGCGAAATCACAGGAATACTACGGGTCGTGGTCTTAATGGCCACGTTTAGCGTTACTCTGAAATGCCGTCAGCGCTTATTTGGAGCAGCAACGTGGAGCCAGCTGTGGAAAATGGCTGGAGAAGCAAATGTGTTCCGGCTGCGCTTGACTGTCACAACGGGTATTGTTCTTTGAGCACGTGTAGAATAATGCAAAAAAAGAGATGTTTGCGGAAACGCCATAGGAAGCCATATGGGAATTCTCGCGGAAGCTTTACCAGTTTGCAACAGCATTTGAAAACGACCTCATCAAGTCGCAAGTTTTTATCAACAAAGGGCATAATTTACGCTCATACGTTCAGCTATTCTCGTATTCTCGCTTTACAATTACGAGCTAAATTAACTCTCACGTATTTGTAAATTATGCTCTTTCGTTGACCTTCTGCGTAAGTGTGGACATATTTTTTTCCCAATTTTTCAACAAAATCTGTTGTTCTACAAATATGTATATGCATTTACAATTTACTAATCTCGGACAATCACTTGACACACTTAAGCCAAGTTATATAATGCCAAATTCAATAATTGTCACCTGCATTGAAATTCTGGTGGAATTTAAATTATTTCGAAAGAAAAATGTTTCTCGGTCACACACGTTCTACGGGCGACGAATCGGCGCACCATTCACAATGATCTGCCTACAACATTCTGAAAAGTGCTACAGTGTTTATTGCGAAACTTCTTTGGTGAACTTACGGCTTCAATTATTCGTTACTCTACGTATTTTCTTCATCTTGCATAGGGCAGCAAACCAAAAGCCTGATCCGCAGATTTCCGCATAGGACTGTGGAAATTCGACATGAGTAGCCCCTTAAGTAACGCTTCTCAATCAGGAGTTTGAACCTCCTTCAACGTTCAACGGTTTACTTTGTTGTGAATCCTTGTAGAAAAAAAATCACCACGCTTTGCCTTTATGAGCTAACTAACAAGAATATATGTCCTCGTTTGAACATCGGAGTGATAAAAATCGCGAGAGCCTTTCTGTTCATTCGGTTCTTTATAATTATGTTGCTTATGCCTGGCTTTCAGCGAAGAAAGGGACTGGTTTGTGTATCACGAGATGATTATAACACAAGTCCTCTGCGAAAAGTTGAGCCTAACTTTGAGATGTATTCTTCCAACATATATTAAAAAACTGGACATCCTTTTGTAGAGCAGGTAATTGAAGTATTGCCTCTCATTGAGTTATTTGTGGTAAGAACTCGCAATGCCTATAACACAACTTTGCGATTGTGCTTGGTCACGTGGTTATATTATTGGTGTATGAGTATTGTACGAAAATATGTGTCCTCTTAAATAACACATTTAGTTGAAATTTTACGCTGTGCATGTGGCTTTCTTTTCCGTCAATGTCACGTTGCTGTTCATTTTACCCGCTGAGAGTACTGGCCAACTATTCGGCAACGTTAATTACTGACGTGCATGCTATTCGAGTGTTGCCTAAAGTAAAGCTCCGAATTAGTGAAAAACTGCCATCTTGGTGGAACATCTTTTGCGGTGCATAACTGCTGACGCGAAAGTCGTGGGTTCGATCACAAAAACGGTGCTCACATTTTAAGGAGGTTAAATGTGTAGGCCCCTCTAGACTGCACGTTGGGAAATCGCGAACTCCAAAAATTTCTGGCGCCCTTCGCACGGTGTACTTCACAATTATACGAATATTTCTGTACTGAAAACTTTCTCAAACAGCGAAAACCGTTTACGATATTTTCCTTTTACTATAAGCTTTCCATATCTCCTTATCAAACGTAGTAAAAGCACCCTGTCAAGGAGTTGCAAAACGTAGACCCTTCTAAACATTCCTTATCCGCGTAAAGAATCTTAACTCCCTAACCTTCAGAAAACAGCAACCCCTCCTATTCGCATACTAAAACAGATATTTACAATCTAGAGAAAATCCAAAGGTTAGCCATCGCTTTTTTTTTCAACCGATTTCGCCGATCTAATTCCCCAACTGAACTAATGCATAATAACAAAATTCAAACTCTACAATGTCACAGGAAAATTGCAAGACTGAAACGTTTTTTCTATCTATCCAACAGAAGAGTGTATTTGAGCTATCAAATATTCGTTATTCGTTATCTTCGCGTCCAACTAGACGATATCATTCACAAAAGTCCACTTCTATCTTTGCTCGAACTAACAATTTCAAATACTCTTTCTTTCCTCGCACATTAACAGAATGAAAGGAACTACCACATCAAATTTTTGAATCTAGAAACGTGTTAAGGTGTATTGAAATGTTTTTTGAATTAACTTAGATTTTGTACCATAATGTGTTGTAAACTTACCTGTTAGTTTGTGCCTCCTGTATTGTTGCTTTTTTTGTCATATTCTCATACTGTGCCACCCTCACTCCTGCGTGGGCTATTCGTAGCCTACAGAATTTTCTAAATAAATAAAATAAAAAAGTACCTGTATTTAAAAACGTAACAAGAAAATCACGAAAGAAAAGCTTGATTTTCTCCTTGCCTTTCCGAGGGTGGCTTAAAAGCCTGCACTAAATGTTGGGGAGAAATCACCACAGCCACACAGTTCGAAAAAATACTACGTAAAACCACCATATTAGGACCGACTTAGTCTTGTTTTGAAAGTTAGCATCAAGAAAAAGCACAAACTACAAAGCAGACACATCATTTGGATGACGACAAACCAATCGCCCTCGACTATCGCGATGCACTCACAGTTATACGGGTGGATGGCCTCTTCAATTATCTGCTCAAAAAGTCTTCCTTCTGGGTATCCCCATGGGAACCATTTACTCTGACAGAGTGCCTTCGGTATAGAAGATGGTAGTCTTTGCTGATACAAAAACATCATACTGGGTGGAGAATTAAATAGAAAAATTGAACTGGTGATGGCAAAACTTAGTTCCAAACATAAAAAAGACAAAAGCGCATGACACAACAACGTTGGATCAATGAGCCTGGCATATTACTATGTACATCAATCTTTCTCTCCATTCTAATAGCAAGGCTTCTACTACACGGACCCTAGAAATCTCAGCCTTCTTTCTTCTGTGTCCAAGGGAGTTATAAATAATTGAATACTGTTGAAATGTCACTATGTTGTTATTCTTGGTTCATTATTCTCTGATTAATAATTTTTCATGGACATCAATGGTGTAGTCGCTGTGGTGGTTGGCTGCAGACCCGGAAAGTTATGGTTTCATCCGGTCCGGCCATAAAAAGTGCTACAAGCCCACCGTTCAATGTCTGATTTCCGAAAACGTTAGGAAACAGCAGATTGTCTCAATTTCTCGAGCCACCACTAAGGCGTACCTGAATCAACTCATGCTTTCGGCACATGAAACAACATATATGATAAATATCCATTAGAACCAAGTAACCTGTGCATTCACCTTGGATTAGTATTTTTTGATAAACCACCAAAGATGTCATGGTTAGAAAGAGCTCTTCTGTAACCTGTCCTGTTTCTCCAGAGGAGTAAGCACTCTATTAGATACCATTTGTCTTGTTATGTCACTGAATTTATAAAACATGGTTGTCTGGCATAGTGCGCTTCAGGAACTATTGAGCTTCTGAGCTCAGCAGCTGCTCGGAACCTACTCGGGCACTACTGAATAGTAACTACTATTGAGGAAGTGCACCCCCTGAGTGCTCCAGTGACTACTATGTGAGTAGGAGCTTTTTTCACGGGATCTTTACCGTTTGTTATCCACAAACCAGTGGCTTAACTGGATAGTTTAACGGAACTCTTGGTGACATGTCGATGCAGGTTGCGTCAGACCACTCCAATCGGCATCTTGTAGTTGTGTTTGTCGTATAACACAATCTCCAGAGCCACTTCAAGACTTTCAACTTTTTTATCACACCTGCGAGTCTTCCAGCGTCATTTGTGGCGTTTCCCGCACCATTAGCGCTGCCTTCTTATAACCTGTGTCGGTGATCACTGAAAAAAACTGATCCCTGCCAAGAACTGGCCAGTTCTTTGACGCCTGCTCAACAA
Source organism: Rhipicephalus microplus (assembly GCF_043290135.1). NCBI lineage: Eukaryota > Metazoa > Arthropoda > Arachnida > Ixodida > Ixodidae > Rhipicephalus > Rhipicephalus microplus. Next base: position 13,279,735 of record NW_027464588.1, read on the forward strand.
CGTCAACAAAAATGTAATCAGTACAAAACATCTCCTACCTAGTTCGGGTACCACCTGCTCTTGTTCCTGGCCATTCATCTAAGATTCTTTAGGTGTACCTCGGATGCCATTATTTGACTGTGCGGGTACATCTTGTAATTACATTACCCAACCTAAATCAATACTTTTGACTTACATCACTGCAGATGGGAGATGGTTCAAACTGATTAGCTCAAGTTGTCTTATGGTCCCCTGACATCTATTAAGGTCGCCAGGATGCCTACTTCACACTTCACATGTCACCGACATTGTTCTGATACGATAACTATGCATGCAAAATAACGCTGGGTCTACTGCATACAGTTGTTTATTTAGGTACAAGCATTAAATGTTTATCGGATGTACGACTGATTTCAGTACCCCTGGCGTTTCCGGAGCATACTTCTGAAAGAATCGCCATAAGTTTATAGCAGTTTTAGTGGACTAAAGCCCATTGGTGACGTTATCTGCAGGTCAAGGGCTGCCGTATTCGTTAAAGGGGATTTACATTATCGTTTCTGTAAATGAACGCCATGAAGTGGTAAAATGCCGATTTTTCTGTTTAGCTTCTCCTTCAAGAAATGGCTCGTCTCTGCGGCTCCAAGTACCAACAACTGCAAGTGCTACATTTACTATGTGCGAATGATTACACACATAAAGCCATCCTCCTCACTCAGGACACAATAGAATTGATGACCAATATCTTAATAACTGAGATTTTTTACCCGTATTTGGCATTTCATTGTGGTAACTTACACCCTCATTGTGGTATTCTGAACTGAACGTAGGTAGTAACCGCAACATTTGCAGCGGCATTACGGAAGATGATAATGGTCAGTTTGTTCTATTTACGTGATAATCTTGACGCCACCAGGGGTGTGCAATGATGGCACTCTGAACCTTCTGATTTTTTTTAACTTACATTACTTTTGAACACACATCCTTTCACAACACAGTGGCATTGTCCCAAGGCAGAAAACCAAGATGTAGAAATATTCGGCTGATTTTTTTCTTTAGGCAAGACTCTACGTTTAACAAATGAGTGCCTTGTAAATCGTACGTATTTCCGCCATCTACCTTTTTTCTTGAAGTTATAAAAAGTGAACACCTTCAAAGTTGGGCTGTGAGGAGGAGTCGTAGGTATAGTTTTGTGTATGAGTGAGAGTATTAGAGTCTCATGGTGGAAAGGGTATGATGACGTACACGACGAGATTGTCACATTATTTCATGTCGTGACGTGCGAGTTATATTCATCGAGCAATCTTAGCCTTCCATATATTATTAATGGTTTGCCCCAAGTTAAGGGGGGCATCACGAGAACATGCAGAGGTAGGCGGATAGGTAGATAGATAGAAAGATAGATAGATAGATAGATAGATAGATAGATAGATAGATAGATTCAGCATAATTGATAAAGAAGTTGAAAACAGAGTTGGGATAGATTATTTAAAAGCTGAGATGAAGGAAGCATTCGTTTCTGTTCACCAGATTGTGGTGTAGTAGCTAAGATACTCGGCTGCTAATCCAAAGATCTGCGGCTGACCCACGAGTTTTAAATGCGAAGCATCTCTTTGCGAACTTCAACCACATTGGGCGTATCTATCTATCTATCTATCTATCTATCTATCTATCTATCTGTCTATCTATATATCTATCTATCTATCTATCTATCTATCTATCTATCTAACTATCTATCTATCTATCTATCTATCTATCTATCTATCTATCTGTCTATCTATCTATTTAGCCGCCTACGACATTTAGCTCTCCTGGCCGTTTGAATAATAGTATATGTACCAAACTTGGTAAGGCATAGCATGACTGTATGAAGAACACATTTGACTAGTCATATCATGAAAATCACATGTAGATCATGAATTTTATGATTTACATTTCATGGTCCTGCAGCTCTTGCGGTGGTACCGTTCACATCTCATGTTGAAAAACTGATATGATATTGCTTGATTGCATGGCGAACACAAGCGGCAGACCCTACCATGATAATCATGAAATGCGTGTCATGTAATAACATGACTGCATGCCACGCACATGAAGCGCTCGCGGTCAATGGCAATACATGTACCAAATTTGGTATAAAATTACGTGCATGGATGGCGAAGGTATGTGAGTGGTGCAAACATGACAATCATGAGATGCGTGCCATGTAACATGACTGCATGCCACGCTCATGATGTGCATTCGACCGTTTTGCTAGCTTCACTTATACCAAATTTAGTATTACGGGACGTGAATGAATGACGAAGGTAGGATACTGGTGCAAACATGATAATCATAAGATGCGTGTCATGTAACAGCATGACTATATGCCACACCTATGATGCGCTCGCGGCCGCTTCGCTAGCTTTACATATGTCAAATTTGGTTTTACATGACGCCAACGAATGACGAAGGTATGTGACTAGTGAAAATATGATAATCATGAGATGCGTGTCATCCGACAACGTGAATGAATGCCACAGTCAAGGCGCCAATAAACTGCGACATGACACGCCACGCGATGGCGCCGCCGTTCGTTTCGTCGCGTCACGCCGGCGTTGCCACGCCAGTCGCCAGTCCTGCCATATACTCGCAGACACGCGCCGCACTGCGTTTGTTTGACGCGTGCACATTTCAGCGCGTCCGGCGTCTTTCCGTCACGAAGAGAGACAGACGAAGTGCTGTCTGGGTAACGTAGGGGGTGTGAAATGCAGCTGTCGCATTTCACGCCGGTTGGCGTCGGGCTGCGCCGACGGACGCAGGTCACGCTGGTCGCGCCTGGCCTCATACTAAAGTGCTCTCATGTTTTGCTAACGTATAGCGTTGCTTTGCCCAGCATGCGCGCGCGTCATCGTTACGTTGCAGTATATTGGTCCCTTTGATTATGATGCGCTCTCGGTCGTTTTGCTAGCTCCACATATACCAAATTTTGTGTTGCGTGACGTCAATGGATGACGAAAATATATGATTGGTGGAAACTTCATAATAACGACACGCGTGTCATGTAAGAACATGACAACATACCACGTTCATAGAGTGCTCGCGGCCGTTTCGCTAGCTCCACATATACTAAATTTGGTATCACGTGACGTGAACAGATGACGAAGTTAACGACACATCCAAACATATTATTCACGACACGGAAGTCATGTACGGCATCATATAATTACCTCCACTTCGTAACGTTGTAGTGATTTTAAAGTGATATATCCACATTCTTTATTCGTGCTTCGCATAGCATCGATTCTCACTGTACGTGGGATCTGCCTTTTTTTTTTCAAAGAAGGTCAATCGCTTTAATTGCTTCTAGTGCCTCCTATTCAGAAGGCCCTGTAAAAACACGTCAGACTCAAAAAGCTATAAAGGGCATAGAGTTTTTTGTAATTACACTAGAAGAAACTCTGGCGCTAATGTGTCTATGGGAGCTGCAACACACGGCGTTTCAGCGAGTATGAACATCATGACTAATACATGGATTTATCTTACCTTAGTTCTTGTGGCTCTCTTTGCCTTCGCGGGCTTGAAGTTGCTTTGTCATGAAATAAAAATAAGCAAATGTTCAGCAGTTACACCTCAGTACCTTAACTTTCCAAGCTCACTAATTAAAATTGAGTCACAAAGTTCACAACAGTCTGTTCTTTCATTCAAAGAAGGCCAAAACACAACAATAAGCAGTTACAAGTGCGTTCGAAACCCGCAAGCACGAAGACTAGGCAAATCCGTGCCCTACCCATCATTCCAATTGTCGCTGAACAATCACAGTGGCAGAGTCTTCTCCCGTTAATTTCAGAAAAGTCTTTGATAGAGGGGAATACTGCAGCCTGCCTCATCGGAACGAATTCATCTTCTGAGTGACTAAAAGTAGGGGAGGAGGTTGCCGATACAATATACTGAGAAGAAAAAGAAGATCGCTTCCGCCTTGGCGTGGTCTCATCCAAAGGTATGGTGGACTATGTGACTTAATTTCTTGGGCATTCATTGATTGATTTTTGGGGTTTAACGTACCAAAATCACCATATCATTATGAGAGACGCCGGGGTGGACGGCTCCAGAAATTTCGACCACCTGGGTTTGGCACACTGACGTATGGCACACTGACGGTTGGCGCACTGACACATTGGCACACTGACGTATTTAGGGTGGTTTGCGATTTCGTTTAAGTCCCTGATTGATTTCTGCTTGAAATTTTCAGCTCAACTCAGCTGTTGAAGGCACAATACTACGTATTTTCTTTCATGTGTTGCAAAATGTTTAGTCAAGTAAACACAGCGGCCTCGTCCGCTCAAAATTCATAATTAGATTTTTTATGTTCATTTCTCTTTTCTCTCTCTCCCTGTCTGTTAAAAATTTTTGCACATTGTTTTATTTATTATTTTTGAAGTACACTGATAACCAGTAGTTTAGCTCTGGTTGAACGCTTAAGCTGTGCTTTCTTGGCCAACTCACCTGAGTGGGTGTGTCCCATCATAGAGAGCAAACAAACAAGCAAACAAAAAGTCTCGCTAGCTGAAACTAAGTCCTCTTGAGTAATAGCGCTAAACAAACAAGTACAGTGAAATGTTTCAAGATTTAAAAAACAAATAAAGAAAGGTGCTCTGACGCACTTTAAGCACCTGCCACCAACCTTTCGCACAACTTAGCGTGGAAGTCGACCATACGTTTCTAGCAGTTCTGACAGCGCGAAATCGTGCTAACACATGGTAGCGTGATCAAGTGCTAATGCGTGTCATTTCACCGACGCGGCATTGAGTGCAGCAAACATCGCAGTCTGGAAAGCACGACCCCCCATCTGCCTTCCATGGCGCTTGAATTCTTTCGTCTTCATTCGCGCTGGCGGCTGTGAACGTCATCCGCTTTCTCTGGCTCAAAGAAGCGAGATGAGAGGTGCCTGTCTTGCCACATTATTGATAGCGTCTCTGCCCCTTGAAGTCACGGGCCGCCCGCATGCTGTCATGAAGCCCGCATAATTTTATATTCCCCACATCCCCCACTGACGCAAGACCATAAACAAAAAACATAGGTATTCTCGCCCGAGTGGCGTGTATTTTTGTGTTAATAACATAACTTGCTCTCGCACCTAATAACAGTTCATCACGCACTGTGAGGAAAAGTTAATCAGCATTTCATTTCAGAATACGTCTGAACAAAGTTTGACCCACGATCATAAAGCAGCGTACTACCACACATATTGGAGTGCTTAGTAAAATAGAACTTCAGAAAAAAAACTAAAACTTCCATCAGGTAGTTTTAGCACCTACCAGCTACTGAAGAATGCTTGTTCAAAATGTAACAAATGAGCGCGTTTCTGCAACGCAATGTGTGTGTTCCTACACGTACCGTGAAATACTAAGCTCAACAAAGAAAGGGTGGAGTCGTTCTAAAAGCCGCCATGGGCTACATCCTCTATTGATTTGACGCCAGTGGGAATGATACCTCAGCTGTCTTTCCAGGCAGTTTCCAAGTGTTGTCCCGTACAAGGAAATAAATATCTGATGCCTTCTTTGCAAAAATATACCACTGACTTCGCGAAAGTAAGATATACATCACAGTGTGGTGTTGGTCTACTGGAAGGTTTCGTCAGAATCGATTGAGCACCACGCCGTTTATCAAGAAAAAGATGGTAACATCATTGCGTTCCTCGGTGATTCAATTTGTTTAGGCCTGGAAGATAAACAAGGCATACAAACTCAAACGCGAGAGAACGGAACCAGTGAGCCTCAAGGCTGGCAATGAACTGAAGGCCTGCGCCTTGGTATAAATTACGGAGACATAAACGGAACCTGTCCGCACATGCTCAAAGAAGGCGCATCCAGTCGTCACTCCGGCACTCGACAATGTCCAGAAGAAAAAAAGTTTCAACGCGACATTACGTTGATTGATACATATTTGGAGTTTAACGTAACAGAACCACAATATGCTTATAATAGACGATGTAGTGGAGGGCTCCAGAAATTTCGACCACCTAGGGTTCTTCAACTTGCACCCAAGTCTGAGCACACAGGCCTACAGCATTTCCGCCTCCATTGGAAATGCAGCCGCCGCAGCCAGCATTTATTCCGCGCGACCTGCGAGTCAGCAGCCGAGTACCTTAGCCACTAGAAAAGATATAAGAAAGGCAGGGAGGTTTTTGTGACAGGCCAAGCTTCAGCCTATCAATAAGAATAAACCACGAAGACAAAATGGGCATGAGTAGGGCGTGTATGTGAAGGCAGTGTAACCACAGGTCAATAGAGACAACTCACTGTATTCCATCATCATCATCATCATCAGCCTCACTACGTCCACTGCAGGACAAAGGCCTCTCACATCTTCCGCCAGTAAATTCGGTTCTGTGCTTGGTGCTGCCAATTTATACCCGCAAACTTCGTAATCTCATCTGCTCACGAAACTTTCTGTCTCCCCCTAACTCTCTCGCCTTCTCTGGGGATCCAGTTAGTTACCCTTAATGACTAGCGGTTGTCCTGTCTACACGCTACATTCCCGGCCCATGTCCATTTCCTCTTCTTGGTTTAAACTATTATATCCTCAACCCTACTTTGTTCCCTATTCCACTCTGCTATTTTCTTGTTTCTTAAGGTTACACCTACTATTTTTCTTTACATTGCTGGCTGCGTCGTCCTCAATTTAAGCTGAACCTTCTTTGTAAGCCACCAGGTTTCTACTTCTTAGCTAAGTACCAGCAAGATACAGCTGTTATATACCTTCCTTATCAGAGATAGCAGCAATCTTCCTGTCATAATTTGAGAGTGCTTGCGAAATGTGCTCCACCCCATTCTTTTTCTTCTAGTTACTTCAACCTCGTGGTCCGGCTCCTGGGATATTACCTGCCCTAAGTAGACATAGTCTTTTACAAATTGAAGTGGACTATTACCTACCTCAAAGCGCTGCTCTCTTCCGAGGTTGTTGTACTTTACTTTCGTTTTTTTCAGGTTAATTTTAAGACCCACCTTTCTGCTCTCCTTGTCTAACTTCGCAATCATTCGTCCCCTTAGTTGCTAAAGTTACTAAACAATGCAAAATCATTGGGGAAGCGCAGGTTACAAAGGTACTCTTTATTAACTCTTATTCCTATATGTTCCCATTCTAGGCCTCAGAAAACCCCCCGTAAGCTCGTGGTAAATAGCATTGGGAAGATTGTATCCCCCTGCCATACACCTTTCTTGATTGGTATTCTGTTGCTTTCTTTATGAAGCATTATGGTAGCATTTGATCCCCTGTAGATTTCTTCCAGGATGTTTATAAATGCTTCAACGACACCCTGATTCCGCAGTGTCTGCATGACGGCTCATATTTCTACTGAATGAAACGTCTTCTCGTAATCTATGAAGGCTATGTATAGTGGTTGGTTATACTCTGAGCATTTCTCTATTACCTGATTTATAGCAGGAATGTGGTCGATTGTTCAGTACCCTATTCGAAATCCTGCTTGTTCCTTTGGTTCATTGAATTTAAATGTTTTCTTAACTCTCTTAGCAATTACCTTTGTGAATAGCTTGTATACTATGGAGAGCAAGCTGATCGGCCTGTATTTCTTTAAGTCCTTGTCATTTCCTTTCTTATGTATTAAGATGATGTTAGCATTCCTCCAAGACTCTGGTACTCTTCCCGTCAGGAGACACCTCGTAAACAGGGTGGCTAGTTTTTCTAACATAATATGTCCTCTATCTTTCAGCAGATCTAATGTTACCTCATCCTCACCAGCAGCTCTGCCTTTATGAATGCTCTCAAAGGCTTTTCTGAGTTCTTCTATTATTACTGGTGGGGTGTCAAATGGTTTACTGCTAGATCTTATAGCATTGAGGTCGTGGTTGTCCCGGCTACTGTACGGATCCCTGTAAAACTCCTCCGCTCTTTTACGAATTCCATCTATATTGGTAATTATTTTGCCTTCTTTGTCCCTTAGTGCGTACATCCGATTTTTCCCTGTACCAAGTTTCCTCTTCACTGCTTTGACGCTTCCTCTGTTTTTCAGGGCATGTTCAATTCTCTCTATGTTATACCTTCTTGCATCAAACACCTTACGCTTATTATTCAACGTCGAAATCTCTGACAGTTCTATTTTGCCTGTTGTGCTTGGAACTTTCACACTTTAACGCTTCTTACTGAGATTCTTCGTTTTCTTAGAAAGCTTGCCTCTGTCCTCTCTAACTACCCTGCCTCCAACTTCCACTGCACACTCCGTAATGATACTCGCCAGATTATACTTCTTTGTGTCTACGCTAAGGTTGGTTTCCTCACTAAGAGCCGAGTACCTGTCCTGAATCGAGACTCTGAATTCCTCTACTTTTTTCTCAGTGCTAGCTCATTGATTGGCTTCTTGCGTATCAGTTTCTGTCGTCCCTTCTTCAAGTCTAGGCGAATTCGAGACCGTACCATTCTATGGTCACTGCATCGTACCCTGCCAACCACTTCCACATCCTGCACGATGTCTGGGTTTGCATTCATTATAAAGTCTATTTCGTTCTTATTTTCACCATTGGGGCTCCTCCATGTTCACTAACGGTTTTCTTGTTTTCGGTAGAAGTTATTCAAAATGCGTAAATAATTGTATTCTGCAAATTCTACTAGTAGCTCTCTTGTGGCTTTCCTAGTACCGATGCCATAATCTCCTACTGCCTGGTCTCCAGCCTGCCTTTTCCTTACCTTTGCATTAAAGTCTCTCTTCAGTATACCATACTGTGTGTTTTCCTTACTCATTGCCGATTCCACGTCTTCAAGCTTTCAACTGAAGCACCTTCATGGCTAAATGTAGGCGCGTAAGCCTGTACCACCTTCATCTTGTATCTCTTATTCAGTTCAATTACGATACCAACCACCCTTTCATTAATGCTATAGTATTCTTCTATGTTGCCAGCTATGTTTCTGTGAATTAGAAACTCCACTCCTAGTTCCCTTATGTCATCCAAGCCCCGGTAGCAAAGGACGTGCCCATTCTGTAGCACTATATGGGCCTGATCTGTCCTCCTAACCTCACTGAGACCTATTATATCCCATTTGATACACTCTAGCACCTCGCATGGTACAGCTCGACTTGCCTCACTGGATAAGGTTCTAGCATTAAATGTTGCCAAGTTCAGGTTCTAATGGCGGCCTGTCCGGACCCAGAGATTCTTAGCACCCTCTGCTGCGTTGCAGATCTGACCACCGCCGTGGTCAGTTGGTTCGCAGCTGCTCGGGACTTAGGGCCCTGTGTTAATTGACATATAAATGCGGAAGGTAGTGGCCAGATACTGCACCAGGGTAGCCAATCCTTCTCTGGTGAGAACCCCCCCCCCCCTCTAGCTCCGGTCCGCGGTGTCGCTACACATCAAACGCCTGCTCACGCAGACGCCCCTGCGGATTCTAATGAAACGCAAACGTGCGAGGGGTAAACATGAAGTTAGGTTTGCAGATGACATAAAAAAGCTTGCGAGTATAATGCGGGTAAAATTTAAGTAGCTTGAAATAACTTCAACAAACCTCTATCTACACTGCATCTATTTTACGAAAAAAAATCAACATTTTGGATAATATCATTTCGGACCAGAAACTTTCTTTACCGAATAGAATTTTCACGCACGTACATCAGAGATGCGTGTTCTGTGCTGACCGATGTAACCTAGACATTTAGTTGCATTTTCGAAGGAACCGTTCCTCTGAAACATCCCACTGCCTAACAATGATAAAGACAAAAGTAATTTGACATTATTTCTATCAATAGAGAAGCATATCACTCTGTTTTCATGATACACGCTGGGCAGCTCTAAACATCTGGGCACTTGCCTCGCCGCGGTAGTCTAGTGGCTGAAATATTCGGCTGCTGACCGGCAGGTCGTGGGATCAAATCCTAGCTGCGGCAGCTGCACTTTCAATGGAGGCGAAAATGTTGTAGTTCCTTGTGCTCAGATTTGTGTGCACGTTAGAGAACCCCATGTGGTCGAAATTTCCGGAGCCCTCCACTACGGCGTCTGTCATAGTTAAATGGTGGTTCAGGGACGGTAAACCCCACATATCAATCAATTAATCCGACTACTGAGTGCTTGTCGGCCAGAAAAGAATCCCTTTTCCCAAAGCACAATGCATCTAAATGTCAATGAGATATTTTAGAGAGAAGGCTCATATTCCTAGACACTAAAAACATTAGCAGCATATCCACGGAGTGAATGATGGAGAGTGGGGCGAAGCATTTGTCCGTCCATTCGTTTCTTGCTTCCGTCCATTCATGCGTGCGTCTGTGTGACTGTCCATGTGTATATCCGCCCGTCCGTGCGTGCGTCTGTTCGTTCATGCATCCGCCCCTGCGTCCGTTTGTGCGTCCATCCATGCATCTGTCTGTGTGTCCGTTCGTCCATCTATTCAACACTCCTAGTGCCACCAACTCACATCTTCTATTCATATATTCGTCATATAGAACTACGCCATCCAGCGGACTTTCCAAGGACTAAACGAGAAGTGGCACACGCACACTTTCTCACGGCTTGTACTTAGGGTCTACTTCCCACCTTTACCCACCTCGAGTTCATGATATATACTAGTTCACTGCATTACGGCACTGCCGCCCAACGCTTGCTAAACCTTTCTAAAACCACGAAGGTTACGCCCAGCGAGTATAACGTAGCAACCTTTTCCTGTCAGATAGTGCTCAATGTACATATCAATGGTTACAAATGGGAAATGAGAGACAGGAGAATTCTGCTTTTACTTTCTTACGGCTTCCCCGCAGGGGCGCCTGCGCAAGTAGGCGTTTGGTGTGTAGCGACACTATGGACCCGAGCTGACGGGGGAGTTTCTACTCCCTCCCACGCCTAGCCGTGCGTGGCTTTGCCGTGTCCGGGGAAAAGGGAATCCTGGGGGTTGAGCCGACGCTGGGTGATTGGACCTTTAAGGCCCCCCCGGCAGAGGCAACACACCCCTTTGGCCCCGGCTTCACGTAGACGGCAACCCTGGGCTGACCCACCCAGGGGAAATCGGCAGTCGCCTTTTCCTATCTCTCTCTGCCTACATCTTCGTCTTTATCTCTCGCTATCTATCTGTCCTGTCTTCTACTCTCTTCTGTTTACTTCCAATCTTCCTGGCGGCAAGGGTTAACCCTGTGTAGTTATCCAACCCTGGGTAGTTATATTTGGTTATAGCGGCGATGCATGGCTGGCGTCTCCATGTGTTCACTATTCAACTTTGTAGCGTCCCCTTGTTGGGCTCGGTGGTGGGTGGCCACCATCGCCACCGAATTTAAAATGCTTCTTATGGAAAACCCTTTTCCTGCACTCCCTGATCGCCGCCTGAAAAGGTGGCGCACCGATGACAGCTTCTTTACTGCACAGCCTAAAGAGACCTTCCCCAAGTACCATGTAATTCACAGCCAAAATGAAAAGAAAACAGTTCGATCTATTTCACCATTAATTGTCTCGAAAACGCTCACAGATGCAATTGGCCCTGGCTATAAAGTAACTAAGATGGGGAATGGCGATCTCCTTCTAGAAGTCTGCGACAAGACTCAGTACGACAAGCTCACAAAACTCGTTTCATTTGATAACATCCCAATATCAGTGGGCCCACATAGGTCGATGAACACAGTGCGTGGTGTCATATCGGATGATGACCTCCTCGAGCTGTCTGAAAGTGAATTGCTCGAAGGCTGGCAAGAACAAAATGTAGTGAAAGTACAAAGAATAATAATCAGGCGAGATAATAAACAGATCCCAACAAAGCACATCATAGTTACCTTCGGTACAAGCAACCTTCCCGACTCAATTGAAACTGGTTACTGCAAGCTTCCCATCAGACCTTATATACCAAATCCTCGCCGATTTTTCAAGTGTCAGCGCTTCGGACACGGATCCAAAACGTGCAGAGGGCGCGCTAGGTGCGCGAAGTGCGCATATTGTGAACATGTATCCGAAAAGTGCACTTCAGAAGCCTGTTGCGCTAACTGTGAAGGAGATCACGCTGCCTACTCCCGATCATGCCCTGCATGGAAAAAAGAGAAACAAATATTAGAAATTAAGGTAATGTTTAACCTGTCATTTCAAGAGGCACGTCAACGTTTTTTCACACACAATAATTCTGAACCTTCCTTCGCCGACGTGGCGCGTCGAGGCGCCGTGCCACGCCTTTCGGCACCCGCGAGATTCACACCAAGTGTGACTGCGGTTGTGCCAGAAGCGCCTCCGGCTGGAGCAGTCTGTACTGCTCCGCCTCCGATTGAAAAAGCCCAGCAGACTTCAGAGACTGCTGGACCACGGACCACTGCAAGTACAGTCAGGTCCGAAACTGCCGTAAACGTGCCTGCCAAGCGGGCACGATCCACCACCTCAAAAGAGGTGATGGACACAAGCCATACTCCTTCGGCGCCCCACACGCCGAAGGAAAGGCGCAGTTCTTTGGAGCGAAGCAATAAAGAGAAAACCCGTATTACAGGGCCCCAACAGGCCCGGTAACTTAAGGCAACGTTTCTGTACACACAGCACTTAACTACATTAAAAATGGAGACACAAATTTTACAGTGGAACGTCAGAGGACTACTGAGAAACCTCGACGATATTCAACAACTTTTACATAAACAGTCACCAAAAGTGCTGTGTGTACAAAAAACACACCTAAAACCCAAGATCACTAATTTTCTACGCCAGTATATAATTTTTCGAAAGGACAGGAATGAAGCCGTCACGTCATCTGGTGGTGTGGCTATTATAGTAAATCAAGGGATTGCATGTACTCATCTACCACTCGAAACATCTCTTGAAGCAGTGGCTATTCGTGTAGTCCTCCTGAACAAACTTGCGACCATCTGCTCTGTCTACATACCTCCACACTACCATCTTGAAAAACGTGAATTCCAGTCCCGCCCCACCGCGGTGGTCTAGTGGCTAAGGTACTCGGCTGCTGACCCGCAGGTCGCGGGTTCGATTCCCGGCTGCGGCGGCTGCATTTCCGATGGAGGCGGAAATGTTGTAGACCCGTGTGCTCAGATTTGGGCGCACCTTAAAGAACCCCAGGTGGTCGAAATTTCCTGAGCCCTCCACTACGGCGTCTCTCTTAATCATATGGTGGTTTTGGGACGTTAAACCCCACAAATCAATCAATGAATTCCAGTCCCTAATAGATAAACTTCCAGAACCTTATATCCTCCTTGGAGATTTCAATGCACATAGTAATCTATGGGGTGACTCTCGCTGCGATGCTCGAGGTCGCCTGATCGAACAGTTCCTTTTTACTTCTGGCGCGTGCCTTTTGAATCGGAAAGAGCCCACATATTACTGCCTTGCCAGCAATACCTACTCGTCAATAGACCTTAGCATTGTCTCACCATCCCTCCTTCCTTTACTGACATGGAATGTCATCAATAACTCTTACGGAAGTGACCACTTTCCCGTAACGCTAAGCACACCCATATCAAATGAATATCACCCACAGGTCCCCAGATGGATCACTGACAAAGCTGATTGGGAACAGTTCTCGCAGATTAGTCACTTAAGTTGAACTGACCTATCTGGTTTAAACATAGATGCAGCTGTACAATACTTTTCTACTTTTCTGACCGACGCTGCGATGAAATGCATCCCGCAAACTTCTGGACTGCCTGGCAAGCGACGTGTCCCATGGTGGAATACTGAATGTCGCAATGCACGCAAACAACAAAACAAAGCGTGGAGATTGCTACAGAACTCACCGACTGCAGAGAATCTTGAAAGTTTTAAGAAAATCAAGTCCCAAGGCAGGAGAACGCGCCGGTAGGCTAGGAGAGAAAGCTGGCTTAAGTTTTTATCAGGCATCACTTCATATACACAAGAAACTAAAGTCTGGAACATGGTTCGCAAGGTAACAGGACGACACGCATCTTCACTACCTCTCGTAGACACACAAGGGGACACCTTGGAAGACCAGGCAAACTTCCTCGGTGCCCACTTCGAAGAGGTATCTAGTTCGTCGCAATTATAATGCAGCTTTCCAACGACACAAAAGAAAAATCGAAAAAGAGAAACTTCAGCGAAAATCCTCTAAACATGAGTCGTACAACAACCCTTTCAGTTTGGCCGAGTTACAAGCATCGCTACATGTTTGCAATAAATCAGCTCCAGGTTCGGACAGTATAGTATACGAAATATTAAAACAACTGCCTTCTGAAACACAAAAAACCCTGCTTTCCCTGTATAATTCTATCTGGTTTTCCGGTGAAATCCCTTCTGCGTGGAAAGAAGCCATTATTATTCCAATTTTAAAGCAAAGCAAGGATCCATCTTCCGTTAGTAGTTACAGGCCAATCGCACTTACAAGTTGCATGTGTAAACTTTTTGAAAAAATGATAAATCGCAGAATCGTACATTACCTTGAAACGAACAATCTGCTCGACCCATTCCAATGCGGGTTTCGAGAGGGTAGATCCACCACTGACCACCTCGTGCGTATCGAGGCACAGATCCGAGATGCCTTTGTCCACAAACAATACTTTCTTTCTGTGTTCCTCGACATCGAAAAAGCCTATGATACGACATGGAGATTCGGAATATTAAGAGACCTGTCCAATCTTGGTGTGCATGGCAGGATGTTTACTATTATCGAAAGCTACTTGTCCAATCGTACATTCCGTGTCCGTGTGGGCAGTGTTCTCTCCCACACATTTGTCCAGGAAACAGGCGTGCCGCAAGGGGGTGTACTTAGTTTTACACTTTTTCTTATCAAAATGAATTCCTTGCACCTATCCATCCCCCGAAATATGTTCTATTGTACATATGTCGACGACGTTCAGCTTGGCTTCAAGTCATGCAACTTGGCAATGTGTGAGCGGCAGGTTCAGTTAGGTTTAAACAAGGTCTCCAAATTGGCAGAGGAAAACGGATTCCGACTTAACCCACAAAAAGGCACGTGTGTCTTGTTCTCTCGAATAAGAGGCATGCACTCAGAACCCGACATTGAACTGAACGGTCAACGTCTGTCTGTAAATGCGGAGCATAAATTCTTAGGCCTAATCTTGGACAACAAGTTGACCTTCGTACCTCACATCAATTATTTAAAAACAAAATGTTTAAGAGCCATGAATGTTTTAAAAGTGTTGTCACGCACTACATGGGGTAGTGACAGGAAATGTTTAATTAACTTATATCAAAGCCTCGTCCGCACAACCTAGATTACGGTGATATAATCTATCAATCGGCAACACCATCAGCCTTGAAAATTCTCGACCCTGTCTACCATCTAGGCATTCGCCTCTCTACGGGTGCTTTCCACACCAGCCCTGTGGAGAGCCTGTACGTGGATTCGAATGAATGGTCGCTCCACCAACAAAGATGTTCCCTATCCTTTTTGTACTTTTTGAAGGTGAAGGCAGACAAGAAACACCCTTCCCATTTCACAATTAATGATTTGTCTTGTTCTAGCTTGTTCGAGAACCGTCCTTCGTTTAGGCAGCCCTGCGCACTGCGTGTAAGGAGCCTGGCCGAAGAAACAGGTGTGCCTCTTGAACACACTTTGATGGCTCCTGCAATATATCTGCCACCGTGGCAGTGGCACCTTATAGATTGTGATGTCTCTTTTGTTGATGTCACAAAGCACGCACCACTTGCACACATACATACACACTTCCTAGAACTACAACATAAATACACATGCCCTGAGTTCTTTACCGATGCGTCAAAGTCAAACACTTCTGCGTCGTATGCTGCGGTAGGCCAATCATTTTCCGAGGCCGGCGTTCTTCATCCTAATGCAAGCATTTTCGCAGGAGAAGCTTACGCAATACTGCCGGTCGTAAAACACATTAAACAGATAAAATTACAAAAGGCGGTAATATACACAGATTCTCTAAGTGTGGTAAAAGCCCTGAAAACTCCTAAAAAACACAAGAACCCAGTCCTGGTGTCACTTTACTCACTTCTGTGCACACTGTACACATCACAACAGCATGTCGTTGTCTGCTGGGTTCCAGGGCGCCGTGAAATACAAGGGAATGTTTTGGCCAACAATCTGGCTGCTTGCACCAATGTCACTACTGACAATGCATCAACACCAGTCCCTGCACTTGACTTAAAACCTTTTATAAAACGAAAGCTCAGGGGGTATTGGCAGAGCATGTGGGATAAACACACAGATAATAAACTCCATGCTATTAGGCCGCAACTAGGTTATTGGCCGCCACTATCAAAATCACGACACACAGAAGTAATACTAACAAGGCTTAGAACAGGGCATACACATTCTACACATTCATTTCTTTTGTCTACCGGCGATCCACCATATTGTGAGAGATGTGGAGAGCCCCTTACGGTTCTCCACAGTCTCGTCCAGTGCAATGAGCTAGATGCGCTAAGAAAAAAGCACTTTTTACTGCCCTACCGACAGCAGCTCCCTCTACACCCTGGGATGCTCATCAGTAGGTATCCACTTATTAAACTGCAAGCACTTTTTACGTTTTTAAAAGATGTGCAAAGCTTTCACCCGATATTTTCAGGTCATCCGTAGCCCGACTCCTATAGAGTGGTCGTGGCTGCGGTGACTACATCTTCATCACGGTTTTATTATCATGACATTTTGCCATCCACTATCACTACACATATGTCACGCCACTGTCATGATTTTATTACTTTCATGTTTTAACCCGCGTTAGAGCGAGGAATTTCAGGGCCCCTTTACAGCCACGCACCATGCCATTGTTCATATTTGTTGTCAATTGAAATGGCGCTCTTTGGCCATCAATTGGCCCTTGCGCCACTAAAAACTAATCATCATCATCATTTCTTACGGCTTGCGCTTTGTATCTACTTCCCACCTTTAACCACCTTCATGGTATATACTAGTTCATTATATTCATGGCACCGTGGCTCAACGCTCGCTAAACCTTTCTAAAACTAAGGAGGTTACACCCAGCGAGTGTAACGTAGCAACCCTTTCTTGTCAGATGGTGCTCCATGTACATGCAAATGGCTGCTAATGGGTAATGAGAGACAGGAGCATTTGGCTTTTAGTTAACGCGTACGTCGCGTACTTTTTATTGTTCAACGAATCAGAGGAGCAATCTCCCACTAGCACCACCTTGCATGTCAAAATGTAACACTTGTTGTACACTACGACTATGACTACAAGGGACGAACGGGTGCCGCTACAAGGAGCTTCGGCGTTCCAGTCTTCAACGCGGTCAGCGTTCCTTCGGCGTAGCTGCCGGGTGTCAGTTTTTTCGAGGCCTGATCTCATCGTCGTCGGCCTCTGCCGTGACCAGCGAAGAAGGCCTCAAGGCCTGCGGCGCTCCCGCTCAAGGAGCACTGCATTAACTTCCCCGTTCCGGAGGGGATAGCGTCCGTCGACGAGATCATCGATGGCCTCGAAGACGTCATGGGGAGTGAAGGGGTGCTGTTCCTGCAACACCTCGGAGCTTCGAAGTTCCTAGTTGCGGCCTGGTCAGCTGCACAAGCAACCAAGTTGATGGTAAACAAAGGATTCAAGTTACAAGGTCACAAGGTACAAGTTGAAGCAGGCGGGGTGCAAGGCGTACACGTCCGTGTGTTCCGCCTCCGGCCGTACGTGTCAGATGATGCAGTTATTTCAGCTCTTCAGCCATAAGGAAAAGTAAAGGGTGTCACATTTGTTACATTGCAAATGCATCAATCGACGTACACTGGTACCCGCATCTTCCGAATCGAGATGGCCAAGCCCGCCCCTAACTTCCTATCAATTCAAGGTCACTGCGTGATGCTCGAGTATCGTGGCATGCACAGAGTATGCGCAAGCTACAGCAGAGAAGGTCATGTTGCGGCTACTTGCCCAACACCCTTCTGTAAACGATTTTGCACCTTCGGCTCACATCTGAGGATTGTGTGTCCAAGTGTAAGCGCTGTAATGGGAACCACGCAACGAAAGATTGCTTCCGTCCCAAATCATACGCAGACGCAGCGCAGAGCACCTCACAGTCACTGAAAGAATTCCCAGAACTTGGAGAGAGTGCTTCGAAGAGAACAACGCATATTGGAACCTCCAGGCACATGGAGGTTTTGCAACGCAAAACCAAGTCACGGCCACAGAAGAGTCCAGATTATTAGGATGAAGACAGCACAATCGACACAGAATTTTATGACGCCAAGACAGAAGACGCCAGCGGTGTTGATGCCGCGTCGCCATGCACAACAAGTGGCAACGACGTTTCTGCGCTGACTGGGGACACCGCAGCGTTGTCATCTCCCACAACGTCGTGAGAGGAGCCCAGCAACGCTGTGGAGACGCCGAGTGCGTTTGCTACGTCTTCATCAGAGGAACTCAAGGCCACGGAAAACGAACAATCCTCGAACGCATCACCGCTGGAGGAAGCATCCCAAGCATCTCGGAACGCTGGCCAACCGGGAGAATCGCTCCGACCTTCCGAGGCAACAAGTGCAAGTGACGAGCTCCATGAACGGCCACCTGTGGGCCTGGAAGGTAGCGTTAAAGCGACGCCCACAAAATAAGGAAAGACCACGTCTTCAAGGAAACCTAACACGCCTCGCACACACGCTGTACAGGCCCAAGAAGAAGCCTTCGGCAAGACATCCACACATCGTAGGAGCCGGTCACCATCACGAACGTTAAGGGGTGACAGATTTTCACAAGCCTCACGATCGGTATCTTTGTCTCCTGAAAATGCGTGTTCTCCCGACAAGTTGTCTAGAGCCTGTCGCATATCTGTACACGCGCGCTTGTGCGATACACTGTCACGCGCCCCATATCGCAACACCCTCGCCCACAATGTGAATAAAAGCGCTTGGCTTTCCTGCGGCACTCTTGGTTATCGCTATGTTGCTGGCTTGAGAATAAAGCATGTTTGAGTACTGGCGGTGTCTTCATACCCGGAAGTTCTGAAACACGACATAGCTCTTGGCGACGAGGATCTTAGGACCCTGGTGGACTGCCACAAGAAGACAAGTCAGCGAAACGATGTCGGCGCACTTGGGGCAAGTAGAACCATTCGATGACTCTTCAGCAGATTGGGCTAGTTATGAAGAACGCCTCCAAGCATTTTGTGCGTGCTAACAAAGTCTCGGAGGATCAGAAGGCTGATACCTTGATAAGCCTAGTAAGACCAAAGACGTATGCATTGTTGAAGGCGTTAACGTCTCCTGAGACTCCCGCAAAGAAGTCTATTGAAGAATTTCTAAGCTTATTGAGAAACCACTTTCTTCCTAAACTGTCCATTATCGGCGAAAGGGCCACATTTCATCGCCGCTCACAACTGCCACAAGAGACTATTACTCAGTATGCCGCAGAGCTGCGTAGACTCGCGCAAACTTGTGAGATCGGTACTTTTCTTGATCAAGCGTTAAGGGATAGATTTGTTTGTGGCTTGCTCCGGGCTGACATACAACGAAGTTTATTTGCAGAAGACAATCAATTAAAGTTTCAGACTGCAGTTGATCGTGCGATAGCCATTGAAGCTGCGATTCAAAGCGCATCTGCTGCGCGCTCAACAGCACATCAAGAATTTCAACTGCACAAGGTTAAAAGCACTGGGGAAGCTTCTACCTCATGTTATCGGTGCGGATCAGTGAAACACACCGCCAGCTCTTGTCCGCATGCGAATGCCAAATGTTTTCATTGCAACAAAAAGGGTCACATCAAGAATGCTTGCCGGAGAAAACAGCTAAAAGAATCGAAAAGTAAAAATAAACGGCATGTTACTACCTTGAAACTGCCACGAAACAATTTGCAGAGTGTAAAACCTGATGCAGAGGCAAGACAAAAACCAATCATGGTCGAGGTCACTATTGACGGCGTACAAGTGAACCTGGAACTCGATACAGGGGCTGCTGTATCCGTGATGTCTATCTCACAGTTCCGTTCTCTTTTTCCCAGAGCTCATTTGCGCAGGACAAGTCTCACCTTGAAAACCTACAGAAATGAACCCGTGAAGCCCTGCGGAGTAGCATTTGTTGCAGTCCAGTACAACGCGCAGCGTCAACAGTTGCCTTTGTACGTGCTCCGCCAGGACGGCCAGCCGCTGCTGGAGCGCAGTTGGCTACAACACCTCAAGCTGGACTGGACGCAAATACAAGGTCTTCACCACATGCACGTGGGAAACACAAATGGCTTTGACAGATCGCCTAAACTAGAGTCCTTGCTAAACCACTATCAGGACCTGTTCTAGGACGAACTCGGCACAGTAAAGGGAGAAAAGTCTACCCTTTTATTAAGGGGTGACGCGAAGCCAAGACTTTTCAAAGCAAGAAGCGTGCCTTTCGCGCTAAGAGCTACTGTCGAGCAGGAATTGTCGAAGCTCGAAGAGCTAGGGATAATTACACCCGTAACCACAAGCCCGTACGCAACGCCTGTCGTGCCAGTTGTTAAACTCGATGGTGCAGTCAGACTGTGCGGCAATTACAAAGTCTCGCTAAACCCGATACTGGACATCGAAAAGTATCCGCTACCAAAAGCGGCCAAGCTAATTGCCGCGCTGGCAGGCGGACAAGATTTTTCAGATTGACCTAAGCAGAGCGTATCAGCAGGTCGAAATGGACGATGAATTCAAACAATACCTTACGCTGAACACGCACAAGGGTCTCTTTCTGGTCAACCGCCTACCGTTTGGCATTTCATCAGCTTCCGCAATTTTTCAGCGTATTATGGATAACGCGCTGAAAGGACTAAACGGCGCAAATTGTTATCTCGATGACATACTGATCACGGGCCACACAGAAGCAGAACACTTGCTCAGTCTGGAAGCTGTGCTGAAGAGGCTATCAGAACGTGGATTTCACGTCAAAGCTTCGAACTGCGATTTTTTTCGCAATGAACTGCAGTACTTGGGTCACGTCATCACAAAAGACGGTGTTCGCCTGACGGATGAAAAGTTGGTTGCAATTGCAAATGCACCAGCTCCGACAGACAAACCACAGCTGCAGTCAGTGTTAGGACTCATAAATTACTATGGAAAGTTTGTTCCGAATCTGTTATCCATATTCTTTCCTTTGAACAAGCTCTTGAGTAAGGGCGAACCTTGGCAGTGGAACGCCGCTTGTCAAAGTGCGTTTGCGCAAGTAAAAAAAACTGCTGTCGTCAAAGCCTATTCTCATTCACTATGATCCCTGTTTGCCATTGCAGTTGTCATGCGATGCTTCTTCCTACGGAATAGGCGCAGTTTTGTTACACGCTTTTCAAGGCCAAGTTCATCCAATAGCCTATGCTTCAAGAACGTTAACAAAAGCAGAACAAGGTTACAGTCAATTGGAGAAAGAAGCATTAGCGCTTGTTTTTGGAGTCAAGAAGTTTTATTACTACGTTTACGCACGGAAGTTTGTGTTGCTCACAGATCACAAGCCACTTGAGCCGATCTTTGGCCCGAAAACAGGCATTCCTGCTATCGCAGCTGCCAGACTGCAACGCTGGGCAGTCACGCTTTCTGCATATTCTTTTTCGTTGCAGTATCGCCCTTCAGCGCAGAACGTGGACGCTGATTGCTTATCGCGCCTTCCAATCCAGCAACCGCGAACAGACGGGGCAAAAGAAAATTTTTAGATGCGGAAGCATCTTATACTCGCGCCTTGTAGTGCGCCGTCCGCGCCGTCCGCACCGCTTCTCGAACATTCGACAGCTGACGCGCGCGCATGCGGCGTCGCGCCGTCGCCCACCATCTGTGCCGCGCGCGCTTCTCCTTCGAGAACATTCGACAGCTGACAGCGCATGCGCCGTCGCACCGTCGCCATCTGTGCCGCGCGCGCGCTTCTCCTTCGAGAACATTCGACAGCTGACAGCGCATGCGCCGTCGCGCTGTATATATACTCAAGGTCGGCGCTCGCTCGCTCAGTTGCCGCTCGTCGGTTGGTTTGTACGGCGCGTCGACGTCCAAGGTCACGGTGAAATGAATTCCAACGAATCCACAAACACAATGATCGACGTCACTTCGACCAGCGCCGCCATTTCGCATACGTGTGTACGTGTTCACTCATTAACACCCCCTCCTACAACCACGTTAACCAATTTAGCCATCGACCCAAGTAAGTCGCAATTTAACACCCCATTTCACAACCACGTTAACCAATGTAGCCATCGACCCAAGTAAGTCGCACTTTAACACCCCGTTAACCAATTATATGCTCCGCATCCTCCTCAGCGTTCCCCCGAGGGAAGCTGCGGGCAATTTTTTGGTTTTGCGTTTGGACAGCATGCCCGTCTGCAGTAAACAGATCGCAGAGCAAACTGCACGGGATCCAGTGTTCCGTCATGTAGTGCAGTACATCTTGTCAGGCTGGCCTGCTAAGGTATCTGCGAACCTGAAACCTTTTTTCTGCAGGAAACTAGAGCTTTTTTTATATCAAGGTTGTGTCATGCTGGGAATGCGTGTGGTGGTACCAGAAAAATTTCGTAAATTTGTCCTAGATGAATTACATGAGGGGCATCTGGGAGTGGTGCGCACGAAAGAGCTTACAATAAGCTATGTGTGGTGGCCAAATATCGATCATGACATAGAGATATGTGTCGGCTCTTGTCACGCGTGCGCAGAGACGCGCAGTTTGCCAGTGAAAGCGCCGCTCCATCCATGGTCCTGGCCGACGCGTCCTTGGCAACGCCTACACATGGACTTTGCAGGTCCAATAAAAGGTATATCATTCTTAGTAGTAGTTGACGCCCATTTCAAGTGGCCAGAAGTATGTTCCATGACCACCACTACATCAGAGGCAACCATTGCTTGCATTCATGAACTTTTCTGCAGATTTGAATTTCCAGAAACACTCATGTCTGACAACAGAAGCCAGTTCATTTCTGCAGAGTTCCAAGTCTACCTCAAGCACAGGGGCATCCGGCACGTAGGAACCGCACCGTATCACCTAAGTAGCAACGGACTGGCTGAACGTTTTGTTCAGATTTTGAAGTCAGCGCTCCGCAAGACCAGTCCGAGGAGCGCCAGTTGGGAATTAGCCGACTTCCTTCTGGCGTATCGTAATACGCCTCATGCTACGACAGGGGAGGCCCCTTCCACTTTGCTCTTGGGGAGACGCCTGCGGACCAGACTAGACCTGTTACGACCAGCGGTCGAGAACAGAGTGCGCCAGCGCGAGTTCGACCAGAGAAGGCGTCACCCATGTCGCAACAACGTCATCACAGTTGGTGATGTCATTCGTGTGCGCAATGTCCGATCGGTACCAAAGTGGCTGTGTGCAACAGTTCTTGCCCGTATGGGACCAGTGTCATATCGGTTAAGTGTAGTGACTGCTCGTGGTGTGTTCCAGTGGGTGCATCACCAAAATCACATCCGCAACGATAACACCGGCATCGCCACGGAGTTCGAACTACCCTACAGTGAAAGGCAGCAAGAAGTTGCCACACAGGTCCCCACCTGCGACTCATCACATGACGTCGACAGCTCGCTCACCGCACAAAGTGAACCGGCGGACACTGCAAACGCTCCTAGCAAACGTCGCTACCCGCAGAGACAGCGTCGCCCACCTGATCGTTTTGTGCCGTAAACTTCTTGGACAATGCTTGGGGATCCAAATAGGTGTGGGGGATGTCGCATATCTGTACACGCGCGCTTGTGCGATACACTGTCACGCGCCCCATATCGCAACACCCTCGCCCACAATGTGAATAAAAGCGCTTGGCTTTCCTGCGGCACTCTTGGTTATCGCTATGTTGCTGGCATGCAAATAAAGCATGTTTGAGTCAAACATAAAGCGTGTTTGAAAAGCAAGCCTTCGCACTCTTTTGCGAAGGCTTGCCCACGCTGTGTCATGAGGTGTCTTATATGCTCTGCGCTGAGGCGACGAAAGATGAAGTTTGGCAAGCCTTGAGGAAAATGAACAATACCACGGCTCCAGGTCGAGACGGAATACTGATAGGGTTTTAAATAACTTTCTTCGACGTCATAGGTGCCGCACTTACTGAAATGGTTAACGGATTCATTATTGATGGGCAAAAGACGTGGTCTTTCAGTGAGGGCCGTGTAGTGTAGTCTTGCTGCCAAAGGAGGGCATGGATCCTGATGATCCACGGTCATAGAGGCCGATTACCCTCCTTAACATGGACTACAAACTTGTAGCTACGATCCTTGGCTTGAGGCTTAACCCTTTTCTGCCCGATATAGTGTCACCCACGCAAACGTGTGCAGTGCCGGGTAAGTCAATTTTTCAAACACTTACTCTGATAAGAGATTTGTTCTACTATGCCAACGCCAAAAACGTTACCGGTGCTTTCGTGTCATCGGATCAAGCTAAGGTCTTTGACAGGGTCGAACATGACTACCTATACTGCGTACTTAGAATGTTTGGTTTGCCTGAGCAGTACATTCGCTGTATAAAGCTTCTACACACCAACATGACCAGCTGACTTCTCATCAACGGCGTGGAGACAGCAAGCTTTCCAGGAACAAGAGGTGTTCGCCAGGAATGCCCAATCACACCGGTGCTGTTTCTTCTTTCCATAGATGTTCTCCTTAGGAAAGTGGCAAAGTGCCCTAATATTAAGGGCTTTCCAATGACAGGTCTGGAGTCAGTTAGCATCACCGCTTATGTGAGTGACATCTCTCTGTTCGTGAGAAACCAAGGCAGTTACCGCACTTTCTTGGAGCTGTTCGAAGAGTATGCCAGTTTATCGGGTGCTTTCCTGAATGCGGAGAAAAGCAAAGCCCTTCTCTTCAGTAGCTTCCACGGCTCTTTACCGGGTGGTATTCAATACGTGGATGCCGTAAAAGTCCTCGGGGTATATTTTCAAGACGCGGAGGTGGCCAGAAGAAACTGGGAGGACGCCGTACATTGAGCCACGCAGGTCTTCGCGTATGCCACTGACTTCAATTTGTCACTTGACGCCAAAGTGACGGTAGTGAAAACGAAAGCATACGCATATGCTTTTAGATGCGAAAGCATCTTATACTCGCGCCTTGTAGTGCGCCGTCCGCGCCGTCCGCACCGCTTCTCGAACATTCGACAGCTGACGCGCGCGCATGCGCCGTCGCGCCGTCGCCCACCATCTGTGCCGCGCGCGCTTCTCCTTCGAGAACATTCGACAGCTGACAGCGCATGCGCCGTCGCGCCGTCGCCATCTGTGCCGCGCGCGCGCTTCTCCTTCGAGAACATTCGACAGCTGACAGCGCATGCACCGTCGCGCTGTATATATACTCAAGGTCGGCGCTCGCTCGCTCAGTTGCCGCTCGTCCGTTGGTTCGTCGCAATAAATAAAACACCGCCCTTTCGCATACGTGCCGTACGTGTTCACTAATTTAACACCCCATTTCACAACCACGTTAACCAATTTAGCCATCGACCCAAGTAAGTTGCAATTTAACACCCGTTAACCAATTACATGCTTCCGCATCCTCCTCAGTGTTCCCCCGAGGGAAGCTGCGGGCAATTTTTTTATATCGGGCACATTGCACTCATACCCACACTTTTTGCGAGCCGCCTTGCGTCAATGGTTGGAGCTTTTCTATGGGATGGGAAGACACCAAAAGTTCAACAAAAGTTCCTGAAGCTCCCAAAACGTTGTGGAGGACTCAGTCGGCCAGATGTTGCGACATTCACAAAGGCACTTGCAGCTAAAACAGTTCACAAATTATTGGAGGATAATGACTATCCTGGCCGTAGCTCATTGCTATATTGAACCGGAACTCTTGGAGCCGCATTTACGTCGGAAAAGTAGCGAGGACCTCAAGCAGAACAACCACATGCCTTTTATAAGGCAGCAGAGGGCCTCAAGCGTTAGGTTGACGGCGACGCCACCGAAGATTACTTTGCAAAGGTCGAACCCGCACGCATTAGCGAAATGTTAATCAGTCGCTCGATTACTGACGAGGAAAAACAGAGATAGAGGCCCAGCAAGTGGAAGAAATGGCGGAACAACCACGTACCGGAAATAGTTAGAGAATTTGATTGGCTGCGGCGATGGGACGCGTTGACCACTCATCAGAGACTGTTAAAGTGGGGCATCATTCCCAATGACGACTGCCCCAACTGCGGGAAAAGAGAAACAATCCGCCACACGATGTTTGAATGCGTAGCGGCCAAAGACGTGTGGCACGTCGTGCGTCGTCAATTCGGAATGTCAATTCCTGCAATCCAAGAGCGCAGAAGGGGCTTATTTGAACAACTCGTACTGTACGTCACAATGTTCGTCTTGTGGCGTCGCTGCTGTATGGCCGAAGCACGGCGACGACCCCAGTGAGCTGCATACCCAGCGTTACAGAAGATTAGGATGATCATGGTTCGGTACCTTACCGAACAGATTGAAACTCAGGAGGAAGAAGCATTTATCAGAAGGTGGCATACACATTTTTTGGGAGCTCGGAACGAGAGCATTGAAGTTCCTTTACTGCCGTTTTACCTCAGGGGAAAATTGCTTCTCGTCGCACGTAATATGTGAATCTGTTCCAATTTACTGCTTTTTTTAGTTTCTTTCCTCTTAGTTTTCTTGAGTGATTCGTGATCTGTGAGAATATAGGAAGTGCTGTGTGTTACATCCTGTCCATGTTCTCTTGTTTGTACACGCCACGGAAGTGATTTGGTGTACCAGACAGTTGTACTCACCTGAAATGTTGTCACCAGTTTGCAATAAACTTCCCTGTTTCGCAACTAAAATCCAACGCTGCGCTTCAAGGTATTTACACGCTTCATTACGGTGTGCACGGCGTTTCTCGAGGCTTACTCACACCGCCTGTTAGGCCGCGTTCACACTGAGCATTCCGGCCGCCGAAAGTGCTCCGAATCCGGTTCGGCGGTGGCGAGATCCGCCGAAAGGGCCCTCTCGGCGCCGATCGCTCTCGGATCACTCTCGGCCGAATCGATCACCGCGGACCAATAGGAGCGCTAGTCAAGAAATTTTTGAAAAGTTGCGGCCAAGCCCTACTAACTTGTTATGCTGCATTGCACGTAACTGAATGTTGTAACCAATGAAAGTTTAACCTACTCTGTGCCTACGTCGAGTCCGTATTTCGTGGAAGAGGTGACCGAGCTTGCTGTTGGCGTGACCGAGCTTGTTGTGGTCTTGCAAAGCAAAACCAACCCACCAACGCCGCTGGCGTCGGTGTTTTTTTTTCTGCTCTTCGTGCATTACAAGACAGCCACTTGCCAGCGTAGTAAGCAGCACTGTCTTTTCTTGCTTCCTGCGTACGAGAATCATCGAAGTATACACCACCGGATAGCGTAGTGGCGTTTGCGAACCGCGACAACCACCGGGTGACAGCGCATCCATCCCGCGTTCGCCCCGTGGTAGATGGCATATTCGGCGGCACGGGGCGCGTCCAGTGCGAACGACGCTGTGTTTCGGCGGCGGGGGAATTTCGGTCGCTGTAGAAAGCGGATGTTTCAGTGCGAACTAGGCCTTAGGAGTGATAAGCAAACATCTCTTGACGCATGGCAGGCTTCACATACGGGACCCTCTCCCAACGCCTACTATACCATGCGCCACAGTAGGAAAGAGAGGGAGTTGGGTGACTCACTGCGTCCTCTGTCTCTCCTTGGGCACACGTTGTAGTCAGCACCAGTCACCTTCCGATTGGGTCGGCTCTCTCGATATGCTGTTCTTTCCTCCCATTTCTGCAGCAGGCAGGCAAACCAGTTGCTGAATGTGTTAAGAGAGGTTATGTAAAGTACTGCAACCATGGTCTCTGAAACTAACAATTAACAAAGCGTTTGGGTAAGTGTGGGTGCATTTCAAGGATGCAAAACATTATTTTGTGTAAACATGCATGAATTTTCTCCCTATTTCTTTGCACAAATGAAGAAATGCTATATCAAAGACGCTGTGCCCCGCTGGGCATTCGAAAATAGCAAACCATGCGAAGAATAAAACAGTACTTCCCCTGTCAAGCAATCAGTGTACCAGTTGTTGACCGAACAATGCGATAATAAATAGCTATCTGGCATTTCACTGCAAAAGAGTGAGTGAAACAACTTTATTCGGTCCACAATAGACGCGAGTAAACTCAGCGTCACCTGGCTAGGCCCACTCAGGGACCATCAGGTTAAACCTGACGGCCCTCGTGCGGGCCCTCTGGACGGCCAGGATTTGAGGTCTGGTCCTGGGCCTTAATGAGTCGCTTCATTTCCTCTTGGGTGAAAGGGGGACCGGCAGAGGCGCAGCCCCACAGTACATGCTCGAAGTCCGCATAACCACCACACAGGGGGCAGTCCGGGCTTGCAAACCGTTCAGGGTACATTGTGTGCAGTGCCGCAGGGCTCGAGTACGTGTTTGTTTGTAGCAGTCGGAGAGTAACAGCTTGGGCCCTGCATAGCGAGGAGTGTGGTAGAGGCAGCAGTCTTCTTGACAGATAGTGGTGCTTGCATATCTCGTTGTACGAGCAGAGAGGCTCAGGTCGCCAAGGAGATGACGCGTTACCCGACACACGGTCAATCAAACCTCGTGCAGCCAAGTGCGCCTCCTCGTTGGGATTGAGCGAGGCACCCTCAATGGTTCCAAGGTGCGCAGGAAACCAGACCAATGAGTGATTTTTGAGGTCTTTGACTTTTTGAATAATCTGTAGGACCTGGGGAGCCACCATGCCCATCTGGAAGGCCTTGATAGCGGCCTTGGAGTCTGAATAAATTGTGTCATGTACACCGTCCGTCAATGCAAGAGCAATGGCAACCTGCTCTGCAACGCTGGAACTAGAAGTGCGGATGGTAGCGCAGCTGATGACTCTGCAATCACAGTCGACGACCACTGAGGAGAAGGCTTCTTCTTGAATGTACGAAGCAGCATCGACGAAGCAGGCTCGATCCTTGTCCAAGCGGGCACTGGCGAGCAGAGATTTACCCCTGGCTCGTCTTCGTGCTTCGTTGTAGGTTGGATGCATATTGCGCGGCATCCGCGCAATCTGGATCTTGGATCTTACGTCGTTGGGCAGCTTCACAGCGTCAGGACCGACCACCGTGGAATTTCGTCCCAGCATGCCGAGTATGGCTCTACCCGCTGGGGTGCCAGACAGTCTGACAAACTGTGCAAACTCTTGGGCTTCGACAATTTCTTCGAACGCGTTGTGGATTCCCAACTTCAGGAGGTCTTCCGTGTGCGTTCGAACGGGAATGCCAAGGGCCAGCTTGAAGACTCTTCTGATTAGGGCATTGATTTTGTTGCGCTCCGACACGAGCCAGTTGTGCATAGCCGCCGAATAAGCGAGGTGGCATAGCACGAATGCGTGGATAATCCGGATCAGATTGTCCTCCCTGATTCCGCGGTGCCTGTTAGCGATTCTTCGAATCAGTTCGAGGGCGCTTTCGGTCTTGGAACAAATGCGTTTGACGGTGGCTCCATTGGCTCCGTTAGACTCGATAAACATTCCAAGGACCCTGATAGTATCCACCCGCGGAACTGGGGAGCCGTTACCGGTGAATAACGTAATGTGGCTCTCCATTGCTGGCTTCCAGGACCGGTGAGAACCGCCTCTGGGCCTCTTCACATACAGTAAGAGCTCGGACTTAGCGGGCGAGCACCTTAGCCCGGTGGAGATGAGATAGCGCTCCGTCACATCGATGGGCTCTTGCAAAGCACTCTCGACCTGACCCTCACATCCGCTGAGGCACCAGATGGTGATGTCGTCTGCGTAGATCGTGCGGTTAATGTTCGGGATTTTGTTCAAGACCCTCGACAGGTTGATCATGCAGATATTGAACAGCGTCGGAGAGATCACCGCCCCCTGAGGTGTCCCTTTTGGCCCAAGGGTAATTTCGTGGGTCAAAAAATCGTCAATCTTCAGTCTTGTGGACCGCGACGAAAGGAAGGAGCGCACAAAATTGTATGCCCGCTTGCCGACGTGAAACTCAGACAAGCTCTTGAGAATAAAGGCGTGCGATATGTTGTCAAAAGCCTTTTCCAAATCCAGTCCAAGAATCGCCTTGGTGTCGGCGGAGCCGGAGTCAATGACCTGGTGCTTGATCAGCTTCATGGCGTCGTGAGTCGAGAGCCCCGACCGAAAGCCAATCATGTTGTGGGTATAGCATTCGTTAGACTCGAGGTGGTCAGCAAGGCGGTTGAGCATGGCGTGCTCGGCCACCTTCCCGACGCAGGACGTCAACGAGATTGGCCTAAGATTCTCGATGCTCGGTGCCTTACCCGGCTTGGGTATCAGTACTGCGCAGGCCGCTTTCCAGCTCTTGGGAATGAGACCGCTGCGCCAGATTTCGTTGATCTTGTCTGTAAGAAACTCGATCGAGTCGTCGTCGAGGTGCTTGAGCATTTTGTTGGTTACCCCATCTGTCCCAGGGGCGGATCTGCTATTGAGGAATGCGAGAACCCGCTTGACCTCAGCCACGGTGAAGTCCTCGTCCATCGATGGCACGTCGCGCCCCTCGTAGTCGGGAAACTGGGGAGGTACCGGATCGTCCGTGACCGCCAGGTACTTGTCTATGAGCTGCTCCGTGATCGCCTCATCTGGAGTTGAGTCGGTGGCCAAATGGACAGCTTTCGCCAAAGCTCTCTTCTGATTGGACTTGGTGTTGCCGTCGTGCAGTAGGTGTTTGAGGAGTCTCCAGCTTTTACCGGTCTTGAGTTGGCCCTCCATAGAATCACAGAGCTCATCCCATTGCTGCTTGCATAAGACCTTGCAATGATCTACCGTTTTGTTGATTTCGGACATTTTCTTGCGCAGTCTTCTGTTATGGCGCTGAGTCTTCCATCTCGCGAGCAGTGCCTGCTTGGCTTCCAACAGATGCGCGAGCCTACTGTCCATCCTGTCCACCTCCAGATCGGTTGTCACCTCATTGGTGGCGCTGGCCACATCTTCTTTTAACCCGTCGCACCAAGAGTCTAGGTCCGCATCCGGGGAAAGGGCGCGCTCGGAGCGGTTGGCTCGGAACAAGTCCCAGTCGATGAACTTAAAGGTCCTCGTCTTGTTGCGGGCAACCTCTATGAGCACTTCGATGATGCAATGATCGCTACCGAGGTCGATAGCTGTGTTGGTCCATTTGACGTTTTCCAGATTCTTGACAAAGGTTAGATCCGGGGTTGTATCTCGGCACACCGAGTTCCCTCTCCTGGTCGGGAAGTCCTTATTGGTTACCAGTGTCAGATCTTCCTCCGTTGCCGTGAGCCATATGTCTCTACCCTTCTTCGTATTGGTGAGGTAACCCCACGCCTGATGCTGGGCATTGAAGTCCCCCATGACGACAAGAGGTTGACAGCCGGCAAAATGCACGGCCTTCTTCAGAAGACCACCAGCCCTGGCTCTGTGTACGCTGGGCCTGCAGTAGACATTTAATAAGAAAATACTGTTCCTTCGTAAGCACCGCTTAGGGGGGTCGACTAGGAGTTCCGTCATGACGTACTCGACCCCATTGTCCGCTGGACCGAGGTCTCGCTGAATGCACGTGAAACTTTTACTGACCAGAGTGGCCACCCCCCTTCCCCCTTCAGTGGAAGCCACAGTGACGAAACCAGGGAGCCTGATGTGTGATGATGTGATCGTTTCTTGCAAGGTGATAACTTGGGGTTTATCCTTTATGCCTTTTAGGTATTGTCGCAGGGTCGCCCGTTTGCTGACGAACCCTGCGCAATTCCACTGCCACATTGTTATGACGTTAGTTTCGTTATCCATGTTTGGCCTTGGGGATGGGTTTCAAGAGGGCCGCCTGCAGGATGGCACCCTCTGTCGGCGGGGCAATGACACTGTTCAAGTTTGGAACTGGTGTTGTCGATGTGCTTGGCAAAAATCCGTGGTGGGTCCCCTCCAGTCTAAGTATATTCTCTCGCTGAGGGCGACCAGACCCAGCTGGGGGTGCGCGATCATTTCTTGTACTTGAGAGAGGCCTGACTGTATGTTGGAGATGGCCTTCTTGAGCTCCGAAAGGAGCTCCAGAGTCTCGTCTTCCCTTGAGCTATCCAGGGCGCGACGCTTCACTGCACCCGCCTTGGGGGGAGCCTCAGCCGTGTCCATGGCTGACGAACTCGTGGCGGCCGGAGGAGCCGGCGGTTTGAGCGCCAATTTTCGTATTTCGGCTATCTCGGTGGCTAGCCGACTGATTTCCTGCTTGAACTGGGCGTTTTCTTTCCTAAGACTATCATTGGCACGCCTAAGCTCTTTGAGCTCGTTCGTGAGACGCGGGTCGTGCGAGTCTTGGGAGTTGGACGCCTGCGCTTGGTTGCCACGGGCCCTATCGGCCCACGTTAGATAGGACTTGCCTTTACCACCGGAGGGGGTGTTGGATCTTGGCCTGTTGGACGAGCCGCTCCGAATGCGGGACGTGGAGCGGCCTCTGGAGCCAGAGCGCGCTGGAGAAGGCGATGATGGTCGTGATCTTGGGGCAGAGCGGCTTTTGGAGCCCCGTCGGCTCATGGAGCGACCTCGCGAGCGCGAGCGTCGTTTTCCGCTAGGGCTAGGGCTACATGAGGCTTGAGAATAGGAGGATCGAAGGATCGACTGCGGGGGGAGCTCCTCTTGCTGTCTGGCGCGCTCGAAGCGTCGTCGGCGAACAATGTACGGAGTCTTGAATCTATGCGCACATTCTTTACTGGCAGTAAGGTGCGGACCGCCACAGAACTTGCATATTGGGGTGCATTGGTGCTGCTCATCAGGGTTTGGAAGGCCGCATCCCCGACAGACGACGTCGCTAGGTGTTGGACAGACATCGGCGCGATGCCCGAGTCTTCCGCAGGCGTGGCATACGTCCACTTGCTTTCTATATAGGGAACATTTCAACAGGAGCGTTCCGTACCTGACAAAATTCGGTACCCGGTGCCCGTCAAAGGCGATGATCACAGTCTCCGTCTGAGCTATTCTCTTAGCTGCCAGTGCGAGCGGGTTTTTCTGGTTAACGATTTTGCCATCCAGCGTCGCAGGGTCGTCTTTCAACGGTATGCCACGTATGACCCCCTTGCACGTGGAGTGTGGGGCAGTCTCGTACGCGCAGAGTTTGTGGATGTTGCCCGAGATGTGGATTTGCTTGAGGCGGGAGTATCGATCGGCATTTTCCCGTCTAGGAGTGCTGGCCACCATAATGTTTTGCTGTAAGTTCGGGCACAGAGTGTCTTGTGAGAGCTCATCGGGTCTGATGCCGGCGGCTGCAAGTATAGCGTCAGCCACCGCAGCCGCTCCAATTTTGGAGATATTCAGTCCACCTCTTGGTCGAATGACGATTTTGGTGTCTTCTTTGGGAAGAACCGGCATTCGGCCTGCCCCAATAATCTTGGACTTCAGCGCTGCGACGCTATGCTTGTCGCCACGGGACGCCGAAAGCGTTGCCGCGGCGTTAGGGCCACCTCCCCGCGATTTGGCGTTAACTCTTCTGGCGCCCGCAGTTTGCCATCCCTGGTCTTCAGTGACTTCCTCCGGGGAAATGTTTTCTCCCTCTACTCGATATTCCATCATGGTAATGGACGAGTGGCGCCGAGCCACCCCTGAGGCCGGCTGGGTGGCCTAGATGAGCTAGGCCTAGGCCTGGTCTCCGAAGTGCTCGTTAGGTGAGACGCCGCCGACGGAGGCACATAAATGTCCGTAAAATGGTGAAAAATCGCTCATTGTGGCAAAAGAGGGTGTCCGCGTGGTCATTAGAACTTCGCGGAAAAGATTTGCACAAATAAACATGGACACTCGACGACAAAATGCTAGAAAAGTTGGCAAAATCCGGGAGCCGACGTGAGCACGTCTTGACTCGCCGCCGCCAGCGTCTGTCTCCTCACTGCAAAAGAGCAAAAATTTTAAGCAACGGAAGATATACGACCCAAACATTATGTTTTGTTGTTGTCATATACACTTCCAGAGAACACGATGCACCAAAATGGTACCTAAGAACAGACTTTACACAATTTACAGCTGTCTAAATTTTATGTTGCTGAGGAAGCTTAATTGGTGTACATTTTATATTTAGGAGCGCAATGCAGTGAGCAAACTCCTTATTTTTATTTGTGTCCCTGATGACTATATTCTTCAACTACGCTTTTTGACTCACTCGGCAAAGCTAATTAGTTGCTCATATGCAGCCAGATATGTCAAATATTTCATTTATTACAGGCAAAGGCACATCACTATGGCTCTCATTGACGACGTCTCTTCAGTCGAATCAGCTCATTCTTTCCGATGAGAAGCAATCTTTTTCCCGCATAATGTGCAAGGTCCTATTGTGTACGTGTAGTGTGTCTGTAAAAAAAGAAATGTCCTATAAGCAAACCCTAATGATTCTTAGGGGAAAAGACACTTAACATTACGTTGTAAAGGTACCTAATAATCACTTGTTTTTGACTGACTTAACACTGATTTCACCTCTCAAATTTGTTCTAGCAGCCGCTTATGCAATATTTCAGTTAGAAGCTTTTATAGGCTGGCTGTATGGGAAATGAGGTCAACTCAATGCCGCAATGAGAGCATGCTTAGCAAATCTGGGTCAGACGTACATGTCATATGTGATGTACTTGTCATATGTAAAATCATATGTGATGGCTCCCCGGAAAGAAAAGGAACAGTGTACGAAATGCACATAAGACAAAGAGCAGCCTGTGATATCAGTTCATCATGCCGCCATTAAAACTGAAGTTTAAATTCCAACACCGCCGACCACAGATTGAATATATGGTTTCCACATGTAAGCCAAAATTTCGTAAAATACACAGTTATGCTCAAAGTCTCATGTAACGGAAATTGTAAGCCAAAATTTTACTGCAGGCGGATCTGACACTTATCTAGGCACAGTGAAAAAGTATTAACGAAATAATTGTAAAGCCTCCAAACCTTTTCCCCGTTGTTTGCTGATGCAGAAAATTGTTTATTGTCAATACCAAACGTGATTTCTCTTTTTAGATGAGACCTGTTCCCTGTCAGACGCTGATAACAATATCGCACATCGGCTACATAGGGCGTCCAAAACAATATAAATGCGTCCGTCATCAGCTCTTGGCGTAGCATAGACGTGAGCATTGCTGTAACTGCTTGTTGACGTCAGATTGAAAAAAAAAAGCCTTCATCACTCTTTTGTATGCTCTATGGATACCTCTATTTGAAAAGCCCATTTATTCGACCCGTTATAGAGGAAGATTAGTGGAACGGGAGTAAAAAACCATCCTCTTCATTAAGTTTCTCCAGATCCCTCTGCCGTTCATCACCAGAAAAGCAAGCGAGAAATAACGTTTTGTGTGAACGCGAGAAATCGCAATCAGTTCTGCTTGAAAAGTAGGCCACCTGAACCAAGCCGCCCTAGACCGCGTTAAAATTTTTGAGCTTCCGAGAATTTGGTTTTTATTATTGTAGTTTTTTAGGGTCAACAAATGTGTTCGACCTTGTAACTACCTCGAGGCTCTAGTGGCAAAATAGTTAAAAAGAAACAGCACACCAGTAACACATAATGGGTTATTGAAGTACACATATAGAACAAAAGGTATCGAGAGCGAGACTAGTTTGACGTCCTTCAAACGTGCGCTGCCATGCAACCAGTGCATGCATAAGGTTGTAAATCTCTAGAAGTGTTTTAAAGATTATAGTCTTTCTTGGGGACCTACGATGAAAAAATTTTGGTCTGTCTGTACGTTTGTCTGTTTCTCCACTCTAACGACACCTCAAACGGCACCGAACGGCCAACCCCTTCGCAGCGCCCACCAATGTTGCTCAAGGTTTAGCGTTGATGGTTGTGCGATTGTCAATTAAAAAACAATATTTGCGCATATTTGAGGCGCCATAACAACACTTCGAAGTCTTGTAAGTCCGCCTTTATACTAGAAGAGGCACACACAATTAACGGTAAGACGTGTAGCGTTTTAGTGCGCTGCGCTGACAGTGCAACGCGATGCTCAAAAAGGTGTTTCCAACACTTTGCTACGACGTCAAGGTGGTGGCACCTGCCCGTCGTTCTGCGTTCTACGGCTTATCATATCCGAGACTGGCGCACATCTTTCTCCGCGGGCTGCACGCCTTCATTTTCGAAGATAACTGCCAGATGGCGCTTGTGTCTAACGTGCCTTGATGCGCTCGTTCGCCTCTGCTACACGCTCGAGGCGCTCTAACGCAGCGCCTCCAGAATACCCTTCACTAATTTTCTTGCGCAGAACATCAAATAAACTTTTTTTCACTCTCTCCAGACGCAAGACTATCGTCTTTCGACTACATTTGCGGTGTAGCATGCAGATTTCCAACCAATTTTTACAAAAAAGATATAACACTAATATTCAAGTATAATAGATATTTAAAATAATACACTTATAATTGTTAGAATTCGAGCCTTGTTGACACAATTTACTTGTCTGCAATGTGAGAACTGCCTCTTCCCGAGAATAGTCTTCATAGGTGTGTGTGCCCTGACTTTCCTGTTTCGCTGCTGCTTTTCCGTGGCCTGTCATTTGTTGTAGGCCGCTTCTCGCGTCTCCCCTGGTATCTGAGCGATAAACATGCCGCTAAGGAAAACAGAGACAATGAAGTGAAGTTAAAATAGTTCTACAAGAGTGATATATTGCTTACCCATTTATTTCGTCCACAAAAGCACAGACGTGTTCCATGGCTTGCAACTTCCTATATCATGCGAACATTCACAGCAGTTCAACAAAGAGATTGTGTTGCTGGTAGGAAGTTGTTTAGTTTGAAGCTAGAAATAATAATAATAATAATAATAATAATATTAGTAATAATAATAATATAATTTGTTCCAGCCTCAGAAGCACAATTACAGGGACCTCGTAAAAAAGCTGTCATGAAGGGTTTGACTGATTTGTAGCCACTAGACGCAATGCAGCAGCGACGTGCAATACAGTACATAGGACACAATTATGGCTCAATCTTTCAAAAAAGAGAAAAATACAGAAATAATTGCAAAGCTACAAGAACAAACACATTCCTATCCACACATATGTGCATGCGGCGCAAGTGTCAACCTAAGGATAGACATACTTGCGCGCATTTCAGGTCTTTATGTGTCAAATCAAGGCGCGTATGACAAAAAATATGGAAAGTACTAAAGGGTTGCTTAATAAAACCAGCATGGGTATAAAATAATCATGTTCACAAAACAACAAAACACCGTCGTATGCTCTTTAATACAGAAATCGAAAAAATCTGAGCTGGACAAAAATAATATGCTGATTTAGAGCACAATTCATTATTCCCCCTTTTTTTAGACGCAGATCGTCTGCAAATACGTGACAAAACTATCAACTTTTTCTGTATCTACGACGGCATACTGGTAAACATGTACGACAATTATTACAGTGATAAGTACCATTACTGTGAAAAACTGTTGCAAAATCTATTGGTAGCCTGGAAGCTGAACCCCTGCCCCTCTCAGAGAGATCAGCGTCATCCAACGTGACGCCGACCAATGGCAACGTTCAGAATTCCATCTTTGCGCACATGTTAACAAAACATAGGAGTGGACAACGATAGAAACACAATGCAAAGCGAACATAGCACTATGTTTGTGCCAGTGGCAAGTCCTTTGTTTTGTCTATGAGTCCGCTGAAATAGAAAAAAAAATGATTAGCAACAGACTCAAGCCTCTGCTCTATCATTCATGAGGGCCTATGTCACAATTAGACATGGAAAGGCTTCCACGGATGGCGTGGTCGCGCACCACGGGAAAAGTAGAGTGGTTGTATTCATCAGAATCAGATTTAGTTTTATTTAGCCATCAAATCATTACAAAATGAGGAGATCCAGTAATCAGAGATTCAATCGGGTTATGCTATTCAAAGTTAGTAATAGCACGTAGTAACCATTTTATTGCTCCACTAACTGCGTTTTGAATTTTCCGAGTAAATGCTGTACAGAATGCACATTGGCAATTTCGAGCTCGTTCTCTAAACGCCTTTCGAAATTTCAGCAGGCGCGGAACGCTGGATGGATGAATGAACTTTATTAAATCCTTCAGAACGCGCTTTAGCACGTTGCGGGCCGCTTCCACGTCGGAACGAAAGGATCAAGTCTCTCTGTTGCGTCGCGGGCCCGCTGGACTGCCCATAACAGTTGTTCGAGTAAGGAGCTGGCAATAGTAACCACCCATTCGGAAGGTGTTAACCTTCATCACAGCGCAACACGGGGCACCGCCAGAGCAGTTGTACTAAATTAGTTATATACATGAAGAAGGAACACGCATTAGTTGGCTGTAGTTTAGAATAAATCTTGTGCAATAGCGCGGGAAAAGGCTACGCCCTGACTTGAAAAAGCCTGAGGGCCACAGCTTGAGGTCTGCTTAGTTTTCTGTGTGGTGGTGCGTATTGTCTCAACGTCAGGTAAAAATGCTTTCTCAGTTTGTTATAAAATATGGGAGGGTCCCAGTTTTCCAAAACATCAGCGCCACACCCCCCAATAGATATACGCAGTTCACTAGTGTTCGTGCAGATGAGTGAATGTAATAAAAAAGAGTACTCTACAATCGCGGTTACAACCAGCATATAACACGAGGAGTGTTCTAGCTCTATAAAATTCCTCCAATAACTTCGTGTTGTATCGTGACTGCCTTGTACTTCAATAGAGCAAAACGTTGGGCTTGTTGCGTAATATTCCAAAGTGCAGTCTAATGACTCGACACGGCATAAGCCACACAGGAATGATATACGGGCATATAGTGTCTTTCAAAAGATGACTACTCTAAGCGCTGAAAAATATAATAATGGTAAGGGTGCAAGTGGCAACTGCCAAACACATCACTTTCTGAAAAAGAAACGAAAATAAAAGCACACGCACAATAACCACTCTGAGAAATTTACTGGTCCGGTTTTAAAGCTGCTTAAAAAAGCGACAGAGAGCGTGTTTTATTGCTCCTACAGCAGGTTATAGCCATCCACCAAATAAAATGCGCCGATGAAGCTTCTTTCGCACCACACATGCAGCAACGAAGCCAGAAACTCTTTCAATCAACAATGTCTGCTGGCATGGAGTATAGGTGAAGCATCACTAACGTCCTTAACTTTCAATCGTCCATGAATGAAAGTTCAGTGGCCTCAGTATATGCGCCATCCATGTAGCAATGCTGCTCCCGAGCTATAAGAGCGCGGGGATTTTCTAACACAACACGGCCCAATCACAATGGGTGTGCTTGCACCATGCACTCGTGTTGAACGCCAAGAGAGTCTGTATGGAGGTGAACGCGGCAGAAGTATATCAACTGCAAAGATATCAACGTCGTGACTATTCGCTGCAGAGCCCACAACAAATATGGTGGAAAGCCGCCTTTCAAACGCGCGATCTTCGAGACCTTTCCGTGAAGAAGTTCCACATTCTTCTCAGTTGGTGTCGGGTGGCGGTGTATGCGCAAGGGAATGCACCTCGCCACTTTCGTTGTAATGAGTGCGTATGCACGCCGTTCGGGCAGGCTGCGCCACATATTGTGGCTCCCCTATTAGGATTGCTATATGCGTGATCGCAGATGTTTTCAGGTGTTCGCCAGGGAATCGCGAGCGTGTGATTACTGCCACACACACGTATACACGGCTCGTTCACGCTTTCACGCGTGCACTTGACAGAACCACGGCATGCAGCCTTGCTCTCACTCACACGGATCTGAAGGAAAAGCACTGTTACTTTTGGTCACGTGCTGCTTGAAACATCATCCACTTCTCATTTACATGAGCATAACAGTTCAATTTATCGTTACGCTGACGATAGGCAAGGTATTTTTTTACAGTGCAGGCGAAAGTAACCTTTACTCGTTCATTGTGCTCTAAATCTTCTTGCCTGTGTACTCCATAGAATTTAAGCCAGCTCCACCACTCACCCTTGGGTCACTAAAATGAGCGAGGAAGAAATGTTTGATAGACAAAATATAAATAGGCATACCTGGCAATGATGCTAAGAAATTTATGGGTAATGCTATTAGTTGTATTTGCAACGTAACTCAGAAGAAAATAAAGTGGACGAAATGATAACAAGCCACCAATATAAAATGAAATCTAAAAACATGAACGAAGGGGAAAAAGGCCGCATTAGCTACGTAAATTATTGCCATAAACATAACCAATAACTGGAAAATACAATGATGCATACACAAGTACTGTTTGCCATGTCGTTTCTTAGTGAGGCGTCTTTTGTTTTTCCGACGCTACGTGTACCGCAGGCATCATTGAACGTTCGGGAATAGCCTAGTAATTTGTGGGCCTCGTTTCAGCTTCATTCTTTAACCACTTATTAAGAATTATTCCAACTTCAAGTAGAACTATATTTCAGTTACTTTTGGTGCACTTACTCCAAAGTGGCGCATTCTGTTAGTGGTTATATTTTCGGTATTTCGTCGGCCATCACACATAAGCAGACCATCAAATCCTTAGCAGCTTATAAACAA
Source organism: Rhipicephalus microplus (assembly GCF_043290135.1). Taxonomy (NCBI): domain Eukaryota; kingdom Metazoa; phylum Arthropoda; class Arachnida; order Ixodida; family Ixodidae; genus Rhipicephalus; species Rhipicephalus microplus. The sequence goes on from NW_027464588.1 coordinate 13,319,853, forward strand.
TCCACGTATTAAGACGAGGCGGTAATGCAACGCTAACAGTCCGTGTGAAAGTTTAGTTGATGCACTCGAGATTAGCAGGCAACTAGAATACTTCCACTGGGTTTAGCGCTACGTGAGCTAAACCCGAAGCATATGTAATCATACTCAATTACCTCTTATCCAGGAGTGCAATTCTTTCTTACGTGTATCTGAGAAGCGTTCCGCTAGCCGGTAACGCCGGCTCTTGCATTTGTTTCCTCTGTAGAATTTGTGCCAATGAACAGGTCCTTGTCGTTCTGCCATACGAGTAGAGCACGGCCGTTTCTAGAGCTTGATCGTCATTGTGTGCAAGCACCGCGTGCACTTTTCGAACATGATCGATCGAGCGTAATTTCACGCTTTGCTTGCTTCTTTACACTTCAGATCGAAAGAAAGATAATAAAAAGCAATTATTGGGTAGCCTGCATTTTAAGTGAGCGCCATACAAGCAGTCAAAGCTTTGAGAATCAAGTAATGGAAAAGAGGATTGTTATTCATTGAAATCCCATGGTGAAAGAAAGTCAGAAAAGAGTATTTTAAGTCAGATTTTTACAGTTTTTAGCTTAGTAAAGCTTCAGCTTTCTCAAGCAGTGGCGACCTATTTGATTGTTCGATCATGCTGTTTTCAAGAGTTTTAATTTATTCAACTTTCAGAGGGACTGTTTGACTTGTACCTCAACGAGGCAATTCACGTAAATGATTCTAAACATCGTCACCGCAATAAATATAGTCTTGTTCACACAACTTCACATAAAGGGCAGTAGTGCCACGTGTAGGTACGCCTTACGCTTCAACATTATATTGTTAAGCTGTGCAGCTGTGGTTTTGATTGCCACCACCGCTGATGCCTTTTGCGTTGGCCAAAAGCCAACTGAGAGAGAAAAATTCAAAGTGTTTCTTAGTTTCTATTATAAACACAAAACATCCCATCCCACACAGACAAGTAGAGAAGGGAAACGCACAAGGCACTGTCTTGCAATTGAGTTTATTTAGAGCGGATTGACCAGGGGATGATTGTTGTCATTTTAAGTGGCGGTGTATTTAGGATTGATGAAATCATCTTTATGAGAGTATGCACGGGCGCTTGCTTAAGGTTTCTTTGCTTAGCATCACTTTAGGGGCGAAGCTCCTTGATCCACAGGGCGTTACATCCTCCGTATGTATGTAGTTACCTTCGGTTTGTGACTTCCTTAAAAGATGGCGCTGTGTGTATATGTCTTTGGCAGTAATATAGATGGCAATAGTTGTTTTCGTAGCATATCTACGGAGTGAAGGAAGATGAGTGGGGCGAAGCGTCCGTCCATTTGTCCGTGTGTCCAACCATCCGTCCATCCATCCATTCATCCATCCATCCGTCTGCCACTCTGTGCTTCCGTCCATTCATCCGTCCATGTGTCCATTCATCTGTCTATTCATGCATTTTCCATCCATCTATCTCTCCGCCCACACATCCGTCCGCTCGTGCTTCCGTCTGTCTGCGTTCACCCTTGTTTCTGTCCATCTATTCTTCCATCCATGAGTCCATTTGTCTGTGTCTCGGTCCATGCTTCCGTCGGTTCGTCTCGCCATCCACCGTTCATGCTTCCGGCTTCTCGCCCGTGTGGTCGTGCTTCGGTCCATCCATCTGTCTTTACGCCCGCGCTTCTATCCGTCCATCCATGTGTCCATCCAAGCTTCTGTCCATCCATACTTGAGTCCATTCATGCGTCTGTCCGTTTGTGCTTGCATCCATGCGTCCATTTGTCCATCTGTTGGTCCGCGAGTACGTCCGTGTGTCCTTCTATCTATTCATACGTCTGTGCGTCTGTCCGTCCTTCTTTCGGTTCGTCCATGCGTTGGTGCTTAGGTCCGTCTGTCCGTTCATGCTTCTGTCCGTCCAGCCGTCCGGACTCACGAATGAATAGACACACGGACGGACGGATGGACGCTTCGCCCCACTTATCAGCCTTCACTTCGTTGATATATGATGTTAGTTTTTCAATAAATCACTTTAATGTCAACGCATGATCCACGCATTCCCACGTGTTCATTGTTTACACCGTTGTTTCATATTTATTATATATTCCTGTATGGAGTAATATAAGCACGAATCGCCGTGTTCGTGCACCATTTACGGTGCTTGTCTGCTACACCGACTGTCACAGGTTTGATTGCCTATGTGGCATTTCGGTATAAGAGAGATGCTCTTGCATAGTGTGACGCGAGAGCGCGGTAAAGAACATGAGGCCGCTAAATTTTCCTGAAATCTTCACTATGGCACTTCTCATACCAAGGGAGTAAAACCCCAAATATAGTTATCGATATAGAACCAGTGTTATGCACTGGACATGATAGATGAACACATAATCGCATAGACCGAATCAATGAATATTTGCCCCCTCTCTGCTTCTTACTTTTCATTAGATAACGATCACAATCTGGCACGCTTATCTCAAAGTGGCTTGGTTGAGCGGCTGCAAAAGTAGTACCCATAACTGCTTCTCTTTGCAATGCATTGAACGTGAGAGCTTTGAAAATGCGTAGCGAACAATGTGAGCCTTCAGGCGTGTGAGGCAGTGCAGTGTTCGATCTCTGGTAGCCCCATGTGCCTCGATCAATCACGAGTATTAAGAGAGAGTGTGAGTATTTTCAGCTCTGCTTATTCGACTTGCCAGTTATTGATATCGAACTCAGCCCGCGCCCTTTGCATTCGCTTGTGCTGAAATACGATGAGCGATGCCTATTGCCCCTTGATAAACACTGTTTGGTCCGACGAGGTTGCTGCCTATAGATGGCTAGAGTTGCGTTTCTTTATTTCTTTTTTTCACTAGCAACCATATCGTGCTATCAATAAGAGCGCAGCGAATTTTCGAGTGCCTTGTTTATTATTGCTATTAGCATTGCTTCTACGCGTATCTTTGGAGTTTAATAAGTAATAATTTACTATTCGTCGTAAAAGAGCAAATTTTACAAAGAGCGGGTAAATATTTATTTCTCAATAGCTTTACTTTATCGCGTACAAAAAAAATGCCGGGAAACTGTAAAATGTTTCAGTGACCTTCCTTGAGACGTGCTTCGAAAATTTAGTACCTCGGTTCACTGCAGTTCAATGAGGTTTACCACACAATGCATAAAAACGTACATCGTGGTACTGGAAAGCAACTTTGCCTGTTGTTCTTGTTCACATGCTTACGTGAATAGTTTCCAAATAGTGCAAAATGTGAAAGAAAAGCTCTTTTGTCCTTGAATGCGCAGCCTTTTAAAAGCGGAGTAACAGCTTCTCAAACTGAGAAAATGTGAACGCAAGCAGGAATGAAGATGCGAACGTTTTGGCGGAGGAGAAAACACGACATTTATTACAGGAATTACTTCAGTCGATGAATAAAAGAATATTGGTGAGAATAAAATTGTTGACTTTCTCTAATACTAGGCGTTTAGTTGTGCAACAAGACTATTTTAATCACTTAGATATCGGAGGTGGGCAGCAACAATATATCGAAAAAAATTACTTTGGTCTTCAACTTAACCTTTATATATCATACCACGCTTTTGTAAATGCAGCAATGAATGTTTTAATAGTGTAATTGGGAATTAGACAGCCTGCAGCTTTCTCAAAAAAGAGCGTTAATATTTTCCTGGCGTGATAGAGTGTGAAGATATTTGCCTAGATATTTTTCTGCCAGGAAAGCTAATTATAGAACCAATGCTAGTCTTCATTGGGATGCGGCTGTTGGGTGTTCAGTTTAGTTTGATAACGGTAGCTAGGTAAGGCATTATTTGTGTGAAGGCATATATCTAACGCGCGCACGGGCTAGCACAAACGTCACGATTAGGAAAGCTACATAAAAAGAAGAGGCTTCGCGCCCGCCGCCACAAGTGTTTTTTTTTATTATTTGAAGCATTTTACCTCTCTTCAGGCAGTTACAGCGTTTCTATCTATGTATCTATCTATGTATCTATCTATCTATCTATCTATCTATCTATCTATCTATCTATCTATCTATCTATGCCTACATCTCTGTGCTCTTGTGATCACCTCATTAGCTTGGCATAGACTCAATCTTCTATCGGATGGTAAGATAGGCTGAGTAATATGATTGCCTGGTGACGACTTGAATAACATTAACACGCTCTTGTGTACGCATGCAAGAACTGTCCTCCCGTCCTGTGTGGCACATAATTGTGTACAACTCGCTGCTGTATGCAGACGTACGCCACATGTGATTGCCATCTTATACTACTCCGGAATGGGGAGGACAGACATTAGTAACTTTAATGTGTGGGCTTTAAATGAAACTGACCTCGGCAGCGTAGAACCGACGAACTAAAACATAAAACATTGGGCCCTGCATCTGCATGTACACTCCAAATGTCGTCGAAAGACGATAGTCTTGCATCTGTAGAGAGTGAACAAAACGTTTATTTCATGTTCTGCGCAAAAAAATCGGTGAATAGCATTTTCGAGGTTAGTGTGCGTCGAGCGTGCAGCGCAGGTGGACGAGCGCATCAGGTCACGTCACACGTGAAACATGAGCGCTATTCGGCAGTTATCTTGAAAAACGAAGCGTACGCGCCCTGCACATCCGTCTTAGAGGTGTAGAACGCAAAGCGACGGGTAGGTGCCACTACCGTGTCGTCTTAGCAAAGCATTGGAAACACTTGCCTTTTCGTGGAAGCGTTGCATGGTCAGCGCGAAGTGATAAACGCTACAGTCCCAAGAATTACTTACGTATGCATTTTTCAGTCAGATACACACATACAGAATATTTAAGTGTTGTTATGGTGCCTCAGATATGCGCAATATGTGCTTCTAAATTGAGAATCGCACAAGTATGGCCAAACGTTTGGGGTATCGTTTGGCCCCTTTGGTGCCGTTTAGGGTACCGTTAAGGACGGTCAAACAGACAAATGTGCAGACAGACAGACAGGCAGGTAAGCAGACAGGCAGGCAGGCAGGCAGGCAGGCAGGCAGGCAGGCCGGCAGGCAGGCAGGCAGGCAGGCAGGCAGGCAGGCAGGCCGGCAGACATGCAGGCCAAAATTTTCGCGTTGAACGTCCCCATGAAAGAATATCCTCTTTAAAAATCAGCATGCTAGCAGAAAGTGAGCACAAGCTTTTTGCGAGTCAATCAAGTATTCTACCACAAATCCGTGTCACGTCTTCAAGAAGCTTTTTAAGACACAATTATAAGGTCGCTGCAACTTGTATTTGGGCTGCAGTGCTAACAAACCAATCAATATTACTCTTGTAAATTTGTAACACTTACAATATGCCAGGCTAACATAAATTATGGTTAAAATGTTGACTTTTCTTCGTGGCAGTTTTATAATCTTTGCATTTGTGTTCCTATGATTCCACAAATTATATTCAAGCGTTGCTCTACCTCATGGCAATACGCCAACGAAAGTTAGATGTCATATTCATATCACGATAATGTAAAGTACACTTTGTTTCAATAACACTGACAGCTTCGCTCTAACGTGAGTGCTGACGTCATGTTATACAAAAAGTTACGCAGTGTAGTCACCAGTAGATGCCAGTGTACTGAACGTTCCTGGTAGAACCACGATGTACACTCAACTATTTCACTTAACGTAAATCCACCTCATAACACTCCCCTTAAAGCAAAAAAGTGATAAATTTAAGCGTATGATTCAATATTACGTTTTATGTAACCAGCACTACCGACTTAACAGGAACAATTGAGAATACTGCTGCTGCGCTGCTATATTGGACGTTAGCGGTGGCGCCGTTACGCAACTATCAACAACAATTTCTCCCATTTGCTTGTTTTATCTAAAGAGAAAGCTTATGTACTCAGCAAAGCCTAATGTTTTCAGAAGCCTGGGCTGGCGGCCTGAAGGCAAAAAATTCATAGCAAATGTGGCTTATGTCGACTGCAACAAAATGTGAGAGAGAACACAGCATGCTCTCAATAGGCGAGAAATGTAAGTAAAAAAAACAGCTGCCAATGCGAGCTGATGGAAAGGTAAACCAGTAGTGAGTTCCACAAAAGGCTTTTTGAGTGTTGTCACAGTGAAAGAAAACAGGGATATTTTCAAGTGGCGTTTTTACAGGCAATATAAAAATGTGATGACCTAAAAATAAGCAGTTTATCTAAAATGAACGGAATAAGAGAAAATAAGGCTAGTGGAATAATGATAGGTGGTGATTCAGAAGATGAAGCGAACAATAGGCTATCGTTGTTTGCAGACGCGAATTGAGACATACCTAAGCAAGAAACTAATCATTAAAGTGCCCTAGCAGGGCCTATGTACAATACTTGACCTTAACTGATGACACATATTGGTAGCTGCCGGCTGGTGCAGAACTTCATTGGTACAGTGGTAATAATATGAATGTCAACTTTTATTGGGTCATATGTTATAAGCATACTTCAAGTCGTTTTCATTTAATTGTCAGCCTTCTATTTTTGCATTCGATTGACAATTTATTTACTCCGCTAGTTTTATATTATCCACGTTGGCTCTACTTTATAGCGGCAAAGTTTTTACGGGTGTACATGTTAGAGTGGACCGTGTGGATGGAGGCCCACATTACCGCCACCGTGGTCCGCTGCGATGCAACTGACTACGGCAGCGGTGAGATATGCAACGCAGCAGAGGGTGCTAAAAATCTCTGGATTCGGGCAGGCAGCCATTGGAACCTGAACTTGACAACGTTTAACGTTAGAACCTTATCTAGTTAAGGAAGTCTAGCTGTACTATTTGAGGAGCTAGAGGGTGTTAAAAGGAAAATAGGACTCAGTGAGGTTAGGAGCACAAATGAGGCTTATACGGTGCTACAGAAAGGGCACGTCCTTTGCTTTCGGAGCTTGGCTGACAGAAGAGAACTGGAAGTGGGGTTCCTATTTCACAGAAACATAGCTGGCAACTAGGAGCTGGCAACTAGGAGGATTACTATAGCAATAATTGAAAGGTTGGTAGGTATTGTAATTGAACTGAATAAGAGATACAAGATGAAGGTGGTACAGGCTTACGCGCCTACATCCAGACATGATGATGCTTCAGTTGAAAGCTTCTATGAAGATGTGGAATTGTCAATGAGTAAGGTAAAAACGCACTACACTATATTGATGCGAGACTTTCATGCAAAGGTTGGGAAGAAGCAGGCTGGAGACCAGGCAGTAGGAGATTATGGCATCGGTACTAGAAACGCCAGAGGAGAGCTACTAGCAGAAGTCGCAGAACGCAATAATTTACGGACTTTGAATACCTTCTACTAAAAGCGAGGAAACCGTAAGTGGACACAGAGGAGCCCTAATGGCGAAAATAAGAACAAAATAGACTTTATAATGAGTGCACACCCAGGCATCGTGCAGGATATGGAAGTGGTTGGTAAGGCACAATGCAGTGACTATAAAATGATACGGTCTTGAATTAGCCTAGACTTGAAAAATGAACGACAGAAACTGATACGCAAGAAGCCAATCGATGAGCTAGCACTGAGAGTGAAAGTACAGGAATTCAGAGTCTCGCTTCAGAACGCGTACTCGGCTCTTAGTGAGCAAACCAACCTTAGCGTAGATACAATGAATGATAATCTGGCGTGTATTTTACGGAGTGTGCAGTGGAAGTTGGAGGCAGGGTAGTTAAACAAGACAATGGCAAGTTTTTCCAAGAAACGAAAAATCTCATTAAGAAGCATCAAAGCATGAAAGTGGCAATTACGACAATCAAAATAGTACTGGCAGAGCTTTTGAAGTTGAATAATAGGCGTAAGGTATGCGATGCAAGAAGGTATAACACGGAGAGAATTGAACAGGATCTGAAAAACGGAGGAAACGTCAAAGCAGTGAAGAGGAAACTTGGGATAGGCAAAAATCGCATGTATGCACTAAGGTACACAGAAGGCAAAATAACTACAATTATGAATAGGATAGAAAATAGTGGAGGAGTTTTACAGAGATCTGTACAGTAGCCGGGACAACCATGACCTTAATACTATAAGAACTAGCAGTAACCCAGATGACACGCCACCAGTAATGATAGAAGTCAGAAAAAATTTGGAGAGCATTAAAAGAGGCAAAGCTGTCGGTGAGGATCAGGTAACATAACATCTTCTGAAATATGGAGGACAGATTGTGTTAGAAAAACTAGCCACTCTGTTTGCGAGGTGACTCCTTACGGGAAGAGTACCAGGGTCTTAGAAGAATGCTGACATCATCTTAATACATAAGAAAGGAGATCACAAGGACTTGAACACACACAGACCGATCAGCTTGCTCTCTGTAGTATACAAATTATTCACAAACGTAATTGCTAACAGAATAAAAAAAAACATTAGAATTCGATCAACCAAAGAAACAAGCAGTAATTATAAAAGGCTTCCTAACAATCGACCACATTCATACTATCAATCGGGTGATAGAGAAATGCTCAGAATAAAGCCAACCACTATACATAGCCTTCTTTGACTAGGAGAAGGCGTTTGATTCAGTAGAAATGTCAGCAGTCATGTAGACACTTTGAAATCAGGGCGTCGATGAATCATATATGAACATCCTGAAAGAAATTTACGGGGGATCAACTGCTACCATAGTGCTTCATAAAAAAAGCAACAGTATACCAATCAACAAGGGTGTAAGGCAGGGAGGCGCAATCTCCCCAATGCTATCTACCACGTGCCTACAGGAGGTTTTCAGAAGCATAGAATGTGAACAGTCATGGATAAGAGCTATTGGAGAGTACCCTAGTAACCTGCGCTTTGCCGATGACATTGCATTGCTGAGTAACTCAGGGAAAGAATTGCAACTCATGATTACGGAGTTAAACAGGGAGAGCAGAAAGGTGGGTCTTAAAATTATTCTGCAGAAAACGAAAGTAATGTACAACAACCTCAGAAGAGCAGCGCTTCGAGAGAGGTAATAGTGCACTTCAAGTTGTAAAAGACTATGTCTATTTAGGGCAGGTAATAACCACGGAGCCGAATCACAAGTATGAAGTAACTAGAAGAATAAGAATGGGGTGGACGACGATGGGCAAGCACTGTGAAATTAGGACAGGTATATTGCCACTATCCCTCATGAGAAAGGTATTTAACAGCTGTATCTTGCCGGTACGTAGCTACGGAGCAGAAAGCTGGAGACTTACAAAAGGGGTTCAGCCTAAATTGAGGACGACGCAGCGAGCAATGGAAAGAAAATTGTAGGTGTAACCTTAAGAGAGAAAAAGAGAGTAGAGTGGATTAGTGAACAAACGGAGGTTAAGGGGATCATAGTTGAAATTAAGAACAGGAAATGGACATGGGCCGGGCATGTAGCGCACAGACAGGAGAACCGCTGGTCGTTGAGGGCATTTAACTGGATTCTCAGAGAAGGCAACCAGGTTAGGTGGAGAGAGAAGGTTAGGCGGGAAGATGAGATTAAGAAGTTCGCGGGTACAAGATGGCAGCATTAAGCACAGCACCGAGGTAACTGGTGGAACATGGGAGAGGCCTTTGTCCTGCTTTGGACGTAGTCAGAATGATGATGATGATGATTATGATGATGAAGAATATGAATATGATGATGAAGATTATGTGGGCGCTTGCATAACGTGCTGACCCGGTATAAATACTAGTACTGCTCCGATCACTTTCGCTCCAACAATTCACTTGGTTTATGTACACAGCCACTTAAGGGCAGCGTTACGTCTATCCTCCCCACCTCCTCCCCCCCCAAAAATGAGTTGATTGCGCCGGAAAGCGAGAATTCGCGAAGAATTCAAATTACTACAAATAAAATGCATTACAACGAACGAAAGTCTTGGCATTCCATTGCTCCGGTTAATAAAATAGATAATCAAATTTTTAGACCACGCATTAGCCAAAAGATTGTTATAATGTACTCACTGTAACTCTCCAGCCTGCCAAGCGAACACGCAATTTCCATACTCATATAAACGTGCTCTGCTTCCTCGGTGGGTCAAATTTTCCCTTATGTAGTTTTATGGTGCAGGTGAAATAACAACATATCATGCTATATTGCTCGGCCTAACAGTTAACACACTTAGGATTGCATTTTCAGAAATACATGATAAAATGAAAACGAAAGTGATCTACTATGGCTTGACTGGTAAAACAGGTATGTGAAGCTTGCAGGCTGAGTCTTCGCTGGGTCAGAGAACTAACCGGGGTTAAGAATATCATAGCTAAAATGAAGGAAAATAAATGAACATGGGCCGGACACGTAGCGCGTAAGCAGGACTACCGGTGGGCATTAAATGTCTCTGACTGGATTCCCAGAGAAGGTAAACACACGAAGAGGAGACAGAAAGTTAGGTGGGCTGATAAGGTTTAAGAGTTATCTGGTATAACGTGTAAAGTTTGCTGGTATAAACAGAAAGCACAAGACCGGGTTGATTGGCGGATCATAGGAGAGGCTTTTTCTCTGCAGCGGGAGTAGTCAGACTTGTGTTGTTGTTGTTGTTGTTGTTGTTGATGATAATGATGATGATGATGATACCTCTTTTGGCTTGGGTCTACGTTGATTTCTATGGGTTATCCTACAATAAATCTAGCACTGCCATGGACGCTTTTCTGAACAGATTTGGAAAACACCCTCAGCGTTTACAGAAAAGTACGTAAGAAAGTCACCTCATTGCGCTAACTTCAGCAGCACTATTTTTAGGTGACTGAACCTATATATTCAAAAATGCGTCCTGTCAGCTAGCATTGGATATGTTTTCGAAAGAAATGAGCCCTAGAAATTTCTCCCGATGTTCATTGACTAGAACATGTTCCTTGTTTGAAACCCTGTCAGTCTTGCTTCTTGTTTTAGACATTCCACGTTTAGGCAACTTTCAAGTATGAGAGGAATATTTGCAGTGTACAATACGCTTTATGTCTTGTCAGATACGCTTCAGAAACACAAAAAACTTGTACGAACCCATCCAGAATGATCCGATCAGCAATTTTTTTTAAATTTTGATTTCAGTAAAAAACGACCCATTCCCCATATACAGATTTCTTGAGCACATCTCTCGAGCTGGTATTATAGTGTACTGAGAGAGCCGATTTATGCACCGCCATCTAGACTCAGTGGTGCGTCGTGCAATATGTTAGAAGTGGCCTTAACTTGGAACATTACGGTGTGTCTACCACACCGATGGTCACTCGATTCAAAGTTGGAAATTATAAGAGAGTCATCTGTTCTATGTGGCCGACAAGGAGCAACCACATGAACTTTTGAAGCGAAGCACGATAAACGCTACATTCGCCCTGATAGCACGTGGAGAAAACGGCCTCGAATGGATCTACAAGGGCAAAAGTAGCAAAGTGAGCCTAGTATGAAAAAAAATACCCTGATTACTAAACATTTACGACAGCGGCCCTCTCTGTGGTCAAATGACGCACGAGGTAGATGAATTCATACAAGTAGTTTTGTGATATGCAGTTGCAGCACCACTCCTTGTTCTTGTTGTTTTGCTTCTATGAAACGTTTAGTGCCTTATTTTGGAAACGGTTTCATTCTAATGTACACGTGTGCTAATGTGCTAGGCTCTCCTTCACGAATGAAGCCATCTGCCCACGCTGTTGTGAAGCATAACTTATGGCCAATAATTCAGCCTCACTGAGTATTCATTTTTACAGGGCACTCAATTTATTGGCGCAGAGAGAGAGAAAGAATCTAATATTTGAAGGGAGCTAATTTATCTGGCGTACACATTTTGCTGACGAGCTATTTGGAGGGGGATGAAACGAGATGAACAGGAAGGAAATGATGAGACAGAGAAAAATATTATGTGAAACTAATATTTTGCAATAGAATGAAAAATTTTATAAAAACGGACAGTTTTTTTTTGCTCCTTGGCTGAGAGGCACGCTGATAGAGTTGCTCAGAGTGTGCATTTGAAGTGCAACTAAAGTTTCTTGAGCTGGCTTATACTACATTCATGTGTAATTATAAGTTTGATCGCATGCCTTTTAAATGCGAAGCACTTCTCAGCAACCTTCAGCGACTTTAAGCATATCTATCTATCTATCTATCTATCTATCTATCTATCTATCTATATATATATATCATTCAATCTATCTTTCTATCTATATGTCATTCTATCTATCTTTCTATCTATCTATCTATCTATCTATCTATTTATCTATCAATCAATCTATCTATCTATCTATCTATCTATCTATCTATCTATCTATCTAGCTATTAATATATCTATCTATCTATCTAGCCACCTACGACTTTTAGCTCTCCTGGCCGTCTCGATAATGGTATCAATACCAAACTTGGTATGGTATAACATGACTGTATGAAGAAGATGTTTGACGTGATAACAGGAAAATCATGTATGTTATGAATGTCATGATTTACATTTTATGGTCCCGCAGCTCTTGAGGTGGTTTCGTTCACATGACATGTTGCAAAACTGGTATGGTATGATATGAGTGCATGGCGAACACAATCGACGGACCCTAACATGAAAATCATGACATGCGTGTCATGTAACAACATGACTACTCACCATGCTCATGATGCACTGGTGGTCGTTTCACTAGCCTCACTTATACCAAATTAGGTATTGCCGGACGTGAATGAATGATGAAGGTATGTTACTGGGCAAATAGGATGAACACGAGACGCGTGTAATGTAACAACATGACTGCATGCTTCGCTTATGATGCACTTGCGGCTGTTTCTCTAGCTCCACATGTATCAAACTCGTTAGTACGCAATGCGAATGGATGACATAGGTAAATGACACATACAAACACGATAATCACGACATGCGTGTCATGTAACAACATGACTACATGTCACACTGATGATGTGCTCACGGCCTTTTCGCTAGCTTCCCACATGCCAAATTTGGTATCACGTGGCGTGAAAAGATGACGAATGTAAAGAACACATCTAAATATGATAATCATAACACGGATGTCATGTACGGCATTATTTATCTCGACCTCGTAACGTTCTGCTGACTCTAAAATGACGTATCAACCTTTCTCGTTCGTGCTTCGCATATCGTCGATTCCCACTGTACGTGGGTTCTGCCATTTTTTTTTTGCGTAGGGCTAGAGACAGTCAAATTGCAGTCATTTGTGGTGTTATCCACAAAGGGCGTGCTTATTGGCGTATAGTCTTTGTGTTGAATCATGAATTCTTGCAGTTTAGCTTGTTCCCTCCGGCCACGAAGCAACCTTCCCAATACAGAAGTTTTCCCCAACGGCTGAGAAAAGGGGCCACAAGTATATTTTATTGCCACCTTCCTCGCAGCTGTATTTGTTGGTAAAAGCTGATTTTCATCCTGCATTTTTATTTATAGGGAACACAAGTAAACCCATAGAATAAAATGTAATTTTCTGTGAAGTATTGTCGGTAACAAATTGAAGAAAAAATGTATTTGTTTTTCTGCACTTTTATAGTATTCATGACGTTTTATTTCCCATTGATAGGAGGCGCCTCTCTCGTATAAGTGTAGTCAATGAAGAATTGCACTGGTGAAAATTTCAAATGCGCCATATTCATCGTTGTCGTCATCATGACAACAATCAAACTCACAGCTGACTGAGAAATGACGGCATCACGTTTCATTATTTCTTTACTTTAAACGCGATCGTTATGCTTTTTGTCGCATACTTCAAGGACACCGCTACTACGAGGCTATTTTCGATGGAAGGAATTCCAGAGCGGCATTGTGTAATGCGTCAGCGTCTTCGTACGTGACTCTCGGGCGTTGTCAAAAGGAAGCTTAGCAGAATTGATTTTCTTTCTCACCGGAGTCAAAGGTCCGGACGACTGCTCCCATCGAATCAATATTTGGTCTCGGCTATATTCCTTTACGTTGCTCATATAGGCAGCTGGCAAGAGCGAGTGCCACGACTGAGAATGTCGCTTGCCACGCTTCAGAAAGGTCAGCGTAATTCCTGTTTACGCGCGGTGACGTAGGTTGGGATATTATTTTTACTTCTTCAGCCTTTTGATTGATTGATTGATTGATTGATTGATATGTGGGGTTTAACGTCCCAAAACCACTATATGATTATGAGGGACGCCGTAGTGGAGGTCTCCGGAAATTTAGACCACCTGGGGTTCTTTAACGTTCACCCAAATCTGAGCACACGGGCCTACAACAATTCCGCCTCCATCGGAAATTCAGCCGCCGCAGCCGGGATTCGAACCCGCGCCCTGCGGGTCAGCAGCCGAGTACCTTAGCCACTAGACCACCGCGGCAGGGCAAAAATAGAAAGTCTTGACTCTGCAGGCACCGGTGAGATTCGAACTCATGATCTTCTGTGACAAGCGCTTTAACCAACTAAGCCACGGCGCCGGCGATTCTTCAGCCTTTTCATAAGAGCGGCGTGACGCTTTCTTACTCCGCTGTTTTAAGAATTTTCTCCTGCACGAATCTCACCCACTAGGTCGCCAACAAAAATTTACAAGATTACACGCCGGAACTGCGTGAAACTCCAGAGTATGGCGTTGACTTGTTGCCTATAATTTTAGGCATTGCGGTGTATGAGCTGCACGCATGTCACACTTAATTTGTGATTTTTCGGGCTGTAGAAGTAAAGCCCGCGTACCTGTTGTGGTGTCGCAGCGTATTTCGCGTGTTTTAAAAGCAATGTGTTCACATAACAATAATGCACAATGCGTAACACAAATGAACTTATTTGCTCAATTAAGCTTGCTTGGGGCCTGGGGAAAGTTTACAAAACCATTTGTTTGTTTCACGAAGCATACGCATAGTGACATCGAATAGCGCAATGTTTGTTATGTTTAGAATGCTCTTTTTTGTGTATAAGTTCTTCTCACTCGAGACAAGAATCACACGAACACGGCATGTTCATAATTCACTGCCAAAGTGAAGACACTGTGTTTACCTATTTTTATATTTTTGGTCAATAATTCAGAAATTTTAAGTCTTGCTTCTTTGCAGGACGACATGATTGCCGGGCGACGACGTCGCGCCAAATTCATCACTTTACGATCCTGTTAGGAACAAAAAGTTTTTATTCGTGTCTTGGCTACTATGGCTGCCTTAAACTTCTATTTTGGCACATTAAGTGTTGTTCTTTTGTATTTTGCAGAGAAAAACTAAGCAACCTTAACAACTATCCTTCGTTTCAAACCTTTTCAGAAGTGTTGGGCGATGCATTCACCTGTCTTGCTGCCCGTCAACAGCCTAGTATACACCCATCAAGACACCTCAACCGAAGCCAAGTGCGCCTCCAAAGACAGAGCCACTGAGCTCTTCTTCTTCCTCACCTAAACTTCAAACCTGGAGTGGAATATTGCCGAGGAATTGGATGGTTTCATGAATGTGTAAAAATTTAAAAACCAAGAGGTAATACCGTCAAAATAGAGATAAAATGATAAAGTTTAACTTCGCCTTTTGGCTAGCAGGTTTGTTCCAAATGCCCGCCACCGACGCTGACGCTACGAGAAATTGCTAATGGTAATGCATCACAATTATTCGCTTGTAAAGTTGCCAAAAATGTCCGCAACAAAACGAAAGTAGACTGGAAATACATGCTGTGACTACTAAACATCACATACCACGACTTGCTCCTATAGACATTAAAGTTTTTCTTACTGACTCTTTCGCTGAAATGTTCTAATCTGAAAATATTTCTGGGTATAGCTCCATCTCGTATACATAGTGAATCCGAAAGGCACACGGAACGTAAATGTTTTCACGTATTCGCAGCTTGCCTATTGCTTAAAGAATATGCAAGAGTGAAAAAGAACTATGCTTTTATTTCTATTTTGCTGCTAATTCGAAATATTAATATTCATTTTTGAAATATACAAGATATTGCTGTAATAAATATCTCGTATATTTGAAGTAAAACACTGGCGATAAGTTTTTTGGGCTTAGCTACAGTGATTACTTTTGGCCTACTTACTGACTCCTCTTGAAATTGATATCCGATGGCAATAGTGCTGGACGACTAGCTCAGATTGTAGGACAATCAGCCAGACGGAATATTCACGTGTAGGGACTAGCATTTTTAACAGTAGCAGATATAGTTCGCACTATAATTGTACGCCTTGTGAAGAATTATTTTGCTGAATCTATGTTCAAAAGAATTATTTATTTTTGGGCGCGGAGGGTGCCCACTTGTTAAACGGAAAATATTCGGCATTCAGAGTATGGGGCTTTGTGGCATACTTTGAAAATTACAAGTATAAAAATACATTGAAAGGCATCAGTACTGGAGCTAGTACGCTGATGCCATGTTATGTATAAAATTCTGCACAATACTCGTGTCCTTCCGAGCCACTTTGGCGCTTTGTTCGAAAGGCCTAGAGTTTATCCATTGCTTTCTTTCTACAATTGATAAAACAAAAAGCCGTAATTTTTGTTGTTAAATGATATTAGTATTTTCATATTACTTCAAAATATTTTAGTTATTCCTGCTTTTCTGTTATTGACAAAGCTGCACTAATGAACAGGCAAAGTCCTACTGCAACGCAAAGTGAAGAGCTAATGTCGCGACACTAAAATCAATAATTAAGGTTGAGAATGTATACCGCCAGTTCATAATTATTAGAGCACGGTTGATGTTCTGTAAAAACGAGAATACATCATTCGCAGTCCAGAAACAAATTGTCCGATCAGGGCTTGCAAACTGCCGATGTTCAAAGGTTGAAAACGAAAGACCCATAAATAGGTATGAGAAAAGCTGCAGATTAGATGGCCACACCACTGAGAGTGCATATAGTCTTTGCCGTGCGCCTTGACGGGTTTTCACAGACGTGGAAGTGCAAAAAAATGCTAGGAAGCATCATAGCCCAATACCCTATATATTAAAGGGCGTGGAGCAAGCTACTCGTATCTCTTTTGATATGCGATCTGGATGTAGAGTTTCTTACTCGGCTACCATTAAGGAGGAAAACGAAAGACCATGCTTCTTACGACAAACAAATCTGGCAGAGCCGAATGACGCAGTGTAAGGCGGTGGGCGTTATCCCAAGGAGATACTCAGACCAAACGAGTACTTGGTGATCATTATTCAAACATTCATAAAGGCAGGCATATTTGCGGATGGAGGAGGATTTCTGTCATGGCTATAGCATTCGTCACGTGTCTGCGTATGTTATTTCCTATTTTTTTCGTACTCTTCTTACAACTGCTTTAATTGTATTTCTGTGTCACCACTTCTCTTGTATTTTGGCTATTTGGCTGGATTATTGAACAAGCACACCTAAAACGGCAGCTGCTCTGTGTCGTGTCTTCGTCACTTGCTCTTCTTTTGCCTGCTACAGTGAGCAAAAGCAGGTGCTTGGGGGCTTACAACACGTGACTTCACCAAAATTTAATCAAGAATGCTGTGTGGTATAACCGCCCATGGCTTTTAAACATGCATAAATATATAAAAATTATGCCGATTTTGCGACGGCAATGTGGTTTTAAAGTTAGCGTAGCCAGAATTTGTGCTCATCTGTTAGTGATGAATGAACGAAACAAAATAGCCTAGCCAAAACCAAGTGGTACACGAGTGAAAGCCTGCACTTTTTCAAGAAAATTTGATATATATCATAAATAAATACTACCTGTTAGCTTGCTTCAAAATGGAATAACGTCTTATAAAAGGAAGGCAGTAAAATGCAAATCAGTAAAATTTGTTACCACGTCAATAGAGCAGTAGCACTAACTCTAATGTTTAGTCTATCGCTAAGTAGTTAGACACCACGTTTGCACTTTAGTAACTGTACTAACTTCAATTAAACAACTACACGTTTACTCCTCTTTTGTGCACATGTCGGTGTTCAATGTCATCTCAAGTTCAATCTCTTATAAAATCATATGGGAGAAAAAGATTCCAAAAATAAAATGGCATCACTAATCAAGGTGTTCAATAACTTGAGAGAGTTAGCAAGGTAAATATACACCGCAACAACGTAGATAACTGCGTAGACGCACGACAAACAAGAACACACACAAAGGAGCGCACAGATATTGGCTTCTATGTACCCTCTGTCTGCTCTAGCAGAAGCTTGAAGGTTATGAAGGTACTTTCAATAGCACGCTGTGTACCGGTTATCTATTTTGGAAGTATAGTTCATGACTTCCGTACTTTTACTTGCTACTTTCTTACTGCACCTAGAGCCATCAGCACCTTTAGCTCGAATTCTCCGACTTCTGGCCTCGCTTCACTTGGACTGAGGTCAGTGCCACCAAGCTGCAGTTAACGATAGAGGAAACACACGTCGGTTTCACTGGGAAATTTCTGTATCCTGTCTACCTGATCAGCGGTCAAATGCACTAACTTAGCGTCCCGTTTTCGCCCCATTTTGCTGGTTGCTGTATACGTTATTGCACACACCAACGCCCTTCGTTGTCGTATGACTAACTTGACAGTGAACCATTGCGTGCGACAGCTTATGCACCTTTCCAGATTGAATTTTCAGCTGCTGCTCAAAACAAATCACATGCATAAAAATACAGCAAATACACGTTTGTGTTGTTTGTAAACGTTTCACAATAAATAAAATTGAAATGCGCTGGCGTTGTTCATGTTCTGATTCTTTGATTTTCAGACAGCGCAAATTGAACTGTTCTTGCAATTTCCTGTTCGCTTCACGCTTCCTGCTCGGTTTACGCTGCACGGAAGATGTGGTCTCGGAGCGCGAGACTTGTTCGTATAATCGTATCTGGGGTGTAACGTCACAGAACCACATTTTTTTATGAGGGGTGCCATAGTTCAGGGCTCCAGAAGTTTCACCAACTGTGATTCATTACTGTACACCCTAATGTGAGTACACAGACCTAACATTTCAAGAAAGGTGCGTGGATACAACGCAAAAAAACCAAAACCACATCTTCCGTACAGCATCAACCAAACAGGAAGGCATACTCCCAATTGCCAGAACTGTTCAACTCACGCTGCCTGAAAATAAATGGTTGAGGCCATGCACAACGCCACAACATTTCAGATTCATTTGGGGTACATTTTTTACAAACACCATGAACGTGCGTTTGCTTTGCTTTTTATAGATGTGATTTCCTTCGAGCAGCGCCTGTGAATTCAAATTTGAGAGGTGCACAAGTTGTCACACGCTATGGTTAACTTTCCAGGTTAATATACAATGAACGCCGTGGGCGAACGCGATAACGTTGCCAAGAAAGAAACGTAGTGAAAACGGGATGCCAAGTGAACGCATTTGACCAGCCAGCCAAGTAGACTGGAAACATAAATTAATTAGTGGAACCAACGCACGTTCTATCTAGCATTAACTGCGTCAAGTATATTATTTGCGACGCTTCGCGGTGCTGACCCGAGTCTAAGCGAACCGAAGGCATGCGTCGGAGCGTTCGAGTTAGAGATGCTCACGGATAAATGTGCGCCATCACGTAACCTAAAAGTGCTACTCCTGCGTAATACGAAAATTGAAGTTTCTCTAAACTTCGCGTAAGTTTCTCACAATTACTGCATAATACAATGTTGTATCTACGAAGCATCTGGCAAGAGAGGTGGCTTAGTAGTGACCTATATTCGGTTGCAGCCAAAGAATGAATGAAAGCTCCGCCCACAGAAGTGATCGACCAACCCAGACAAGATTTTTATATACACCCCACTAAGTGTTATGGTTTATTTACGTGATGTCGGGAACTTTCACGTATTTGACGCTTAGCTCTCTATTTGAGGCTTTCACGTATTTGAGGCTTAACTATCTAAGGAGCATAAGCTGTTAGGCTTACAAAAAATGTTGCCCTGCCACAGTGGTCTAGAGGCTAAGGTACTCGACTGCTGACCCACAGGTCGCGGAATTAAAACCCGGCGGCAGCGGCAGCATTTTCGATGGAGCTGAAAATGCTGAAGGCTCATGTGCTCAGATTTGGGCACACGTTAAAGAACTCCAGTTGTTCAAATTTTGCTCAGCCCTCCACTACGGCATCTTTCATAATCATATATGGTGGTTTTGGGACGTTAAACCACACAAACCTCGCATATCAATCTGTCAATTACAAAAAATGTTCAACTTCAGGATGACACAGCGAGCGCTGGAAATGAAAATGACACGTGTCAGCTTAAAAGACGGGAAGAGAGCAGGGTGGCTCAGGCATCACACGGAGGTTACAGATATTATAGTTGAAATGAAGAAGAAAAAATGGACATAAGCTGGGTGCATAGCACGTAGGCAGTATGACCGCTGGTCATTAGGGGAAATGACTGCATTCTAAGAAAAGGCACACGCGTTATACGAAGACAGAAAATTAAGTGGGGAGATGTGATGAAGTTGGCCCGTATAACATGGTGGCGGAAATCACAGCACTAGGTTGTTTGACGAAACATGGAAGAGGCCTTTTTCCTCCAGTGGCCGAATTTAGGATGATGATGATCAGATCAACAAACCACAATTGTTGACAGCTGTGCAGTGAATCGAGAACTAGTTGATGAAGTAGTTGCGTGGATAATTGTAAATATTTATATTCCGGATTGCTTTCAGCGTTTCCTGTCGCTACGAAGTACGACACAAACGCTTAAAATTGATGGCATGGTACTGCACAAGTGCAGTTTGCTGGGCCAGTCGGTATGAATCCATGGTAGTAAGGAGCGCGCAAAATAAGACGATGATCACACAAAGGCAACTGACAAGAACAAGCGTGTGTGGGGCGTCCTGTGTGCGCGGGTGGGTTTTTGAGGATTCTTTAGCATGGATTGTTCTCCATTAGCACGGATAACTGACGCTTTACCATACCATGGCAGCGTGCTATTGCATAATTATACGCAAAACTGGCAGTAGGCAGTATTGCAAAGCAAAATAATGAGCTGAAGAAAAAGTTCTAAGTATCCATTTTATTTGTATAAAAATGTTCTTTTACCCAATCACCGTCTCTTTTTTTAATGCTGTTGCATTTCAGTAGAGCGCTGTCATATTTCTGTCAACCTAAAATTTAAGCGGGGCCTGACATTGCGCATTATCAGTCCTGTGCAGTCGAATGAGGCTGTTTGTTTTTTACGATGACGTCATTCTTATTATTATTTTTAGCCGCGTAAGTGCCATATGACACGGAACTTTTGACGTGGACATGTTTTCTAAATGAGTGCACCGAAAGCGAGAAGCCCACTTTTTGTCAAGACTTGCAATTCATGCGAGATAAAAATTCCTACTGGAGAGGTGAGAGGTATGGTCAGAATGAAAACAAGCTACGTCTTGCTTTTACAAAATCGGGAGCGGAATGAAGTTTCAGCAAAGCGAGAGCTTGTGGCCACCTTAAAATAACCCTTAATGACAGTGGCGCAAATAGCTTCCCTAATGAGCAAGAAAACGCATGATAGAAACTTAAGAGGGAACTCACAGAAGGGGGAGAACACGAAAGTTCCGCGCTCCATTTAGAGTCGTCGTGCCGGCGGGCTGATCACCTAACTTTCATTCATTCATTCATTCATTCAATAATTCATTCATTGTTCATTCAGGCACAAACAATGTGCATACTGTAGGCGGTGATGAACGGAAACACTTACTCATTCGAGATTAAGAGAATGCAGCACGTTTTTACCGCACTTCCGCGTAGCTTCAAAAGTGCCGTCCTTACGGCAAACTTTTAGGTTTATGCAAAGTGCCAACTTTGAAGTGGAGTCAATTAAAAACAGAGCAAAATGGCCCACATCTACATGTTACACTGCAAATGTCGACGATAGTCTTGCGTCTGGAATGAGTGAACAAGACGTTTATTTGATGTTCGGCGCCAAAAAATTGGTGAATGGTATTCTGCAGGCGCTGCGTTAGAGTGCCTTGAGCGTGTGGCGGAGGCGAGTGAGCGCATCTAGGCGCGTTAGACACAAGTGCCCTCTGGCAGTTATTTTCAAAAGGAAGGCGTGCAGCCAGGGGAGAAAGATGCGCGCCTGTCTCGAAAGTTATAAGGTGTAGAACGCAAAGCGACGGGCAGGTGCCACCACCATCTCGTGGTAGCAAAGCGTTAAAAACACCTTCTTGAACATCGCGCTGCACTGTCAGCGCAGCACGATAAACGCTACAATCCTTACAGTTACTTGTGTGTGCCTCATCTAGTATAAAGGCCAACATACAAAACATCAACGTGTTGTTATGGTCCCTCAAATATCAGCAATGTTTACTGTTTTAAAGACCCTAGTCTTTCTTGGGCACCTTAACCGGAAAAACTTCGGTCTGTCTGTCTGTTTATCTCTATGTTTTTCTGTTTGTCCACTCTAACGATATCTCAAACAGCACCGAACGGCCTAATTCGCAGTGCCCACCAATATTGCTCAAGGTTTGGCGTTCGTAGTTGTGCGATTGTCAAATAAAAAGCAATTATTGCGGATATCTCACGCGTCATAACAACACTTCGAAGTTTTGTATGTCTGCCTTTATACTAGAAGAGGCACACACAAATAACGGAATGTAGTATTTTAGCGCGCTGCGCTGACAGTGCAACGCGATGCTCAAAGAGTTGTTTCAAGCGCTGTGCTACGACGTCACGGGGGAGGCACCTGCCCGTCACTTTGCGTTCTACGCCTTATCATCTCCGAGACTTGCGCACATCTTTCTCCGTGGGCTGCACGCCTTCGTTTTCGAAGATAACTGCCAGATGGCGCGTGTGTCTAACGTGCCTCGATGTGCTCGTTCGCCTCTGCTACACGCTCCAGGCACGTTTACGCAGCGCCTCCAGAATAACCTTCACCGATTTTCTTGCGCAGAACATCAAATGAACGTTTTGTTCACTCTCTCCAGACCCAATACTATCGTCTTTCGACTACATTTGTGGTGTAACATGCCGATTTGGAACCATTTTTTTAATTCACAATCGCACAATTAAGAACGCTGAACCTTGAGCAATATTGGTGGGCGCAACAGATGGGGTTGGCCGTTTGGTGGCGCTTGAGGTATCGTTAGGGCGGACAGACAGACAGACAGACAGACAGACAGACAAACCAAATTTTTTTCCCCGAAGGTCCGCAAGAAAGGCTATTGTCTTTGTCACGGACGACCATTTTTGGCGACCCCGCGTCACGGCAATTAACGGGCGCCGGACTCCCCCACTGACCGTGGGAACGGCGGGTGCATTAAAGGTAGCGGAGAAGTGCAGAATGGGGTGCTCTTCTTCGAACGTCACCGCCGAAGTTTGATCTTTTTGTAACTGCGGCGGCGTCTGCAAGGTCGTGGAAGGCCGCGATGTACCCCGAACAAGGATTAGACTACGGGACGCACCGGCTGAGAGCCAAACAGTCTGACCGTTTCCCACGGTGGAAACCGTGGGAAAACCTCTGGTGGCCAAGCCGTATGACAACATCCCAACAGGCTGTCACTCTCGCTAGTTGAGGGCCCTCTCCTAATTAAAAAGGGGTGGGGTCAATATATTTTTGGGGCGGAGTTTCCATCGAGGAAACGCGCATGATTGGACCCTTGTAGAGGTCTCTTGTCCCCAAGGAAGAGGGCGAGGAGACACGAGGGCGATTTAAGCGCAGGATTTTGTCCTGCTAGCCAGACTAGTCGCTGACCAACACGGCGTAGAAACAGATCAACAAGCATCTCTTCTAGAAGTTTTTAGTGTGGCTCTGTATCGCCTGGCCACCTAAACTTAGCCGTTCGTCTAGTTGTGACGCGATATTAACGTCTGCAACGTAGACATCGGGACTTCGCTTCGAGTTAGCTCAACCTGCCCGAGGTCACCTGCAAGCACTAGCCTCCCGGAGCCACCAGCGTTGCAACACCGCCGACATCGCAGTCGTGCCGGAACTCTCTTCGACTTCTCGCATCCGATCGTCGGGGACGCAACGCTGCCGGTCATCAGACGTATGTCTTCAACTGTTTATATCTTCGAACTTTCACCTGCGTAGTTCTATTGTTGTTAGTTTGTGAAGTTTGTAATAGTTCTCTCGCGTAAGCTGATTTATTGTTTTTATATGTTTTTTTAGTTGTATCAAGTGCTGATGTATTTTGTTAGTTGTATTGAAGTGTTGTACTAGATCCCGTGTGCTGCAATATCACTAGAGTAAAGTTTCTTTTGTTTTCTCACGTCTCTGATGTCTTTACTGTCTCTGCTCGCGTACGGAACGAACCAACCTGCTGGCATTCCCGTCACCGACTTCGCGCTGGTGACGCTTGAGTGGCAGCTTGTAACAGTCTTAAAATATTGGAAGTAGCGCTGGTGCTTCAGCCACAGTTTACTTTGTTGGGAAGTTCTCGTAGAAAAAAGAAATTGGCATGCTTCCCCTCTTTCCCCTGACTAACAAGAATATATGTCCTCGTTTGAACATCAGAGTGATGAAAATAGCGAGAGCCTTTCTGCTCAATCAGTTCTTTATAGTTCCATTGCTTATGCATTTCAGCGATGGAAGTTGCTTATTTGTGTATCAGGAGATGATTAAAACGTAAGTTTTTTACGCAAAGCTGAGCAGAGGTTTCAAACGCATTCTTCCAGCATATATGAAAAATTTAACATCTGTCGGTAAAGTAGGCAATTGAAGTATTGCCTCTCAATGAGTTATTTGCGGTAAGTATACGCAATGCCTAGAACACAACTTTGCGATTGTGCTTGTTCTCCTGGTTATAATATTGGTTCATTAGTATTGTACGAAAATATTTGCCATCTTGAATAACACACTTGTTGAAAATTTGCGCTGTGCATGTGGCCTTCTTTTCTGTGATTGTCGCGTTGCTGTTCGTCATATGCGCTAAAAGACCTGGTGAACTATTCGGCAACGTGAACTACCGCCACACATTCTATTCGAGTAATTGCCTAAGATAAAGCTTCGAATTAGCGAAAAACTGCCACCTTGGCGGGACATCATTTGCAATGCGTAACAGCTGACGTTAAATTATGGGTTCGATCACAACAACTGTGCTCACATTTTAATCAGGCTAAATGCGTAGGCCCCTCTAGCTTGCACGTTGAAAAACCGTGGACTACGAAAATTTCTGCCTCCCTAGGCGCGGTGTACGTCGCAATCATACGAAGATTTCTGAAATCTTTACCAAACAGTGAAAAACTTTCACGAAATTCCACTTTTACTATAAGTCTTCAATATTTCCTTATCAAACGTACTCACGGAAATGCACGCTGTCAAGGAGATACAAAATGTAGACCATTCTAAAAATTTCTTATCCATGTAAACAATCTTACTCCCCAACCTTCAGAAAACAGCAACTTTTTCTAATATAAACGCCTGTATTGGAAAACACAACGACAAAATCATGAAAGAAGAGCTAGATAATCTCCTTGCATTTCAAATTGGGGCTTAAAAGCCTACAGTAAATGTTGGAGAGAAATAACCACGGCCACACAATACAAAAAATACTACGAAAATCACCATATTAAGCCAGCTTTACTCTTGTTTTGAAAGTTAGTATCAAGAAAAAGCACAAACGACAAAGAAGACACAGCATTTTGATGGCTTCAAACCAATCGCCCTCAACTATCGCGATGCATTCGCAGTCATACGGGCGGAAGGCCTCTTTAATTAACTGCTCAAGAAGTCTTCCTTCTGGGTAACCCCATGGGAATCATTTACTCTGACAGAGTGCCTTCGGTATAGGAGACGGTGGTCCTTCCTGATAAAAAAACATCATATTTAGTGGAGAATTAAACAAAGAAAGGAAATCGGTGGTGGCAAAACCTAATTTCAAGCGAAAAAAACACAAAAGTGCATTACACAACAAAGTAGGATCAATGAACCTGCTATATTACTATGTACATCAATCTTTCTCTTCATTCTAAAAGCAAGGCTTCCGCTACGCGGACCCTAGAAAACTCAGCCTTCTTTTTGCTGGGCCAATAGAAGTTATAAATAATGGAATACTGCTGAAATGGTATATTACTATGTACATCAATCTTTCCCTTCATTCTAAAAGCAAGGCGTCCGCCACGCGGACCCTATAAAACTCAGCCTTCTATCTTCTGGGCCCATAGAAGTTATAAATAATGGAATACTGTTGAAATGTCACGTATGTTTTCATTCTTTGTTCATTATTCTGTGATTCATAATTTTTCATGGACAACATAAACCGTACAGTCGCTATGGTGGTTGGCTGCTGACCCGGAAATTGTTGATTTCATTCGGTCCTGCCATGCCAAATGCTACAAGCCCGCCGTTCACTTTCTGATTTCTGAACACGTTAGGAAACAGCATGTTGTCTCACTTTCTTGAGCCACCACCAAAACGCACCTGAATCACCTCATGCTTTTGGTACATGAAAAAAACATATATAATAAGTATCCATTTGGACCCAGTATCATGTGCATTCACCTTGGATGGATATTTTGCAATAAACAACAAAATGTCATGGTTGGAGAGGGCTCTTCTGCAACCTATTCTGTTCCTCCAGAGGAGTAAGCACTCTATATTATATCATTTATTTTGTTATCTCACTGAATTTGTCAAACATGGTTCTCTGGCATGAACTGCTGAGCTTCTGAGCTCGGAAGCTGCTCAGAACCTACTTGGGCACTACTGATTAGTAATTACTATTGAGGAAGGGCACCCTCTGAGTGCTCCAGTGACTACTGTGTGAGTGCGATTTTTTTACGGGATGTTTACTGCCTGTTATCCACAAGCCACAAGCTTAACTGAATTGTTTACCCGAACACTTGGTGACATGTCGATGAAGGTTGCGTCAGACCACTCCAGTCGGCAGCTTGTACTTGTGTTTTTCGTATGTATACAACACAATCTCGCAAGACACTTCATTACTTTCAACCTTTTTTGATACCACCTGCGAGTCTTCCAGCATCATTTCTGGCGTTTTCCGCACCGCCAGCGCTGCCCTCTTATAACCTGTGTCGGCGATCACTGAACAGACTGATCTATGCCAACAACTAGCCAGTTCTTGGACGCCTGCTCAACAACATCAACAAAATGTAATCAGTACAAAACACCTTTTACCTAGTTCGCTGACTATTCTCTGTCGTCCTGGGTGCCACCTGCTCTTGTTTCTGACCATTCATCTAAGATTTATTAGAAATACCTCGGATGCCATTATTTGACTCTGCAAGCAGATCTTGTAAATACATGGCCCAACCTGAATGGATACTTTTCACATACATAACTGCAGGTGGAGGAGGGTTCAAACTGATTAGCTCAAGTTGTCTTATGGTCCTTTGACATCTATTATGATCGCCAAAATGCCTACTTCACACTCCACTTGTCGACGTCGTTGTTCTGATACGATAACTATACATGCAAAAGAATGCTAGTCCTGCTACATGTGGTTGTTTATTCAGGTGCAAACAGTAAAGATTTATCGGATGTACGACTGACTTCAGTACCCTTGGCGTTTTCGGAGCATGCTTCTGAAAAAATCGCCATAAGTTTAGAGAAGTTTTAGTGGACTCAAGCCCATTGGCGACGTTATCTGGAGGTCACGGGCTGCCGAAATTATTCGTTAAAAGGGATTTACATTATCATTACTGTTAAATGAGCGCCATGATGTTGGTAGAATGCGGATTTTTCTTTTTATCTTCTCCTTCAGGAAATTACCCGTCTCTGTGGCTCCAAGTAGCAACAACTGCAAGCGCTACAATTATATTGTGCGAATGGTTATACACATAAGGCCATCCTCCTCACTCAAGACGCAATTCAAATGACGGTGAATATCTTAAAAACTGAGATTTTTTACCCGTATTTGGCATTCAGTTGTGGTAACTTACACCGTCGATGTGGTATTCTGAATTGAACGTAGCTGGTAACCGCAACATTTGCAGCGGCATTACGGGAGCTGATAATGGTCAGTTTGTTTTATTTACGTGATAATCTTGACGTGACCAGGGGTGTGCAATAATGGCACCCTGAACCTTGTGATTTTTTTAACTTGCATTACTTTCGAACACACATCGTTTCACGACACAGTGGCGTTGTCCCAATGCAGAAAAACGAGATGCGGAAATATTCGCATGATATTTTTCCTTATTTTTCCTTTAGACAAGACTCTACGTTTAACAAATGAGTGCCTTGTAAACCTTATGTATTTTCACCATGTACCTTTTATATTGAAGTTATAAAAAGTGAACACCTACAAAGTTGGGCTGTGAGGAGGAGTCATAGGTATAGTTTTGTGTATAAGGGCCTCGTCATATGGTGTCCGGGACAAAGGACGCCAACCATGTAGCGGCGTGATGCTTTGACCCCCAAAATCTCTGTTTTTTCCACAATAAATATTCGCAGCTCTCTATCTCTTCTACGTTCCACGCCTGCGTTCTGTCTAGCCTAATCCACGTTGTGCTTACAAAGCAGCAGAAATGTGCCCAATCTCTGCCTGAGGTAGTAGCTTCACAATACATTTGGCTTTCTAGCAACTTACTGCCATTCCTGTTTACCGAAGAAGTTACGTAAATTGTCTTTGTGATTCTCCAGTCATTCCTTCATTGGAAACGTCGAGCCAGGAATCAGGTGACGCGTGAAAGCATCAAGCACCACATCGGGCTCGGCATTCCGGTCGGATTGGCGCGCTGCGTGTTCATAAGCCTGACGCATTTGGAAGCCTACTATTTTGGCCCGCGCTACACTTGGTGCAGAGCAAAAAGCGCTAAAGCGAGGAAAGTTCGACGTTTAATTAAATGCCACCTCCTACTTTTTAGCGCAAAACAAGGGCAGATATTATTCGCTCTTCCCTCATTCATTGTTCTTTCGAAGTTTTAAGCGCTCCTTCGAAAGGGCCCAAAACGTAAGCACTGCGTCGAGTATTTTGCCTAAAGTTTCTTCTAAGGTGCGTTAACTATGCCAGTACTTTGCGGAATTCTGGCAGAGGACTTGCCCAGAAACTTATTTACGAGCAAAGCAAACTTGAAAATGAGTCGAGGCAGGAATGTTTACTAGTGAACAGATTTCTTTTTCTTTTCTTCGTAACAAGACAAAAGCAGCGCTCGAAAACTACGCCGCGCAACGATCACGCTTGCCTCTGCATACCTGTCTATGAACATTTATATCTGATTCGCAGTGAGATGTTTGGATGGCTTTGAAAGGAGTGCTGGGAAAGTGGTTCATTGCTATTTTATTTGTAAACAAGATAAAATGCATAGAACAGCTTTAGATTTGAGAATGTAAATTTTGTTACAGGTTCGCGCTAATAGGACAGTTTTGTTGCGCTTCATTTAGGGCCCCAGGGTCTTGTTATAACATGTTTGTTTTTTATCAGTTTTAAAAGGGCGTATTTTATTTTTAAACAATGCCGGTACTACCGGCGAATGTAGGAATTTCCCACTGAACCATAGTTAATAGAAAAATCAAGTTGTATCAGCTGTTCTTGACAATTACATTAAACCGAAAACCGCAACGCCATTTCACCTGAACTCCAACTTCCAGGGGCAAAAAAAAAGGTGCAGCGTGGGTTTCATTCTTAGACTGTATTCTGGAGTGAAATAGTGTCCAACGTCAAGTTTTATACTAGACACAGGTGTTTGGGTAGCAATCATGAATTCTTAGTCCTTATAGCTGGTCGTGGCCTCAGTGTGGTGCTCTAGTAACTAAGGTATGCTAAGCTAAGGTAAAGAGTGGCTAAGGTACACCACTGCTGACCTGCACGTCGCAGGATCGAATCTCGGCTGTTGTGGCTGCACTTTCAATGGAGGCGGGAATGTTGAAAGCCTGTGGGCTCAGATTTAGGTGCACGTTAAGGGGACACTAAAGTCAAATAACAATTTAGGTTAGAGTGAAAGCTAAATGCATGACAACATTTAAAACGACAATATTATCAACAACAGTGAACTACTTACCGATAAATTGAGGTAAAAGCACAAGAATACATGAGCCGCAGTAGCACATTCTCAAAATGGTCCCGATGACATCAGATGGACAGCCTACAATCAATTACTAGTAATTGATCTAGCTACACAAAATAAAGAACCCTCCGTGCATCCAGAGACCAATAAAATGCTGCATGTTCATTTCTGTTTGGTTCATGGAAAAAGAACCACTGGACTTAACTATGAGAATGGCGTGAGTGGTTAAAAAATACACTGTTTACGTACTTACACTGGACAGGTGATGTCATCTAGTGCGGCACAGTTGAATAAAAACGTCTGCGATCTCAGAGCCAGTGGTGGGAAATTGATCAATGGCTGTTGTTGCTGCTGTGGCTCCCGCTGTCTTCGTCTGCTGCTACTGGCGCAGCAAAGCCGGGCAACGTTGTACGCGACAACAGTGACGCGAGTCGGTCCGATTCTTTACGCGGGGAATTTGAAGTGCGCTAACCAGATGCAGACCACAAAAACGTTAGTTTATTTGAAAATAGGCCCTTCTCAGACACAAAAGTAACATTACAAGGTTCCTGGATCACTATTTCAAGAATCAACGTCAATTTTACTCACTCTTTAGGGTCTTTTTAAAAAACCCAATGTGGTCAAAAATACTGGAGCTCTCCCCTACGACGTCTATAATAATCGAATAGTAATTTTCGGAGGTTAAACCTGTCAAATCAGTCAGTTATAACTGATCAAGTGGTACTATCTTTGATATAGTACCGTTCGCGTGCGTTCGTATATGTGTGTGGGTGTAAGCCACACGCACACATACACTGTGGTCCGGTACGTGTGCTGTAACACACGCAAACACACACACATGCACACAGTGAAGTATTCCCGACCACCATGCTCCTAGTGAAGAAATGCGCTTTGACCTATGAGAGACTTATCATCCCCATGAACACTTATATCAACCTCCAGGCCACTGGCTCACATCCCACCTCGCCGCCATGTTCCGATTTCTCGTGTTTCCCGCGTTGCAGAGGTAAAGTGGATAAGGTACTTGACTGCTGACCTGCACGTCTCAGGATCGAATCTTGGCTGCGGCAGCTGCAGTGTCGATAGAGGCGAAAATGCTGTTGTAGCGCCCTCGTTCGGGCGGCGCGCAAACCGGAGAGCGCGCGATGGCGAGAGAAGAAAATAAAGAAGGCGCTAGGCCGTGGCACGTGAAGCCACGGCTCACGTTCCTTGCTGGCATCGGTTATCGTTCAGGCGTGTCTTTCTTTCGCTCCTGTGGCATAAGCCTACACTGTAATTCAATGCGCTCAAATTTGGGTGCACGTTAAAGAACCTCAGGTGGTCGAAATATGCGGAGCCCATCACTACGGGGTCTCACATATTCATATGGTGATTTCAGCACGTCAAACATCACATACCAATCAATCAATCAATCAATCAACCAATCTGTCATTCAATCAAGCAACCAAGCAATCGATTTTCCCGAGTTCAACAGCAACACATTTTAATTACACACACAGCCACGCAGACACACGCATGCACTTACACACGCGCAAACTTCAATCACTGATATAGGGAAGTACACCGCTGATGCTTGTCGACCTGCTTCTGTCTTAAGACCTAATTAGTTTATTGCTTGTACCGCCATGCTACAATCATTGACTTTTACCCTTGTGTTGTTTACACACTGGATTTTTTCGAAAATTCTCTTTAGACATTTAGCTCATTTACGTTAGATTAGATTGAGCCCGTTATGCCTCATGGTAGTGTGGGCCACCTTAATTTTTTTTCTAGTTAATTCCATAAATAGCAGGTCAAAGAAGCACACGAACACACACTCCCCAAACGGGTAGTACGTTTTCCGCATTGTTAGTGTGTGTGTTACACATACACGTTCACACACACAGTGGTCTAATACGTGTTTGGTGTACAACCGTCCGTGTGTGTTCATAGAACGTTTTGGGGCTCAGTTCCCTTCAGTTGAATCATGAACGCCAATCCTTAACATGGCCGATTGCAGACGCACTGAGCGCAAAACGGCAATGCTTCAAACAATCGGTCCTATGTTTTTATACTCATTAATCTATGTGAACTGCGGAAAATACATAAGACGAGTTCTTTATCCTGAAACCTCGGATCTTACACATTCTTGCCAGTGAAAAACAAACAAACACGTTTTGTTTCACGGCTTTATTGTTACACCAACTATAGATACAGATTTTTCTCTATAAATTTGATGTGTTAGATTAATTGTAATGCGCACGTACGGTGTTCGACGTGCCTATATAATGTTCTTTCAAGAATGACCGTGATATAAGAGGTAATTTGAGATAACTGTCCCATGTGAGGCTGTCTTCTCTATAGCCAAATTCTTAATATGTTTCAAAGCTGGTTTATATTAATAAAAAAGCTATCCCACTACATTACCTGGCTGTAATAATCATGACTTCTAGGTCTGTTTTGATTATTTGTGTAATAAACGATTTCAAAAATTATTTTTCATGAATTGAAATACGCTTCTGAGTTTTGTAGCAGCTATGTGATGCATAAGTGCGTCGTTTTAACTCCTAGGAATATATTTAGGCATAGGCAAACACCATATATACTTTACTGGATCAATCCCGACTCACATTCGAACTGTGTTTTTAAATAAAGCGTTAATAAAAAATCCAGCTGTACTCCGCAGAAATATCAGTAATTTTTTCACGTTTTCTATAAAAAAGGAAGCACGAAAGAGACTGCCATTAATTACAGCGGACGGGAATGTATCTGCAACTTTGTAACGTTGTCCCTGATATATGACTCTGCACACAAGTTATTGCTCACCATGAATCATGGACAAAGAAGGTGCTCGCACGAAGAAAGCCCACTGCACCTTTCAGCATTGTTGATCGCGGCAAATTGGAACGCCAGTATTGCTGCTTTTATCGTCGAAGCAGCCGTACGCTCACTGTGAGAGAGAAGCATGTTCTTTCGTTACTGTGTCACCTTTCCTCTAGTCCGGATTATATTTTCTTCGCTTTTCGAGGAGGCTTACAATCAATGTGTCTTTCTTCCACTTTCTTGACATAAGAAAGTGTAGTTCTCCAAAGCGGGCTACATGCGCCGTTATTCAAGTGAAACCGTGACGCTAGAAACAAATTAGATCTTTGGAAGAGGGAATGCACTCTCTGACCTGCAGTTCTTTGTGTGCAAACGGTAAGTGTGTAGCAAGCAAAAAGGGCCCACAAGAGACGGCCAGACACCCTGATCAACTTAAAACTTCTAAAGTACACAGGAACAAGTCACGCATTTTTTAAAACCTTGGAGTGTAATTAAGCGTCAAATAGTCGTGTTTTTTTATGGTATTAAGAATCGTTGAACATCAGATGTTGCTAGTTACAGCGAGTGAACCCATCATCGGTAAGATATCAAGGCTGCTTGCTCCGACAAAGACGATTGCACATGTCAATACATAAGCTTCAGAAACACCCCATTTTCGAAGATTTCCCATTATTTCAAGTTTACCTCTTCTCCGGAGCTTTCTGCTTTTATTTTTAAAATGATAGTCTGTCTTGGGGACCTTCGACGCAAAAATTTTGGTCTGTCTGTCTGTCTGTCTGTCTGTCTGTCTGTCTGTCTGTCTGTCTGTCTGTCTGTCTGTCTGTCTGCCTGCCTGCCTGCCTGCCTGCCTGCCTGCTTGTCTGTACAATTGTCTGTTTGCACACAGTTAACGGCACTGGGTACTTGAAACTGCCAACCCCATCTGGAGCAACCACCAATGCTGTTCAAGATTTAGCGTTCATACTTGTGCAATTGTCAATTATCAAGCAATTATGGCGCATGTCTGGGGCCCCATAACAACCCGTATATATTCTGCATGTGCATCGTTTACTAAAGAAGGAATGCTTATGTAATTTTAGAGACCGTAGCGCCTATCACGCTGCAGTGACCATGCAACGCTTGCACTAAAAGGCGAGTGTTTTCAACGCTTTCCTAAGACGAGACGGTGGTGGCACCTACCCGTCGCCTTGCATTCTACACCTTATCACCTCTGAGACGGGCGCGCACACCCGTCTTAGAGCCATGCGATTCGTTTTTCAAGAAAACCGCCAGATGGCGCTCATGTCTCACGTGCGACATGACTCGATGCGCTCTTTTACCTCCGCTGCGTGCTCGAGGCACTCTAACGCAGCGCCTCCAGAATACCATTCATGGAATTTCTTGCACAGAACATCAAATAAATGTTTTGTTCCCTCTCTCCACACGCAAGATTATCGTCTTTCGACGACATTTGCAGATTACATGCAGATACGGGGCCATTTTTTTTACTGAATATGGCGCACACAGAAACATTTCTTAGGAAAACACAGAAGCAACACATTCTCTGAGGAAACAAAAAAGGCGCGCCACACCATTCTAAAATGAGCAGGATTTTGTATAGTTCATTCTTTCATCGTCAATTAACTTTCTCATAACAACAACTACTTTTTGTTATTTCGTCATACTTGGAAACTTCTGAATGCACTTCTATTAAGGTTGTACTATAATGATTACATAGTCATTCATTACTTTCCTGTATTCGAGAATAAACCTTAGTTATAAATGCGATTGCCGGTTAGAAGTACCGTTATCTTTCTCTTTAATGTACCATGATAACGGCAAAACGGAGTTTTTTTATGTCTATGCGGTCTAAACTAAGTAAGGTCGAGTGCGCGAATACATATGATGATTTATAACCGCTAACATTGGCTACAGTGCCCCATATAGGACAGCTTACGCCTTGGAAGAAATTTGCGTGCGTGCAAATCTGGCTCTGTATATTTCATTATAATTGCTTCATTTTA
The DNA here is from genome assembly GCF_043290135.1 of Rhipicephalus microplus. Classification (NCBI taxonomy): domain Eukaryota; kingdom Metazoa; phylum Arthropoda; class Arachnida; order Ixodida; family Ixodidae; genus Rhipicephalus; species Rhipicephalus microplus. The sequence goes on from NW_027464588.1 coordinate 13,354,293, forward strand.
CCTGCGGTCACTTTTCCATGCATTGTTGTTATGGGTTATTAAATCAAGCGTAACGTGGTTAACGGCTCTGCTTTTCCACTACCTCATGCACATTTAGGGGCAAAGCTCCTAAAGTCGTGAATTTTTCAGTGTGTGTCTGTGACGTGTTCGTAACCACCTAGTTGTATGACTCACTCAGCAGGTGGCGCGAGTGTGAGTGACAGACAGACGAACGGATGGACGCATAGACCGACGGATGGACAGACAGACAGACACACGAACAGAAAAACAGGCAGAAGACCACATGGACGGACGCAGCACGGACGGATGGACGGAACACTAAGGCATCGACGAACGGATGAATGCTTCGCGCCATTCATCATTCAGTGCGTGGATATGCTGTGATTTTTTCTCTTTTTCACTGTTTGCTCTCGTAAAACTAATACCCTGAACTTACGCCATCGTTCATTCAGGAATTACAACCGACTGCTTGTGCATTGACGTTCCGCAACACAAAAGTCTTGCAACGAAAACTACCAGCAACCATGCAGGCGGCTTCACCCAACCATCAGCATTGTTAGATGAACCGCGCTCAGCGGAATTCTCAGCGGTTCAAGTTTCGGTTAGTCAAGGGTTTCACGCTTAAAATTTTTTTCGCTCTTTGCATCGCTTCCTGTTTTCTTCTGTGCGACTTCACTAATGACCCCTAATGAGTTTAGTCGGACGCCATCGCCTAACTTCCGTAACATAGGGGCGATTTGGCCCCACTTGAATGCTTCAGCACCGGAAATGTGGTAAATTTTAGGTTTTCATCACTGCACATGAAGGTTTGTAAGCTTACGTGAGCTCACTACCATTTAATGACACAAAGAGATGGTAATACACAAAAGTACCGAGAACAATCGAAATATACTAAATTAGCGGTGATGTACAACAGTTCAATACTTTCTACGCTGTGGAAATGGCGGTCTAGCGACAAATGAATGAGAAGCAGTCATTTCGTCCTGCTTCTATGACGCTCACCTACAAATCATAATTACGTGCTTTAATTAACGAAAAACGCTTCTCTATGTGACTGCTCGGGTGACGTTGACTTAGAAGTAACATTGCTTTCAACAGCATACATGGCGAAATCAGCAGCATACAATGTTTAGTTGACCTTGTTGCCAAAGCACACGTAGCATTAGTTTGTATAACAAGAAAAAAGGGGCTGTATATTAAAATGTGAACTTCAGAATGAAGCAAGAAAAAGATGAAACCTAAAGACTTCTAAATACAGCTGCAAGAAGCAGGACCGGACTACATTACAGTGAATAATACGTGACATGCTTGTACAATAAACAATCACCAACTAAAAATTACAAAAAATTACTCGCCCTTTTATATGTATTCATTATTTTCTTTTTTCTTGGAAAGGCACAAAGTTCGGGCGAGACTTTGGTAAAAGTACACTAGTGGTCATATTGCCAGTCTGATAAGCCCAGCTGCGCTGGTGCTTTGAAATTACGCCCCGTTGATTACAACGTGACATTTACATGATTTAGTTTCGTTTAGTCATTTTGCTGCAACAAATAGCACCCAAGAAATAACAGACCGGTCCATTCTAATTGCGCCAACGATGTAATGGCACATAATGCGTGCTAAGATGGCTGTCAACACGGCTATCTCCGTAGCCAGGCTAAAAGCGTAGATGGCAGCACAACCAATTTGTTGTTTTTCTCTACTTAAAACGTACGTAAAACTGACGAATACATCCATATTATTAGTTCACGTAATGAAGGCTTTTAATTTCTTCGGCTATGAGCGCGACAGACACATCAGAAACAGCTGAAACCAAGCGCCGGCATATAAGAAACATCAGAACCATCTACGCTGAAACTTTTCAGATCATAGTTGCAAATTCTATTAGAGTTTGGTATTGTTTGACAGACAATATGTTTGCAAGAGGGAACAGCTAAATACGTAAATGAACTCGCCGTTTTTATTACTTGGGTACATTTGAGCACGAGGTGCTTTGATTATTCATGCGGTCAAGCTGCAAAAAATCTGTGATTCTTGCGAATTACTTTTGCACAGTTTGCTTTTGTCTCGACAGCTTTGGCGAAATTCCTGTGAAAAAATTATTTTCGAGTCATAACAAATCCTTGCGAGTCTGAAAATATTCGCCTTTGTGATGATAAATAAAGAGTACTGATTCTCTAACAACACGCACTTAAAAAACGAGAAACATGTGTATATGTCCAGTACAGCAAATACAGCAATCTTTCTTCTTTTAGTGGTCTTTTGTTGCACCGTAAGCTATTGTAGTACGCATATTACATGCCCAGATTATTTGTTTTCGCTGAATTTCTTGATTTGTTTGTAAACGGGGTGTTGTCGCATTATTTTGAAATGCCATCCCTCGTCAAATTGCACATTTGTATAATTCTCTAAGGAATCCCAGAAACGAACAATTTCTAGTTTCTTTTTATTTTCTTCTCAATGTACTCACATATATTAGGCATTGTTTTTTTTTAAAACAATCTACGCTCACCCACCACAGTTACAAAAATTGACGTACGCGATTAAGAGAAAACGTGCGTTGAGAGTTACAGTGCCTTTTGAATGCAGCGAAATTCCCCTTACTGGCGGATCAATTCTGTCTGTCCATGCGTTGCACCACGATGTTCACTCATCCCAAGCCAAACATGTCTGTGCCAAAAATGTCTATGCCTTTCTCCTTCGTATTTCTTTAGGTAATATTGACGCATTCCCGAGACAGTAACGCTGTGTTTAGATGCTGTAGCGAGGACGCAATGATCTCCAGGAACGAAAACAGGCCATCTGAAAGAACGAGGTGCTTGTGGCGTGGCCGCAGCTGTTCAGGCGCACGCTAATACAAGAGCTTGTAGTATATTTCCAGTTTTTTTTCTCTTTCTTTTATGGGGCCTCCTGAAGTGATGCACTTACAGAGGAAGAAAAAAAATTCGTACACTGCCGCTAGGTATGTGCGAATGTGCTTCCCTTTTGCACCGAGCAGTAAAACAGAAGCAAAAACAATAACAAAGAAACAAACTGAGTAATTCAAACTACCGGTAAATAAGGCCGTCGGAATAGAGTCATGCTGGTAAAAACCAGAATATATTGAATTGGTAGTGACTGACGTGCTTGAACTTTTCACTCTAGCCCCTTCCTGCTTTCGGCGATAGTTGTGACCTTTCAGGACATTTGTGAAACTTCATTGAGATTTTTTATTCTTCTCGATAGCCTAAAGAAACGTGCAGAAAAAGCAAATATCAGTTTGAAAGAAGAGAAAGAAACAAAGAGGCAACAAATGTTGGTGTCGTTTTCGCACGATGTGCTTTGCTGCGTTTATAAGTTTTCGGCAGATTACCGTTTATGTTCTGCGATTTCCTTCTGGATCACAGCCTGTGAGAGTGCACAAATTCGGGAAAATATTTAACTCATGGTATCACAATACACATAGGCACAATAACCAACAAATATTCGAGAGTAATCACGTATAGTAGAAACAATTACAAAGCAATATCACTAGAAGACCGACACATGTCGACGAATTTAATTGAAAACTATTGCATGTGGAGATTGATTCAAGTACCTTAACAAGAAAACTCTGCTGATGGCCTACTTTCTTCGGCTGCGCCACTACTTCAGGAACAAGCAGCAAATACTGAAGACATGAACGAAATTCCATTTCGTTGTTTTCAAAAAAGGGAAAAATTAAAGATCTGGCAGCCGTTCATGACATTCAGTAAGTGTGAGCGTTAGTTTGTTTTTAACAGAATGTCTCTGAGATCAAAATATGTGCTTCTGGCGAGATTCAGTGTTTTGTGTACCATAACTAATTGTGTGCATGGGATGATTTTGTGCTGCGAATGGATTGTGTGCTTCGGATGATTATACGCAACATTTATTTACGTTCAATGTACAGTTTCATATATTAATTGTTACTGACAACTTTCACCTTACTGTAGCATAACCCTTCCGCATAGACTTTTAAATGCATGATTCGGGGGGAAGGGGGGGGGCAAGGAAATTGCTGAAGCTTGCTTCAAAAACTTAGAAAACTGAGCATTTTGTAGAATTTTAGGATTCTATATCGTTTCATCTCTACATGTACATGTTTGTTTCTGTATTCTGCATAAATTAAGTAGAATAGTCATTCTTCCTCCAAGTTGAGCAATGTGAGCTTGTTGGTGCATATTTCAAAAGGTGGCATTTTAGCGCCGGTAAAGACGAGACCGACAAAGAAGAGACACTGGGCACTATGGTAACAGATTTTTCGTCTTGAGGCTTTGACGAAAGTTATTGTGAGACGAACAAGCAATTCACTCACGTAAGTTTTGTTTTCACATCGCACAATGAAGGTATTATTTTCAGGGTCGGTTCAGAGTGAAGCACATGGCAAACCCAAGTTTAATTGGCATGTTAGGCGACTGAAAGTCGACAATTAATTTCAACTAAGTACTTCTATTGAAGCGCGGGATTTCGTAAACTAATGCTAACGTTATCTCAATGTTTCTTCCGTATATGTGACAGAGTAAAATTATTCTTATTAAGACTGATTTGTTAAGATGCTTTCAGTTATGCACTGATTATTATGGACGTGTTTCAGTGTTCTGTGAATCTGGCGTCTCCGCCAGTGTCTTTTTATTTATTTATTTATGTCAAAATACTGCAGGCCAACTTGGCCATAGCAGGAGGGGCAGTACACATACAAGAACACACTACAAGGATGGCCTAACACTTAAGATGTTACAATTTGGAAGTAATTTGAACATGTAACAATCGAAGCATAACATTCAAAACGCTCATACATAGAGATTATAAAACAGCATCAGCACTAAGGAACTAAATATTCTAACAAATTACATGTTTTTGCAGAATTTTCAAGAAGCTTGGCGACGTAACTACTGGATTTTAAAGTATGTTACAATCCTCTATGGTTTCGGAAAAGAAGCTATTTTGTTGTGACTTAGCATTAGCAAAAATCGGTTTCAGTGCATGAGGTCTAGTGTTTATTGTTTTTCTTGTGTTGAAAAGAAGAGATAGCCATCAAAATTTTGCTACATTTTAAATGGCACTGCTCTGAGCAGAGTACACAAACATAAATACCTAGGCTTAACAATTACGTCCAACTAAAGGTGGGACGAGCATATTTGAAACATTACTACATCTGCCATGCAAAAATTATTTATTCTTCGCAGATCACTTCAAATGGTAACATTGCCAACAAAGATACTAGCCTACAAAACATTCGTCAGGCCTATCCTCGATGGTGTCTACAATGGTGTCTACAGGGACTACGTCGTGAACTACGACGTAGTCCCTGATATGGCCTTCTAGCCACGGTGTCGAAGGCACTACTCGGAGATTGTGCACGTAGTGCGACTGAAGCCGTACTTCACGCGGAAGTGCGACTGCGCAATGAGCCTAAGACGTAATGGCATCTTCTGGACACACACACACACAAACACACACCCAAGCGCACGCGCACACGCACACACGCGCGCGCACACATACATACATACATACATACATACATACATACATACATACATACATACATACATACATACATACATACATACTTACATACATACATACATACATACATACATACATACATACATACATACATACTACTACGGTATGAGCCGGGCTGTAGTATGTGCTGGGGAGGTAGAAGAGGAAGACGACGTTTTCTGGAGCGGCCTGAGGACTCCATCTTTACCGCGACTGCCGAACTTCATCCTCACCCTGTAAATAAATCCACCTATCCTTTAATTCATCCGTAACAGTTGTGTGGTGAAGGTGCGGGGTAGGCTCGTACGACGTCGGGCGAGCGTGTCGAGTGAGCTCTTCTCGAACGATCTGGCATATTGTCGACGCGAGATCAAGCGGCGTGTACTTATCAACACTTGCCACGGTGGTTACATCCGGTAGGCAACCAAACTTGGGGGTGATACGTCGCATCTTCAGGGTCTCGGAATTGCGACAGTGTCTTATGACGTCGTTCACCGTAGCAAGGTTGTCTTTGCTGATGAGTAATTGATACACGTCCTCGGCAATGCCCTTCAACAGGTGGCCAACTTTGTCTTCCTCTGACATAGAAGTGTTGACAATCCGATGACAATTGTTTCCGATGAGCTGACAGTGCCGCCATGGTCAATAAGGTCCGTTTGGGTGTTCGCCCCAGAATCTGCCAAATCTTTTGACGCCATCGTTGAACCTGCCATCGTTCAATGTGCTAAGAAAGGCATACTCGTCCCTCGTAGTTTGGTGTCTGTTAATGAAGGGGCAACCTTTCTGTGGGCACTGAACTGTTCGCCAATGCCGGTTGTGCTCCCTCGAGGAATGAAGCTTAGCGTCTTCGATGATTCCACTGAAGGATCTGTAGCGGTCGTTACTAACGATGAGAGCGCGAAAGGTACAGTCTCTGGCAAGCGCAGTTGCTCTAACGAGTCGCAGATCCTAGGCATGATTAGCGCCACTTTGCGGTCACACGAGCAGCAAACATTACGCCATCTGTTGAGGGGACATGCTTCTGTGTTTGACTTTTGCCAAGAGGAGAGGCTACTACCTTTACCATGTTCTCGCGCTCACCATAGGATGGACACCAGCACTGCCCATCCGATTCGACAAAAGCCTTACCGAGTGTCGTCATCAGAACGAAAAGTTATTGCCGACCAGGTTCAGGAAATACTGAAGAAGGGTGTTATTGAAGAGTCGTGTAGCCCGTGGGCAGCACCGGTCATCTTGGTTAAGAAGAAAGATGGTGCCTGGCGATTCTGCGTTGATTACAGAAGACTCAACGCCGTGACCAAAATAGATGTATATCCGCTGCCTAGAATTGACGATATTGTTGACTGCTTACACTCGGCTTCATACTTTTCTTCAATACACCTACAATCAGGATATTGGCAGATACCTATGCACCCATCAGACAAGGAGAAGACCGCATTCGTAACGCCTGATGGACTTTACCAATTCAATGTGATGCCGCTTGGACTTTGCAACGCCCCCGCCACTTTTGAAAGGTTTATGGACTCTGTCCTTCGTGGTCTTAATTGGGAGGTGTGCTTAAGCTACCGGGATGACGTCGTCATTTTTGGGCATACCATCGAAGAGGACAACGTCCGTTTAAGCCTTGTTTTAGACTGTGTCGGAAAGGCTGCCTTGATTTTGAACTCTGAGAAGTGCCGGTTTGGTGAACGACAAGCTTTAGTCCTCGGTCACCTAGTTGACAAAGATGGCGTCAGGCCGGATCCCCACAAAATCGAAGCAGTCGGCACATTAAAACCACCCCAGACACTGAAAGAACTTCGCTGCTTCTTAGGCCTATGTTCCTACTTTCGCTGCTTTGTGCCCCGATTCGCGGATGTAGTACACCCACTGACGAGATTGTTGCGAAAAGACAGCCCATTCAAATGGACACCTGATTGTGATGCCGCCTTTCCTGAACTGAAATTTCTACTAACATCTGAGCCTATTCTTCGTCATTTTGATCCTTCTGCTCCTACAGAAGTGCACAGTGTCGCAAGTGGAATTGGCATCGGAGGTGTGCTTGTTCAGCGCCATGATAATGCAGAGCATGTTGTTGCTTATACGAGTTGATCTCTAAGCAAGGCTGAAATGAATTATACAGTGACAGAGCAAGAATGTTTAGCGGCTGTATTCGCCATTCAGAGGTTTCGATGTTACCTCTACGGTCGTCCATTCACGATTGTGACAGACCATCATTCATTATGTTGGCTTGTTACCCTCCGAGACCCTTCTGGCCGCCTTGCTCGATGGGCTTTACGCCTTCAAGAATTTGACTCCAGCATTTCGTACAGAAGTGGACGACGTCATTCGGACGCTCATTGCCTTTCTCGCCTACCTATGACCACGTCAATATCTTCAAACGAGAACAATTGAATGATTTATCTTTAGACCTATTGTTCGTTGACGCTCGGAATCTCAAAGGCAGTGGTCGCTTTCGCATTCGTGATGGACTGTTGTGCGAAACGATTTACTCAGCAACCGGCGCACGTTATTTACTGGTTGTACTTCAAAGTCTTCCATGCGACGTTCTCCGTACTATGCTGGATGATCCAACGTCAGGACACTTTGGGTTCATTCGCACGCTGCATCGAGTGCAGCAGCGTGTTTACTGGCCCCGAATTCGAGATTTTACAAAACATTACGTCTCGAGCTGCGAGAATCGCCAGCGCTACAAACAACCTAACAGTGCACCGCACGGCCTTCTTCATCCCAGAGAACCGCCTACTACGCCTTTTGAGCAAGTGGGCATCGACCTATTGGGCCCGTTTCCGCGATCTTCGCACAACAACCGCTTGATAATAGTGTGCGTCGACCACCTTACCAGATACGCCGAAACCGCTGCGATACCATCTTCTACGGCTAATGGCGTCACTGCCTTTTTGTTACGCTCCGTTGTTCTTCGCCATGGTCCACCTCAAGTAATTATTAGTGACTGTGGTCGCCAATTCATCGCGGACGCTGTGGAAGAATTGCTTCGCCTCTGCACTTCACAGTTCAGACATTCGACACCATGCTATCCCCAGACGAATTGTCTCGTAGAACGTACCAATTGAACTCTTACTAATATGCTCGCAATGTACATCGCGTCCAATCACGAAAATTTGAATGAGATCTTACCATTTATTACTTATGCATACAATACAGCTAAGCACGAGACCACGGACTTCACGCCCTTCTACCTGCTCTACGCTCGATCACCACTCAGCTCCCTTGATGCAATCCTCCCATTTAAGCTCCATACCGATGAGTCCGTGGCCGAAACATTGTGCCGGGCTGAAGAAGCCTGCCAAATTGCTCGCTTGCGAGCACTGGCATCACAAGATCGCTCCAAGCAACGATACGATCAACGCCTTGATGCCATTTCATTCCGCAAAGGTGAATTCGTGTGGTTGTGGACCCCCCAACAAAAACCTGGTTTATGTCAAAAGTTTTTACCGCAGTACACAGGCCCCTAGGTTATTGTAGATCGCTTGACTGACTTGACGTACGTTGTGGCACGCTTGACGACACCTTCTCGTCGGTCAAATCGAACGCAGTTTGTGCACGTGGCTCGCCTCAAGAAGTTTCATCCCTCCAGTGACATAAACTCGCCCAGCGGTCTTCGTCTGTGAACGGGGGGGGGGGGGGGATTGCTACGGTATGAGCCGGGCTATACTATGATCCGGGGAGGTAGAAGAGAAAGACGACGTTGCCTGGTGCCGCCTGATGACTGCATCTTTACCGCGACTGCCGAACTTCATCTTCACCCTGTAAATAAATCCACCTATCCTTTAATTCAACCGTAACAATACATACATACATACATACATACATACATACATACATACATACATACATACATACATACATACATACATACATACATACATACATACATACATACATACATACATACATACATACATACATACATACATGAAAAGAATATCGGCGGTTCACTACATCATTTGGCGCTCTCGCAAGACCACAATTGCCATAGCAGAACCCTTGTGACATACATTCTTTGCCATAAAATAGAGGGCAACAGCACCGCGTATACCCATTTTATGAATATGCCTTTGATTGCGAAAGAAGCAGTCATGCATGAAGGCCATTATGTGTTCCTGATAGATCGACACACAAAAAGAAGTCTTGCTCTTCCTATCGCAAATAAATAAACGCTGTCTAACTCACACACACACACACACAACACGTCTATGACAACAACCTAAAATTATATAGAAGATTTACGCTCAGCCGTAAGTACTCAGTCGACCATGTCCTTATAGATGTCCCCTCAGGCTGTCATTTAGAGATTTCACAGGGTGTTGTGCCTGCGGAACTTAGTGGTCCGATAGTTTATGCAGACAGAGCAGTGCTTCTCTATTTAACTGAAGAGCTAAACAAAACTACGGCAGCCCATCTCGGACAAAAAATGATACCGCAGTGCGGAAATAAAGCTATGGTAGTGAATAAAGGAAGAATAAAGTGAATTGCAGAACAGAGTTAATGACGGGAGAAATATAAGAAATATATAGAATGTTGTATCAAATTGATTTACGAATTCTCGCCAGCAATGCGCACACCCTCTCTTCTCACAAGAAATAAAGACAGAGACCCAAGATAACACTCTGCAAATGACGCTACTAAATCTTCACCACCGTTAACAATGATAATGGGAATTCTTTTTCTGTTGGGGAAGTGGAATCGCAATATTGCCGGACTTTATTATGCTCGTGAACCTGCATTTCTAAGCCGCAATCTTCCGGTATTCATCTTACTGCAGGAGAGGTTGAATGTAAAGCATTGAATAGTGCGAACGACACCAGTTCTCAAATAAAAAGGTTAGGCGCAAAATATAAATCGTAATTTTTCTTCCAGCGAATATTGAGCCACAATTAGTATCTGCTATAGCCGAAGAAAAAACCCTCATCCTCAGGACCCCACACCAACAAGATGACCGGCAAGTGTAGCCTAAGTTATCAAAAGACACGGAGCTCAGTCAGACTGACTAATAAAATAGAATTTGCTTTAGCATTTTTGTTATCAACCATGCAGACAACATAAATGCAAAACGATCAGAAAAAACTAAACATGCATTTATAAGTGTTCATGCTAAACTCAGTCTTCTATAAAAGAATCAAAGGAAATACTCCTGTTTTCATGTAGCAGACGACGCTAGTGTTGCTCAAGCGTGCTTACTTGAAACACCCGTGTAGTCATCCAATCCAAATAGATTTGTTTGAATGAAAAGGTAACAGCTAATTTGACTGTAAATTATGACTTCCGTTGTCCACATCAGTATCACGACTTTACGTCTTATGTGCAATGCAGCACGAAAGCCTATTCGAATTATTTTTAATTCGCTTTGCTCTGTTAGGGCCTCATAATTTCTTGATTATGCACTTGCTTTTTACCCATCGCTGCCCACGGCTAGGATTTTCGTATCTTGTTATACATTTCATATCTTGGTATGCATTTCATATCTTGGTTTGCATTTCATATCTTGGTATGCATTTCGGCGCTCCTATAACCAGAGTCTGTACTTGGCATTACATGACCTATTTCGGTCATGTAATGCTATAAAAATCCCATTAAAAGCTTTAGTGACGAACACAAAACATTTGTTACCATGTGCGTGCTTTACCTTTTGTTGTCATTAAAAGGATTTTGTTCGGGCCAGGGACTTACTTATCTACGAACTTGTACAAAGCAAAGTACAAACACGGCTCAAGCGAAGAACAGTAGTACTTTTTTTACAAATACTAGCGGTGAATACACATAATACTGATTTGTTCTACATTGGACTATTGTATTACATATCGTGGGAACTGCATTTCGATAGTACTGCCGTTTTATCGCCCCGTATTCAACTTTTTTGTGCAGGGATTAAACTGACTGAAACCTGAAATAAGGCCGTTGGCGATTGCATTAAACAAGGTGGCACTTGGATTAAACACAATGCACGTGGCCAAACTGAGTTGGTGCTTGGAATAAATGTTTGGCACATGGTTTAATTAGCTTGGCGCTCAGATTATTTCAATGACGTGCGCATTATTTAAGCTGGCACTTGGAATAAAGTGAGTGGGAAAACCTGTAGTCTCTTGCATGTACTCGACTCAGCGTGTTTTTTTCTAATGGTACACAATACTATGTAGCATGCAAAAAGCAAGCAGAAATGAATGAATTGCGGCGAAGTAGTGAGGTGAAAGTGGAGCTGTAGTGATTATATAGGAAGTGGGTGGATGATACTTTTGTACTTAGGTTTTGTGGTGCTTGCCACAAAACCGTTAAGAAGCAAGGTGTTCGTATATACGCTTTCATAGGACCAAGAAAGATGCGCGATATTCTAGTGCCTTTGTGAATGGGGACAATTCACAAGATACATTCTTGTTGAAAGAACTGTTCATCGCAGTTCATTAACAGTGGCGTCTGAGAAAGTTTTTATCATGGGGATGATCCTGCACTAAAGAAATACCTAACATGCTTCTTCACCGTTGTGTTCACATAAAGAGGCGCCAACTTTCAGCGCTTTTCTTTGAATATATCAGAAAGGCCTTAGTGGCATGAATGTTGTACAAGGGTATAGTTGGCACAAAAAGAATAAACAACGAAGTTTTTCTTTGAAGTGAAGTCCTAAACACAAAGTCTGTTTTGTTGATTATATGGCTGCCGATAGAACATGCTCTTTTCAAGCTGTAAACATTTGACAGTTTGATGAGGGCTACTTGCTTCGTTATTGAAATAATCAACACTCATAAAGATGTTCTTAAAATATCATCATTGTTTAAATTTTCAAAACAAGGAGCCATTACAAAATGCAAAGAAGGATGTAAATCATGATGCCGGTGTTGAGTATACCTTTAATCGTTCCAACAGCCATGTGTGACCCATTTTTACAAAACGCGCTACAGGTCACATGGACAAGATTGGCAGCTATTCTGCAAAATATTTGTAGTCATAATAAAAATGCACTTTATCAGGCTAATGATCAGTGCTCAAGCAGAAAAAAACGGCATAATCTCACAGGAGCTCTCAGCATTGCCACGCACATTTTTTCCTCTCTCTCTCCGCACAATTTACAGCCAGCAAGGTTTCAAACCATCTTAAGTGCAACACAAAATTCCACGCAAAGATCAATAGCAATTTTATTTGTCTATCCCGCACGAACTTTGTTTCACCAGTCATGCTTCAGAATCAACAAAAGCTAAATAGTCCACTTCATGCTCTGAAGTGTAAAAGGCTCAGGCACTCCTTCAACTGCGTCCTATTCTCGCTTTACAGAACAACTCGGCGAAAGCGATGAGGCAGGCCAGACCAAGACCAGCAAGGAGAACGACGAACACGCCACCGACTGTTCGCAAGCCCAACTCGCTAGCTGCATCAGTCCTTGATTTGCCGGCTTCGGTGGTAGGACATCGTTTGAACGGATCCCGTACTTTCCACCAACGATCCTTCAATTTTTGCAGAGTGCCGTGCTCCTGCAGCCGTAGTAAAGTTGACGACAAGATGTTTCGGTATGGAGACCCTGCATGAATAAATCAATATATGACATGCTTTCTTAAGAATAAAGTTTTATTCCGTGACCCACGAAGACTGCAGTAACGTATTTCCGTCCAGGAAACCATGTAGAAAAATGAACGCAATCAAATGACAGCGCTATTCATGGTCGCATTGAGGGGCCTAACTTTCACGGAATCAACTTAGGTCTTCATTCAGTTTTTACAACAGAACATCCCTAAATAGCACGTTCTATCAGAATTTGCAGTTTACGTTAAAGAGAAAAAAATTGTTGTCCTTTGCTTTGTCTTCGCAGCAAGTGCACCTGTTTGCATTTTAAAAGTGAAATTCTTCATTCGTGGAGACACGTACACATTGTTTTGCGGTCACATATTCTGATGGCGTTACCACCCCTTTTTTAAATGTTACCCTTTCATCTTGCAGTAATCTAGGCTGACAGGATGATGTCACCGTCTGGAAGCGGAAAAGTGAAGCATTGCATAATGATCGGGACCTCCGCTATTCGCTCCTGCAGGGCGTTAATCCTATGCCTCCGTTTCTTTCGATGCCTTTACCATGATAGAAGTGCAATTTCGTCAACGTCGTGGCGCACCACGATTTGGCGACGTTAGTTCAAGCCTCTACTTGCCTCATACAAACTATCGATACGAATGATAGTTTTACGATGCACCCCTGACTTACCTGGCTAAAACTTCATTAAGTCAAGCTTTGGCCCAGTTGGTTTATTAGTACGAAGTACGAACAGCACGAACTCAACACGGGTACACAAGAAAAAACACTGACAAGCGCTGTACAGTCTTTTCTTGTCAGGGTCTCTTCTTTTGTCTCCATGTTGAATTCGCATTGTTCCTAATTCATACGGACAACAACGCGGCTATTATAACGCTGTGCTTCGCACTTAACGTTCACCCTGAGAAAGAGCGCTGCCAGGCTAGAAGCTACAATCAATGCGCGTTGCATTTCGCTCCAAAATTCCATGGGATGGCGTCCTTAGCCCAAGATGTGAGCCCAGTCAGAAACACTCTTCCGGCTTTCGAAAGACTTTCTCTGCTTGCGCTCTCATCGGTAACTACTACAGTTACCACAAAGCTTTGTTTATTCTTTGATCATGCTATTTAGTTGCGACATGAAAATGTGCAACCAGGCGCTAACGTGTGTGTATCTTCGTTAAACAGTGCTGTAAGTACCAAACAACAACAGACATTGTGCAAGCTCTCTTATATCAATGTACGGCAAGCATTTACCTACTTCGGGAATGACAGGTTTCGCTTTCGTGTTATGCCACTTTCTGTGACGTCGGGATTACCCGTTTATTTTTTGCTTCACGGACATGAACCCAGCTTCATTTTGACACAAACTTTGCCGGCTACATGTAACTTGGGGTATATGGGACAATATTTCATTACTCACTATGTTTTAAAGTACTAACAGACCTACTTATAAACAAAATTACAACACGTTCTTAAATAGAAATCGCCGTCAAAGACAAACGCAGCTCTAAATTTCTTCATTACGCGCTTAATGGCATATAAGACATTCTAGAGAAAAGCGGGGACAGTGTCAAAAAAATATAGGCAGAGCATGTTTACCTGCATACATAACTTTGATGAAATGATAATGCAATAAATCAATTGATTTAATACTCAATAAATACGTCGCCTGTGAGATTTTTGGCCTTTTTATGCACTAGTTTTCATTAAGGTTGCATGAAAGAAACGTGTATTTGAAATTCTTTCAATATTGTCAGAAGAGGAAGTGTCATGAAACATAGATATTAGTGTTTACGTATCAACGTCATGCGATTATCAAATTGCAGTTTCATATATGAAAGACAATCCAAAAAAGACATGCTGACATCACCTTCATTACATTGTTTTTACATGGAGCTCCTAATGACACGGTTGTTTATGAGCAATGTGTCATTTATTAAAGTGTGGTTAGCGCGCAATTGTAGACAATGCAGCAAGCCACTGCAAGAAATATGATAGGTGTAACATTTAAAAACAAGAAGAGAGCAGAGTGGAGCGAGGAAATAAATGTTCATTATTACCATCAGAATAAATAACACGACAAAATGAGCATAGGAGGGGCATGCAGCGTGAGGTCAGGCGCTCGCAGAGGACGCAGAAAGTTAGTTGGGCAAATGACATTACCGGTAGTCTACAGGAATAACGTGAAATCAGCGAAAACGTCGTCTTATCAATCGCACAAAACGGGAGCCCGAAAGAGGCACCTGTCCTCCTGGGGGAGTGAAGTCAGCCTCATGATAAGAAATATGACAATAATTATAATGAATATGAAAATGGGACACGTTTTACAAATTAAGGCTCACCATGTGGCGTTGCGATGCCGTAACCCTTGGAGTCTAGAAGACCACCGATCTGCTTGAGCTGGCACCGTCTTCGTACCACGTACTCAATGCTCGTAGACTCCATGAGGAAGGCGTAGCCACCGCGTTCCACACGCTCAATGCCCTCGGCGATGGAAGGCACTAGGTCCTTTTTCATGCCGTGCCACATGATCTCGTACGTCTCGTGCCTCCACTCCTGCGAACCAGCGATTCCGATAATATGAACGGAAATTATTTATTTACGTGATGCGTGAGCAGGGTGCAATTGCTTTCTGACTTTTTTTCAAATAAACTTGGACAGTCTCAAAGCGCACCAAGAGCGAAGTTTCGCTTTAGAGGGTCAGCTTTTCATTGTGCTTGTTTTTATGAATGCCGATATGTTTCCCCTTCCGAATATTTTGACAAGTAGATATTACACGAAGAAGTAAGCGACACTCACTACAAGAAATAGTAATAAACGGAAACACAAGAAGAGTGTGTCTTGTCATGGCGCTAGCTTGAAGTGGCAATAGGTTTTTATAACAGCACAACGGAATTGGTCCCCAGCAGAGTCGAAGTCGTCCATCCGGCTCGAATGTTGCGAAATTGTAATAAACAAAACAAATGTAAAAGGAGGCAATGGTTTAAGCTAAGGGTTGACCAGAATAGATATGATATCCAAGCATAGGTTTGGATCGAGTAAGAGCCCACTAGCTGCAATTATATTTACTGAAATTTGATTTATTTTGTTACTTAGAAGTGCAGACTTTACTTATGAACCACTAGAATCGTAATCTTTCCTTAACGACATGCTTTTCTCTATGTGGCCTCTGAGATATGCGTCTACAGCGCTGCAAGATGCTGGCAGAGTCGATATCGAAGGCTACGCAGAAAAAAGCGCAGCTGGTTCTCCGCCTATATGGGATTCATCAGAAGAGGCCCCACAAACCTGAACGAGCTAGCCCACTCCAAGGCGCGAGGTCTCGCTTTCCACGACCTCGGAGAACTCCCCTGCCGGCCCGCAGTTGTGGAGAACAGAGATAAACCAACCACTTATAATGAAATTACTCAGCCCTTTATCTCGGCTTAAGAGACTTTCCTCTTCCTAACAATATGGTAAATCGAGCACAGGCTTTGACTCTCGGTCTACTTTCATATCAATTACGTTCACCCACAAAAGTAATTTTGCCAAGAACTGAGTATCAGGATGCTGAAAGTAATGTACTTCGAAACTAAATTTATATTGAAAAGTTTATTTAGAGATAACGCTTCTAATAAATAAAAATGCTTACTTAACAAGCAGTCAGACCATCTTTGTTTTCTGACAGAAATAACTATGTTGATTGAAAGAGCTGAGCGTTGATTTATGGTTGTCATGAAGATGGCACATACTTACTACAAAACTGTTTTAGATGCGGAGCATCTAATACTCGAGGCTTGTAGTGCGGCGCCATCTGCAAGCTTCCTCCTCCTTCTTCCACCATCTGTGCATCCCTTCCTCCTCTACACACCGCGCGCGCTTCACTCCTCCACCATCTGTGCACCCTTCCTCCTCTACACACCGCGTGCGCTTCTCCTCTTCACGAACATTCGCTAGCTGTATAATGTAGCGCGCATGCGCCGTCACGCTTCGAGAACATCGGCAGCTGACGCGCGCGCATGCGCCGTCAAGCTTCGAGAACATCGGCAGCTGACGCGCGCGCATGCGCCGTTGCGCTTCTCCCCCTTCTCGAACATTCGACAGCTGACGCGCGCATGCACCGTCACCCACCATCTGTGCCGCGCGCGCTTCTCCCCTTCGAGAACATTCTACAATTCTCCTGATTCTCCAGTGGACGCGCATGTGCCGTCGCGCTTCGAGAACATTCAACACCTGACAGTGCATGCGCCGTCGCGCTGTATATATACTCAAGGTCGGCGCTCGCTCGCTCAGTTGCCGCTCGTCGGTTGGTTTGTACGGCGCGTCGACGTCCAAGGTCGCGGTGAAATGAATTCCAACGAATCCACGAACACAATGATCGACGTCCCTTCGACCAGCGCCGCCCTTTCGCATACGTGTGTACGTGTTCACTCATTTAACACCCCCTCCTACAACCACGTTAGCCAATTTAGCCATCAACCCAAGTAAGTCGCAATTTAACACCCCATTTCACAATCACGTTAACCAATTTAGCCATCGACCCAAGTAAGTCGCACTTTAACACCCCGTTAACCAATTATATGCTCCGCATCCTCCTCAGTGTTCCCCCGAAGGAAGCTGCGGGCAATTTTTTTTAATACTTAAAGGGGCGATGACACCAAATTTTCAAGCCTCTTGGGGGTTTCTTCTGTGTGCAAGGACTCTCCACACGAAGAGTAGGACACAACAAAAGCGTAGAATATATTTTAATTTCCTTCTAAAAGTGAAGTTGAATGCTCACTCTCGCGATCTAGGCAAGTCGCTTGCGCAGCAACTCTGACGTTTCTAATGGCTGTGTTCCAATTATTAGACACCACGCGGACAGTCTGCCCCGCCGCGGTGGTCTAGTAGTTAAGGTACTCGGCTGCTGACCCGCAGGTTGTGGGATCGAATACCGGCTGCGGCAGCTGCATTTCCGATGGAGGCGGAAACGTTGTAGGCCCGTGTGCTCAGATTTGGGTGCACGTTAAAGAACCCAAGGTGGTCGAAATTTTAGGAGCCCTCCACTACGGCGTCTCTCATAATCATATGGTGGTTTTGGGACGTTAAACTCCACATATCACTCAATAAATCACGTAGACAGTTTACGCAGACTGCTTAAAAGACAGCACCGAGACCATGCTGTCCGAGAATTGGAAAACGTCTGTACGGCTTTTACGCGACGGTGCGCCAACTCGCGTCGAGAAGAGAAAGCCAAATAAAACAAACGTAACAGTTGTGTTTTCTCACTTATTTTGTGTTTAAATCTGAAAAATTTAAGCGTTACTGACATTGACCGTCTGAAGAAGCGTCTGCTTGTGTGTTGACGACCATTCCAGCGAGATTTGATCTATTTTAGTGATTCGCTGAGCCGCCATCTTGTTTAGACAGCAAAGTAGCCTGCATCGTATTTCTCTACGACGCGGTCTTCTCAGAGCGGTCTGTTTTGCTAGATACGTGAGAATTGCAATGGGACTTAAGTTGGCCGGCATCGATTTAGTTGTCTATTTACCATCTACGGTGAGTATTGAAACACACCCTGAATAGAAGTAACGGCAGTTGTCGTGACGTCACACCACGTTGGTAGTGACGTGGGTGACCTCCGCCATCTCGGAAACACATTTTGTGAACAAGGAAAGAACTAGCTTGCCTGCTGTTGCGAGTGTGCTGGCGTCCCTTGCAGAGGCACTGTGTGCGTCTCTCAAGGACTCTAGGTGCTTTCAAAAGACAGTCGACGCATCGTTCAGAGACGCTGCGCACGTCCAACAGCAGGGCTGTCTCATCCTCCATCAGCGTCTTGGCGCCTATGTAAAGTCGGCGCATCGAGCGTCGGGTGGCTTCCTCGTCCACGTAGTTCGAACGTTGTAAATGTTTCAAAATGAAGCCATAGAGCAACATAGTATATACGGGACGGCTTTACGCTCTCCCATGGCAGAGTAGCTAGTACTTGTTATGCCTGCGAGTCCACAGTGAACGCCCATGCCTCTGAAAAAGGCAATCTGTGTCAAGGCCACAACGTGAGCCTGCCTGACGCGAAAAACTCAACGGCGTCATCACGCGGTGGTGCCTTTCTGCCACGCACGCACAGTGAGTCACCTCAGTCAGCGAACCCGTCGAAGTGATCGGCGCCTTCCTGTCTGGCGAGTCTGACGCGATGCGTGGCGACGTCACTCGTCCTTGGGTGCAGCCACGTGCAGCGCAGCGGCTTCAAACTCGATGACGTGGCCCAGCGGCGACCCCATTGGAGAATTCTGGCCTCACAACCAGTGGCGCTGCTGGTTGGACATTTGGTTACTGAAATAATCCTTCCAGTGCATATAAAAAAAGCCCTGCGGCACGTCGCGAGCAGTAAACCAATTTGTTAAGAGGAGAGCTCGGCTCTTCGGGTCTCTAAGCTGTCGGCCCCAGTGCCGAATTTGTAACGCCTCTGTATATATGCTGTCCATAAACCTTCTTTAACTCACCGTGGTCTTGTCCACTCGTCTATCAGCTCTGCGTAGAAGCAGTCGCGAGCTGAGAAACCAACGCTACCAAACGGCTGGTGACCGGGTCGGCGGAGATCGGAGCAGTGGCGCCTTCGAGACCGTGTTGGCGTCGCCGTCTTTCGAAACAGTGGTTGCAGCGGTGAGATTCGGGGCGCCCTTCGTAACGTCGTCGGAGGCACGCTTCGTAATAGTGGTTGGTAGCTGCGGGATCGGCCGGCGTCAGCAACATCGATGCGGTGATAGCCTGATGTTTTCCCCTCAGTTCACCAGACTGCTCTAGCACAGGTTATAGTAGTTTAGAGAAGGGCTGTGTGAAGCATAAGATTGAGCTTTGATCGTTTCAAGCCAAGTTGAAGCGCTTTGAAACCAAAGTTAATGCGGAGGGTGTAAACACAGGAGTGTTCAAAATTTCTTGCGCGTCTTGCTAGTTGACTTATAGTGGGTACGGCAAGTAAATTGTTAACAGGGGCAAACAACAAGAGGCTAGTGTGAACTATGGAGAACCTTAAAGTGAAGGAACTCATCGACATTTGTGAGGAACTCGGCATTACTTTGGGCCGTGCGAAACGAAAGCAAGCGATCCTTGAGATCATGAAGAATGAAGGAAAGTCGGCTGAGGAAGTCGCTGAGGCCTGGGCAGATATCAAAGCACGCCGCGAGGACGCTGAAATGCGAGAAGTAGAAGCTCGCGAACGTGAAGAAGCTTAAAGGCGAGAAGTTCGCGAACGTGAAGAAGCTGAAAGGCGCGAACGTCGCGAGCGCGAGGAGGCCGAGAGACTGGAGCGCCTCGAGTTGAAACGAATAGAATTGGCCATCTGACAGTGTTCGCAGGCGCCTAGCATAGCTTCTCCGACGTTTCAGGTCAGCGGTTATAGAATTCGGGATCAACTGCCACCATTCGTAGTAGGCGAGGACATGGCGAAGTATCTCGTCAAGTTTTAACACGTCTGTGAGCGAAATGCTTTGGAGCGGTCTCTTTGGGCGCAGAACCTGTTAGCTTTTCTTCCCGGCGAAGTGTCCGACGCGATAACTTGCTTGTCGAGGGAAGCGTTTGAGAGCTGCGACGAGGTGTAGGAAGTGTTCTTGAGACGTTATAAATTGTCGCCCGAGGCTTTCAGGCAAAGGTTCCGGTTTGCTAAAAAGAAGAATGAGTCACACGTTGACTTCGCGTTTCGTCTTAAAGCCCATTTAATTGAATGGCTCAAGGGCGAATGTGTTTATGACGACCGCGATAAAGTGGTAGAATGCATTGCAATGGAGCAATTCTACCAGTGCATCGAGGAGGATGTCAAGCTTTGGCTGCAAGACAAACTTGGTGAAGTTCAGCTAAACAAGGCAGCAGAGTTAGTGTCACACCGGTCCCGTTAATTAGGGAGGCGATCGCCGGGCTAATTCCAAGGGCCGAAGTATCGGCCCCCCGAACCGCACCACGAAAGCATGGACAATTTAGAAGTGGTCCTTATTGGCGCCAGCAGACGCCGGCTGTGGCCCAAAGAAGAAGTCAGAGCCGAGAGTTGATAAACAGACAAAATTATATTCTCAATAGTGGCAGATCAGAAAAACAATACACAAATATGCTCACTCCACAATAGCTGAGGACAATATGTCACCAATCAAACAACGTACTACACAGTACAATCAGCCACACTCGAAACAACGGACACAGAACAATACACACTACAATGCAGTCGCATGCATCGAACAACCAAGACACTTAAAGAATAAAGAGATAGAAAACCTATTCAGTCCAAAGTCCTTGAAACAAAAGTCTGAATGATACTCTTCCCAGAATCACTTACTCAAAGTCCAGCGTTGTTGTCGTTCCGCTGCCCCCTGAAGTTTCTCTTCCAGGAAACCTCGCGTCCTCAAATAGCCACTCTCCAAGCTTCAAACTTCTTCGCCGGAAATACGTCGGCTTCCCACACGCAGCTGTTACCACGCGTCTTCGCTCGATAGCGGTAACACACGCTCTTGCCTGTAGCTCGAGCCTTCACCCCTCAGGTGGAAATCCTCTTCTTCTCCTGCTTTGTCGCTACGGGCAAAACCTTCGCCGACTACACGGCGGAATCCCTACGCACTCTGGCGTTAACTTCCGTTTTCTCCTGATCTCTCGTCTCGGCCGCTCGATTAAATACCTTCCGTGCGAGATTCCAGAAGGTTCTCGTCATTTTGTCGGCGCGATACGCAGCGAAGGCTGGGGAGAGGCGAGACGGTTGGAATGCCCTCCGCGGCGGATGACTCAACTCGGTATGACCACGCCCCTTTCCATCTAGAAAAATCGCGGGCTTGCTGGGCCGCCGATGTGGGGTGAGGAGGTTCGTCGGCGACGCCACGCTTCCGATGGGAGAGCGCGCGCCCGAGGAGCCTTGGACGTTTGCTTCCTTTTTTTTTCTTTTGACCTCGCGGCGTTTCTCCCGCCAGTTATCGCAAGAATTTGGCGGCGCGCCCATTTTTAGCGGTCGTTCTGTGACAGTTAGCTGAGGAGTATTATACTCGCTGAAAGTTGCATAACAGGGCACTGAGCGTTGAAAAGTATGAAAGGAAAGAGGGCTTTTCAAATATACCTGATAAACGGAAGCCACGAATCTGCTACAACTGCAGAAAGGAAGGGCACATCGCGATAAACTGTAAGCAAAAGTTTGCAACTATCCGAGAATCGGAAAACAAACGGAAGCCGCGAGTCTGCTACAACTGCAAAAAGGAAGGGCACATCGCGATAAACTTTTATCGCGATAAACATCGCGATAAATGTTTGCTTTTGCAGCAATCTGAGAATCGGAAAAGCACATGCGGTTGTTAGAGCCGTGTATCCAAGAAATCAGTGTCAATGGGAAAACGTGTCGAGCACATCGTGACTCAGCGGCAACCATGGATGTTGTCCATCCTTCATTGGTGTCTCCGGATGACTCTACAGGAGAATGCGCGTGGATCACGCAAGTCGCCGAGGAGCAGAGTGCTTGCTTACCAATCGCTACGGTTGTCATTGAAGGCCTGTTTGGTAAGCTTCGCACCGAAGCGATTGTGTCTGCCGCGCTTTCCAATCCCTTTCCTTATCTTTTCTCTAACAACTCAGGGCAGCTTCTCAAAGAGCAAGGTAAATTGTTCTTCTCCAACTTAGCGTACATGGCCCTCACGCGATGTTCAAAAGCTGCATATCTATGTGATCTTGGCGGCGAGTAGACGGAACCTCAGGGAGGAAATTCCCCGTGTGAGTCATGTGAGCAGTCACTCAAGTGGCCCGTCGCCGAAGCGACTGGCGCGGTTTCCGTAGCAGGGGGAGGCGAAATAGCGCCACTGAGTCAGAGCGAGAGGGGTGCAATGCTCTCGCCAGTAGCCGAAAGTTGAAGTGAGCTGTCGAGGGTTGATCGAGAAACGCTCATTCGAGAGCAGCGTGAGGACCTCTCGATAAAAGCGCTAATGGAAAGCGTAAACTTGGGAAAAAAGAAAAATAATATTACTTTTTTTGAGAAAGCAGGGTTCCTGTATCGGAGCTACACAAATGCGCAAGGTCGCAAGTATGAGCAGCTCTTGGTGCCAAAAAAGTATCGTCGCCAAATATTGGAACTGGCGCATGAAAACGCATGGGCAGGGAATCTGGGCATAAAAAAGACCAAGGCTAGAGTTTCCCTTGAGTTTTATTGGCCGAAATGCTGGATGGATATCGAAGACTTTGTACGCTCATGCGACACTTGTCAGAGAGCGGGGAAATCCGCGGACAAGTGGACGGCTTCCATGAAGCTTTCTGTTACCAATTATGAAGTGAAATTAGGAAGGCGGCCAACCAAAATGTACCACAGTAACTTGATGAAACCATACGATCAACGTCAAGCGGTCGTAAATCGGCTGTGGAATGCTTCAGAGGAAGAGGGAGCAGAAATTTTTAGTTCTAGTGAGGTAATCGAAAGGAAATCGGAGGTAATTTTGGAGCAGTTGAACCTAGAGCCTAGGTTAAGCGAAGTCCAGAAGGAGGACCTGAAAAGGACTGTTTCCGAGTTTGGAGATGTGTTTTCGGACCAAAGCCCAAAATGGTCCGCTTAAGTAGAGTAATAATAAATATTTTAGCGAAAATACACGAATCTTGGTGTACGTATCATGCTTCCTGGAGCTGAAGGAAACGCTTACAGCAAAGAAAATGCATGCCACTAATTTGGTGGCATCATTCCTTTAAAGCGCACTAGTGAACCCGAAGGGAATCAGAAGTTGACCAAACTTTACGCAATAGTGGCATCGCAGTCACCTAATTGAAACACTCACGTTGCCTTAAGGTTTTCTAGCTTTTTTACAGTGAGATGTATTCAAGCTGCAATACCTGGCGCAAGGTTGACAAAAAAAAGACAAGACAGAAAGAGCGCTAATTCTCGTTCTAGGGCTGAACTTCCAGCAGACATGACCTAAAAGTGACAGGGGGGCACAACTTTTATCAATACCTCTGGCGTATCTGTTTCCAACTTCATGTCACCTTTAGAATTTTACCTTCGTAGCGCCTTTGTCTCTTTTAATAATGGGTTGTTTATTCAACAAAAGGACATTTGTATTGGCTCCTGCGTTGCACCTGTCCTTTGTATCATTTTGTTGTCGTCTATTGATCGTGCTTTAGAAAATGCCGTTGATCCCGGAAAAGTCCCTAAGATTTTTAGTTATGTGGACAACTTCCTCGTGTTGTTAACTACTACCGACCCTGTAACGCACTCTAGCGAGGTATATTTGGTTTTGAACCTGTCCGACAACATGGAAAAGGCTTGATTTTTACGTATAAACTGCCCATTGACGAAAGCTCGCAGTTGGCGCTGTTTCTGTCTTGTCTTTTTCCTTTTTTTTCTGTTTGCCAACCTTGCGCCACGTATTTCAGCCTAATATGTACCAACTATTTCAACATAACGTACTGTTAAGATGTATTCAACTGATACATTAATGTCCATCCTTCTTTTTCTTGCTCATTCGCCTTGTTTATTGCACTCACCACGTGAAGATATAATAATAACACGACTTTTGGGAAATTTTTGGAGCCTTCCATTATGTCGTCTCTGATAATTGTATTGTAGTTTCGGGACGTAATCTCAACAAAATATTGAATTCAGATTTCGAAGAAATATGACTTCACTAACAGCACAACAATTGGATAATTATTGCTATTGTGATAACGATGCTGTTCAATACGAAATATATTATTTTAACAAGACAATTTGCTTTATCTTTGGTGCATAGTGCCATTATAAGCAATACTGGACGCACTTATCAGCAGCCGATTATAATACTTGTCGCTTATAGACGATGTCATACCTTGAACAAGGCGTGAGTCGATCCTGAGCGAACGCATCCGTAGCGCACGGCTGACTGCTTCGCCAAGTCTTCGACACTCTCGATGGGTGACAGCAGCCTCTCTGTAGTCAGGAAAGCTGCCAGGTTAGCCGTGTAAGAGGAAACCAGCACGAAAGAGAAGATCCACCAAGTTGCAGCAATGATGCGTGCTGAAGCTGCCCTGCACAATATAATGTGTTATGTAAAATTATCTTGAACAAAGGACGGGGCCCAAGCAGGCCACAGGGTAGAACTTTGTCGACAAAGTGCCATCCTATAGGAAGTGTGCTACCCTATACAGTTTGTATATGGTATGTAGATGCATGATGTAGGATATCTGACGGAAAAGGGAAATCATTCAAAACTGCACTGACAGGTTATGTTATGCGCCCTAAATAACTTTTTGTTGGTAAACATATAATTTCAATGACTTGTGTTTTTATGTGCTACTTTTACTGCATTTTTGTTGTATTACTTATCCCCTCTGTAACGCCTTTATGTGCCCTGAGGGTAATCGGAATAAATAACAAAGGAAGCTACAAAAAACGAGCCAAATATAAGTAATGTGAACATTGCAAACTATCTTCAAAGTTGCGTTAAAAAACATGTAAAAAATAGGCAACCAACAGTCGGGATATGCACAAAAAATCGTTGCTCTCTGAAGAACGGAAACACCAAATGAGTACTTTTCTGTAATTTTCGCTACAAAAAAGTCACCAGGCCACAGCAAACTACTGCGAAATATCATAATTATAAAAGTATGTTCTCCTTGTTTCGTTTCGAAAATTTATGTTGGATTCACGTCACCGTTAAATACTTTGTTGCTGTCTATCGTGGGGCAGCGTCATCTCATCGATAGTACTTCGAATACGTGACATGGATTATTTCAACCGAGATGGCCAAAGTGTAAGGTGTGTCACAGGAATTACCAGTTCTTACAAGCGGAACTGGAGGACGTCTTTCCGAGCGAAAACAATTCACTAAGGCTATAAGCCACATATCTCCTCAATCTGTCATCCGAGTTTCAATTTCCGCACAACGTAACTACTTTTTAGGCTTAAGGTGAAACATAAAACTTCGTGAATAATCATTCTGGAAAGCTATATGCACTTTGAAAAAATTGGTGTTAATTTAATTATTCAGCGTAGTCATATCTCACACAACAGAATGAAGCAATCTCTTAGGCGCTAACTTTTGTCTTTTGAACCATCTCTTTTATCAGCATAAGGTCGAAAACCCGACATTTGCTTAGCTGAAGTTTTCTGTGTAATATGCAAAACAGAAAAGGTAGAGAACGAGAGTTGCAATATCTAGCTTTAAATAAGGTCTACGCAATGAAGCAGTTGATGAAAGAAAGATAATTTTCCACTTACCTAGGAAATATACCGCATTCCTGCCTCATGATGGCGCTAACTATAAACCAAAAACTGTTGGGGAGAGTGAAGTCACTTTGCACCGTTGGCAGAGTAGTATTTCTCCGGCTGTCAGAATATAACGTCTCTCGTTGTAGGTCGGAGGAACCGACTGCTTCCTGACCCTTGATGATGTCGAGCCTGGCACGGCCACTGTCCGTTTCAGTGTACCAATCTACATCACTGAACAATAAACTGTTTCCGCAGCAGCAGCAGCATCCATAACGTCGCGATACGGCCCTATTTCTGCGGCACACTGCACTCTGAGCACGAGCGACGCAGCACAGAATCACACTAACTGCGACGCACGCCCCGGCGACACAAAGCCACACTTCCCCCGAAAGCGGAGAGAGGAAGAATAGGAGGGAACGCTTGTGGTCGGTCTTCTTGTAGAGTATGCTGACTCCCAACGTCATGAACGGCATAGTGAAGTCGACAGATTGCTCGCGCTCCGTGGTGATGGTCAGGTCACCAATCGCCAGGTCTGCCTCCTGCAGTGAAGACGTAGAAATCGTCGAACAGTTGAGCCGTTTAAAATAAAGATATTTGCTAGAGATTAGGTGGGTTATAAGTACGCTTCTATACTGAAAAACTTATGACGCAACAATTGTCTTGAAGAAATTTTCAGATAATTTTGGTGGTTGACACATTCAAATAAAAGCTGTAAAGTGAATAGTGCGGAGTATTTGCAAATGAAGAGTAGCCAGTATTTACCCTCCCATAATTCTGGTTAAAATGTCTCAATACCTTCACTAAGCTTAGCTAAACAGTCTAAATCAAGCCACCTGTGGCTTACAAACCTCACTTTTAATCAACGAGATGGTGTCATTTCACTCATTACCCACTTGTCCTCGGTAATATCATCCCTAATCATAGGATCAAGTAAAACAAAGCTTTGGAACACGGAGTTCTGTTCACAACGAAAAGAACATGACAGCACGCGTCTAAATTTATTCCTACGAAATGAAAGTGGTTAGGACTACGGTGTCTATTACTCAAAATTGATAACTTAAGTCCTAATATTATTATCAACTATCAAGAACTGCGGCTGCTTGACCCTTAGCCTGAGTTAGACAAATTGGTGCGTTCTTTTTTCATTAGGCTGGCGAGTAAATGCGGGGAACAAAGAGCGAGGGCGAATATGTATGATGCATGGCACATTAGCCATACTGAGCTTTTATGAATATGACACAAGGTGGGAAAGCTGTCTATGTATGTGAACCAAGTCTACGGTATGGTGATGTTTTTTTTATATAGAGAAGCACGATAGCCTTACCTGGTTGCTAGTCTGTTAAAAGTTATTGTTGGTATTAAGAGCGTCAGAAGCTAGACGATAGTTTTATGTTTAAAATACCATTTATTCTGAAGACAACAAAGCTTTTAAGGCACAAGATAGTGCATAACGGCTGTCTGTTGTGAACCGGAACGCAGTCAAACTTTTCGAAGTGCTGCGTGGGCTGCTTAAGAAGCACGTGAAGTGTTATAATTGCAACCTGCACAAGCAAGTACGACAGTTGTCCTAAAAGCTGTCTACCATTACACTCAATTGTTGACGTACGCAGTGAATTTCCTCAATCAAAACTTACCATGTCCACAAGTTCGCGCATTATGCCATTCCACCTGCCCTGTGAGTCCCGGGTTCCGTAGGCACCATCTCTAACGAGCTTGAGCCGGTAGCGGAAACCCAGCGTTGCAGATATTTCATGGAGCAAATCCATGCAGTAACCCTCGAAGCGGTCGTTTCCCTCGAGCTTTTGCGCAGATTTCTTGAGCATGACGTATGGTGCATTCTGCAGTAATCATCGTGTAAGACATACGCCAGAGCTTCATTCTGAAGTTTGGACGATATCGCCTGCATGTTTTCTGCTTCAAGATTGATTGATGATTGATTGATATGTGGGGTTTAACGTCCCAAAACCACCATATGATTATGAGAGACGCCGTAGTGGAGGGCTCCGGAATTCTGCTTCAAGAGGCTTTTAACTTGTATCTATGCATTTTTACGTTACCGTGCTACCGGAAGACAGGAACGCAAGTTTTTAAAAGTTTCTGCTCCCAATGCGTAAACATTTATGTACGTACGTAAACATGTACCTTCTAGTTTGTGCAAGCCACTAAATGGGGAAGAAAAATGCATTGAAAGTATACTTGATTTTGTTAAAATTGAATCATAACTGAGGCAAAACAGTAATAGATGTTCTTATTGTTTTAGCGTTTACAATTGTATAAACACATTGGATTACCGGACGATGGTGTTGATAACTCGTGATGACATGAACACGTTTGTTAGCGTTCAGTATTTATTTATTTATTGTATACCTGCATTGCCCCATCGGGCATTACAGCAGGGGGCTTACATAAAAAATATACAAAGTAAACGCACTCACAAAGCGTGGTAAAATACATCGTTGTCGAAAATGTCAGGAAAGAAAAATTTGTGAAGAAGGAACTCTTTCGCCATTGTCCCGCTACAAAGCACTTAATCAAGAAGTGAAATGCATGACGTTTTGGCAAGAACAATTTTGTGCTCTCCTGGTTGTGCTTGACCGCCTCAGATGACGCAACCTATCCAGCTTTAGGTCTCTTACGTTTACGTTTGCGGCATTCCAGGTCCTCCTTCTTCAGTAAGCTGGGTGAAACAAGCATATCACGAATCGCACTCGCATTTGCGGCTTGAGTCCCCGCAAGGCCAAAACCGTGCTTGGACTCGCTCGTCAGATTCCGTGCCAAACGGTTGTGACGCCGCAATCTCCAACGACAGCGCAGCTATGGCCAACCGGCTCGCTCTCCGCCACGGAGGAAAGCCCTCCGCCATATCCTGACGCCGTGAAGCTCTCGCTGAGAGGGGGCCTGTCCTCTGACTCTTGCGACCGTGTCCTTCTTTTCTATCTTCTTAACTCTGCAAGCGAGTATATCTGTACCTGTCTTTATCTCTATCACTCTCCCTTTTAGTCCTCCCTAACCTTTTTAATCCCTCCTTACCCCCATCCCTCGTGAGCCACTGTTGAGGTGTCGCACTATGATGCAGTCAGTTACGGGGCTAACTTTTATTTTCTTTTTGCTCTTTTAAGAATCACCTACGAACCGTGCTTAGCCACTAACAAAGGTGAATTTGCGAGATGGGGCCGGAAACGTAAGACCTTTCGAGAGAGTAGTACACGGTTCGTAGAAGTTCCACGTTTCGTTCAAGCTTATGCATGCGCAGATTAATTCTGGTGTCTGATAACGCGGTAATCTAAAGAATATACGTACAAGCTAAAAGCCCTTTATAACTGCATTCAAACGATGTTTTCTTCGATAACACGCAGTCACCATTGCGTAAAAATAATATTACACGTATTTAGCGTGTACTGTATCCCAGTCTACGCATAGGGGCATTGCAATACCATGTTACCGACCGATGGTGCCTATATCTTGCAACACTTGTGAAACCATAGTCATGGACACATTTTTTTCTCTTGAATACGGAGGACACTCATTCTTAACTACGCTGATGGAACGCGTTTCTACAAGAACAATTTGGTACTTGCCTGGTTCTTGTCTTCCTCGCTATAGGTGGCACAACCTATCCGCTCTTTAAGGAGCTTTATGCCACTCACGTTTACGGCTTCCATTTTCTAGATCACACAAATTAATAATATTTGTTGGAGTTTAACGTAATAAATATGATTAACGCCGTAGTGGAAGGATGTGGTAACTTCGACCTCTTGGGGTTCCTTAACATGCACGTAAATCTAAGCACATTCACTTCAAGCATTTTCACCTCCACCGATAATGCGACCGCCGCTGCCGGGTTTTGGTATTGTGGCCTGCGGGTCAGCAGCCAAGTGCCTTAGCCATTGGATCATCTAGGTGAAGAGGTCCCTCATATTGGATAATTTAGATCAAACAGCGTGTTCGTAAATGGCGCTCAGATATCGGCTTCAATTGATTCGGTGGCTTGAGTCTGTGAAGAGTGGATATAGAAAGTAGCCGTGAACGAACGCGAATTCAAAATCTATGTATGGTTGTGGACTTGAAACATACCTGGAGAGTAGTTTGTGTTTTTTTGGAAGCAGGTATAAGTTACATAAACGCATGCACAAGCGCTGATTCAATGCGGTATTCAGAAACACGTTGACGTAAAAAAATATACGTATACGCTAAGAGCCCCTATTACTGTTTACCATACTCCTTAATTTCGTTTTCAAATAATCTAGCATGTGACCGTTAATGACCTTGCAGAGCAAAATATAGAGGGCAGCAAACCAGATGTTTGATTTGCAATGATCTTACCATTTTTCCCCTTATTTATCTCTTTTTGTCTCTAGAAGCCTAATAACACTTTTCATGTAATTCATTTTGCTGGCTTTTGATAGTATCTAACATGCATCCAGATACACATTTTCTACAATCGGCTGAAATCTCTCATTTCCTACGCTTGTTTTGGCGATAACATTTCTACAGATTTTCACACTTGCATCTTTCAGCTAATTTACCCTTTTACATCCAACAAGACAAAAGTATATGTATATTACCGTGATCCCATGAAATGTAGCTTTACCAGTCCGACCGCCTAATTAACACAAAACTTTGTCGGGCGCCGCAACTTCCACCATGTTCTAAGAGTAAACAATGGTCTCACCAATATCGTCGTTATCCTCAAAGTCTTGTTCTTCAATACACTGAGTATTTCGTCTTCAAACAACTTTTCTGCTTGAGTAATGTTTAGACCTGATGACGTACTCCAAGTTCCAACCTGAGAATAAGTATGCAAACATGAAAAGTACCAAGATTAGGCAAGAAATGCCATTGCAGAAATAGAATTTTTTGCAGTCTTCCAAGGGAGGCACTTGAAGTTTGTTCACACGATAGGAAAACGCAAAAGAAGATGCTTCGAGCACGCTTGAAGTTCACCTTCTGAAGTATGACTGGATGGCGCATTGTTTCCTTCAGTTTGTTATAATCAAGCATTGCATAGGCAAGGAGTGTTTATGCACGTGACATCGGCCAATATAGCTATTATAGCATGCGTTATAACTACTATAGCATGCCTACTGCAAGAGAAGTTGCGAAATGCCCACTACGCCATACATATTCGATTCGAAAATTGGCGAAGTACCCGCCCACAAGATGCCACGCGCATCTACGAAACAACCCACTTTGTAATGAGGGGGCAGCTGACTCTTTGCGCAATTCGCACGTTTTGACGCCTGGTGCAATGGTAAGATTGTGCAACGTAATGCTTCTTTCATCTAGA
This sequence comes from Rhipicephalus microplus, assembly GCF_043290135.1. Lineage (NCBI taxonomy): Eukaryota > Metazoa > Arthropoda > Arachnida > Ixodida > Ixodidae > Rhipicephalus > Rhipicephalus microplus. The sequence goes on from NW_027464588.1 coordinate 13,385,740, forward strand.
TGGGTTCTTGGTAGATAATATAATATAACGTTTTATTAGGCAGCCTAAAAGGCGGAAGTGGCTCTGTGGTAGAACACCGACTAGCCGCCAGAGGTACAGTTCATCTCTCACTTAGACCAATTTTTTTTTAAATATTTTCGTTTTCATGTATGTCGAATTTCATCTCTAGACCACTTCACTGTCTACCAAGAATGCCACTGCCAACACCGATGCCGAAATTTTAGCTAAATTAATCGTTTAATGCTATAACATTATAATATTATTACTGTGAAAAAAATTCGGCGAGCTATAAAAGCATCAGATGTTAACGAAGGAACACAAGTGTGCTGTGCTACAGTTTCACAACAAAAAATTATATTATTTAACTGAGCAAACAACATCCGTTATCTACTAAATTCAACCACCACGTTAAATTCACAGTTTTATATGTACTGCATGACAACGCAATGTCATACCTACTTCAAGGCAACGCATTATTCGTTCCTTCACCATTCATGCTGAAGTTATACTTAACAAGGTTCATAATGTGGAATGGTAAACAAGTGGCGTAAATCTAACCAAGGCGGCAGGAAAGTCTGCTGAGAACGGCTAAATAAAGTTATCTTCTGAATAATAATAAGAGTTGTGACGTAGGTTGTGCAGTCTTTGTTGTCACATGTTACATGTATCTCACACCCTGTCCTACGATTAACCACAGTAGTGTCTGAGTGGCATGACTATGCCTGGTAGGTGACAAGTGAACAGATGTTTATTGATGTAAGCTCATGTGGAACCTGTTCAATGTCTCACAATTTAAGTCTTCGAGAGACGCGTATAAAACTGCTACCCTACAAAACATAATTTACCCATCTAAAATGAGGCACGACTGCATGTAATTTTAACTATCCGCGACGTCCCTCCCTATAGGAAATGAAGTGAACGTGTTGTCCAATACTATTGTGAAAAAAAAAACATATTTTCAAAGTAATATTGTATGCGAACATGTGAACTAAATGTCGCTCGTAAACTGCATGAATGGTAAAAACCAAGTATTCAATGGTGAATTCAAACAGCAAAGCTAGATCACGGTTTTCTGCTCTAAGCGGAGCAATCACATTCTAATGTAGAACCGGAAGTGTGTGCTGTGTGTTCAAATGGCATATTGAAAGCAACCGCAGATCACAGATTGCTCTTTGGAGCAAAAGTTTTTGCTCCGCCAAAACCAGTGAATTTGACCGGAAGTTCACGTGACGTATTCTGTGTACCCGCCTTTTCTCCAATCATCAATGAGAGTCCGTGGAATGCTTCGTGCTCCTTCACGCCCTCATGGGCTTCTTTGAGAATTTTCGCTCACAAACTACTTCATTCGCGATGCGTGCGTCCCAATCGCAGATTTGTGAGATACCCGGCTTGGATCGGCGCTCTCTCTTTGCTGTCCGGGCCAGCGCTCGCGTCTGCTATTGGAATTCGACATCACTTACCGAAGTCAGTCCCGTACGCTTGAGTTTTGCCACGTACAAGGACACGTTTCTCCGTTGGCCCGAAGAATCCAGCCAAAGTGGTCCACTCAAGCCCGAGAAACGTATCTGCCAGAAACAAGATTAAGTGAAATGAAATTTCAAACAGCTTTCAAGCAGTTCCTCACTGGGAACAAGGACCACCGGGTAATTTATGAGAGGAGAGGCAAGGAAGTCGCAGCTTTAACGTTTATCTGAGTTCAGGAATTTCGAATGCAAAACAATCATTCAAGTTGTGCCTTGCTTGGCTGACAGAAGCTTGCTATTGTTTACCAAAACGTATTACGTTTGCAGTGTCCTCCAGCGAACATTTTCACAGATAACATTTCCACGCTTGTCAATTTTCAAAGCCGGCCGGCTAGTGGCAAAACGCACTTACCCAAGGCCGCTTTTTAAATAAACTCAACGCTTAAAATGTGAGATTGGGCTGCTTCCTTCAGTAAATAATGTGATATCTCAAGGACAAAACAAAGATGAGTGTTTCTCATTGAGTGTCTCTCTTTGTTTATTCTTGCCACATAGATAAATTTTAATAACCTTTTTTCATAAACAATGCTTAAGGCAAGAGTCCACACAAAACTTCTGCTCATCTGTAGGGTGTTGAAAAACACCTGTCTTCGACGAGAGGACTTGTGTGCTTGGACGTCGTCGTTGACGCAAAAACCGAGCCGCCTCGTCGACGTATTTCTGAATTTTTATGTGAGATAACGCAAACTGATCATTTTGGCTGATTGCCTTCACATCTGCATAAAAAATTCGTGTCCCTGAAAACATCCTCGATATTCTCCTAAATGCGAATAGAAAACCACTATCTTGTGAAAAGTAAGTATGAGCCCCTATTATAGATGTACTTTGAACAAACGTGAAAAGCACCAGGCGTTGTAGACAAAATAATAGCAAGCTCTTGTTTGAGATAACAACCTCCCCAATTTGCGCATACATACATAGCGCCGGTAATTGGCTGTGCTTGTTCGCGACTGGTGTACAGCTTCGAGCTCCTCATTAGTCAGCTTCTGCTGAATATAATTACATCACCTGTGGCTCTGTTTATCCAGCTTTTTAAACGCTTTCACAGTGGAGAGTCTTGCGAGGTGCCTTATCAAAACCAAACTATGATCAGGTATTATTTAGAACAGCCCCACAGGCAGTGGCATCTATGGTGCCCAATTGTTAGACATAGTATAGTGGACCAAGTGTATTCTTAGTGCTCTTATTGTAAAAAGCTTGCCTAGCGTGCTTACAGCCGCATATACTTTTTCTGTTCGTTCTTACTAGAAGTGGAAGATATCTTTACAAACGTTGGTCGCTGCTCCCGTTATTTGTCGTTCTAGTATATTTTACTTCCGCTCCTAAAATGCAGCTGCTAGCTGCTTTTGTAAATAAACTTAAATATTATCTTGTGGCCTGCACACTGAAACGCTATGACGGTACTTTTATTTCTCTGACACTCTGACAGAGAAACGCTCCGGTGTCAGATATCAAAAAAAAATCGCAAATCGCAAATACCATGGACAGAAGGAATTGAACATATGTGAAGTACGAATGAGGTATGTACATATGTCACTTTGAAATCAGCAAAACGTCACGAGCTGGAGGTAAAAGATGTCGTACATGATTTCCGTGTAATGATTACCACGTTTGCATGTGTCGTTTGCCTTCGTCATCAATTCACGTCACTTGATACCAAATTTAGTATATGTGGAGATAGCGAAAAGACCGCGAACACACTATGAGCGTGGTATGTTGTCTTGATCTTACATGACACGCATGTCAGGATTATCATGTTTGCACCAGTCATATATTTCGTCATCCATTGACGTCACGTAACCCCAAATTTGATGTATGTGGAGCTAGTAAAACAATTGTGAGCGCATCATTAAGGGCTAAATATACTTCAATGTAGCGTTGACGCGCGCGCACGCTGGGCACAGCGACGCTACAGCCGCAAAACGGGAGCACTCTATAATTTGACGCCAGGCGCGAGCAGCGTCCGTCGGCGCGGCCCGACGGCAACCGGCGCTGAATTTCGCGCCGATGCGTTACCCAGACAACACTGCGTCTCCCTCTTGTGGCGCCGGAGTGGCGCTGGACGCCCTGAAACGCGCATGCGTCAAAGCAACGCAGCGCGGCGCGCGCATGCAAGTAAATGGCAGGTCCGGCGCCTGGTGTGGCAAAGCCGGCGTGACGCGACGAAATGAACGCCAGCGAGCACGCCCACAGCTTCATGTCGAAATGTATTGGCACCTTGACTGTGGCGTGTAGTCAAGCTCTCACATGACACGCATCTCATGATTATCATTTTTGCACCAGTCGCATACCTTCGTCATCCATTGGTGTCACGTAATACCAAACTTTGCATATGTTAAGCTAGTGAAGTGGCTGTGAGCACATCATCAATGTGGCATGTAGTCTGGTAGTGAAATGACACGCATCTCCAGTTTATCATGTTTGCACCAGTATCATAGCTTTGTCATCCATTCACGTCCCGTAATACCAAATTTAGTATATACGTGAAGCTAGCGAAACGGCCGCCAGTGCACCATGAGCGTGGCATGTAGTCATGTTGTTACATGACACGCATGTCATGATTTTCATGTTCGGGTCTGTCGCTTGTGTTCGCCATGCAATCACGTCATACCCTACCAGTTTTGCACCCTGCTTGATTGATTGATAGATATGTAGGGTTTAACGTCCCAAAACCACTCTATGATTATGAGAGACGCCGTAGTGGAGGGCTCCGGAAATTTAGACCACCTGGGGTTCTTTAACGTGCACCCAAATCTGAGCACACGGGCCTACAACATTTCCGCCTCCATCGGAAATGCAGCCGCCGCAGCCGGGATTCGAACCCGCGCCCTGCGGGTCAGCAGCCGAGTGCCTTAGCCACTAGACCACCGCGGCGGGGCGAAGTTTTGCACCCTGCCAAGTGAACGAAACACCGGAAGAGCTGCAGGACCATGGAATGTAAATCATGACATTCATGACATCTGTGTAATGTTGTCATGATGTCATGTTCTTCATACAGTCATGTTATTCCATACCAAGTTTGACTTTGATACCATTATCGCAACGGCCAGGGGAGCTAAATTTCGCAGGCGGATAGATAGATAGATAGATAGATAGATAGATAGATAGATAGATAGATAGATAGATAGATAGATAGATAGATAGATAGATAGATAGATAGATAGATAGATAGATAGATACGCGCAAATTAGCCGAAGTTCGCTAAGAAATGCGTCACATTTAAAAAGGATATAAGAAAGTTGGTTGGGAGCCGGTAAAAGAAGTCCACAGATGTGGTGCCTTGTCTGTGCGTTCCACATCGTCAGGGCGTCAGGGGGTCGCGCAGAGCGAACCAGTCGGTGAGAGCTACTATGGGTGACTGAATCTCTAATAGTCTTTTCCTTCCAATTAGAGGCTTATTAAAGTAAAGTAGTAACACTAAGACATTGTTCGTCAGAATCGTGTGCTCTGATTTTGGTGCACGTTAAAGAACCCCTGGTGGTCAAAATTTCTGCAGCCCTCCAAAACGGCATCTCTCATAATCATATGATGGTTTTCAGACGTTAAACCCCACACATCAATCAAGACATTGCTCGAGCACTTTGTCACTCGATAATGTTTATAACACCATACGTGGGAAACGCGTCATTTAGTGGGTCCAATTGCTGTTAACCCTGCGTGTAAGGGGTAGATGCGGCCTGATCAAGAGGCCCAATTGACGACTTTGGGCTCTCCCATAGCTTAGAGTTTCGAGACTCTAAATCGTTAACCACTTTTCTAAACACATTGGCAGTGGGCGTTCGGGATTATATTTACCAGGACGGCTCGCTGCTCTTTCTTAGAAGAGTACGAATACTGTAAATCACGAAACACTTTCTTTTATCACTGTGTTTTGCTCCATTCAGGAATACATTTTTGCAGTGCGTCTTGCTCACATCTTTCGTCAGCAACGAGACCAGCGCTCCGGCGGAGTCGCTACTGGCTGTCCCCGCATAGTCAGATCGGCATGAGCAAGCCAGCCCATAACTTACTCTCAATTAAAGGTAATCGCGTGATGCTTGAGTCACACGGTGGGCGCAGGCTGTGCGCGCGATGCAGCAAAAAAAATTGCCCGCAGCTTCCCTCGGGGGAACACTGAGGGGATGCGGAGCATATAATTGGTTAACGGGGTGTTAAAGTGCGACTTACTTGGGTCGATGGCTAAATTGGTTATCGTGGTTGTGAAATGGGGTGCTAAATTGCGACTTACTTGGGTCGATGACTAAATTGGTTAACGTGGTTGTAGGAGGGGGTGTTAAATGAGTGAACACGTACACACGTATGCGAAAGGGCGGCGCTGGTCGAAGGGACGTCGATCATTGTGTTTGTGGATTCGTTGTAATTCATTTCACCGCGACCTTGGACGTCGACGCGCCGTACAAACCAACCGACGAGCGGCAACTGAGCGAGCGAGCGCCGACCTTGAGTATATATACAGCGCGACGGCGCATGCACTGTCAGCTGTCGAATGTTCGAGAAGGGGGAGAAGCGCAACGGCGCATGCGCGCGCGTCAGCTGCCGATGTTCTCGAAGCGCGACGGCGCATGCGCGCGCGTCAGCTGCCGATGTTCTCGAAGCGTGACGGCGCATGCGCGCTACATTATACAGCTAGCGAGTGTTCGTGAAGAGGAGAAGCGCACGTGGTGTGCAGAGGAGGAAGGGATGCACAGATGGTGGAAGAAGGAGGAGGAAGCTTGCGGACGGCGCCGCACTACAAGCCTCGAGTATTAGATGCTCCGCATCTAAAATTGCATGTTGCGTCCAGCTATATTTCATCCGTCAACTAAGTGCACCTTCGGTCATACATCTCAGGATGGTGTGTCCAAGTAAAGCGGTGTAACGTGGAACACGCGACTAAAGATTGTTTCCGGCTACGTTGACTGGCGACACCGGAGCGTTAACATCTTCCACAACGTCGCCAGAGGAGCCCAGCAACGCTGCGGAGACGCCAAAGAGAGTCTGCAACTTCATCAGAGAAATTCATGGCCACAGAAAGCCAATAATCTTCGAAAGCAACACCTTTGAAGGAAGCATCCCAAGCATTTCAGGCGCTGGGACAAGGAATACTTACTCACCAATATCCGACCTCCCGAAACAATGAGTGCAAATGCGAGCTCAATGAACAGTCACCGTTGGGCTTAGAATGTAGCGTGAAGACATTGTCAACGCAGCGACGAAAAACCACGGAGTCAAGGAAATCAGTGAAGTCGCGCACACATGCTGCGCACACCCAAAAAGTGACCGGCAAGGCATCTAGACATTGTAGGAGCCGGTAACTATGACAAAAATTAGTGTGGGATACCTTTTCGCAAGCCGCACGATCGACATTTCTGTCGCCCAAAAATGTGTGTTCACCCGAGAAATTGTCATGAACCACAAACTCACAGAGTCACTCCAAGCCTGGTAGCTCAAACTGCGGGAGTAAGGTTACCACCTGCGGAACGTTCAGAAAGCGCCGAGTGAACTCGCCAAACTGAGGTTGATCACCTGTTGTGGATGACGACTGAATGGCTTTTTTTATTCGTGCTGCCCACATCTAGCCTTTGACTTCCTGTTGCCTGTGCTGTTGAAATGCTTGCTCCCCCCACCCCCCTTACGAATACTATGAGTTTGTTGTTTCTGATGTGGGCAAACTATGTAGTATCAAATATGCTGCTGTCATTCATAATGAAACTCTCATGCGCCATTATGTGATTTCTCTGCTATCTTTGCTATGCTCTGTTATAGTACTTCTATCATGTGAGTAACGTTGCATGTTGCGTGTGCTATTCCTGGCGTTACGTCTGTTGCTTATTCTGTCTGTTCTATTTGTGCGCGCGGCTAAATCGCTGCGTAAGTTTTTCAAGTGTCATTACGCTGATTTCATCTACTGGCACTTCACACGAGAGATGCCGTGGCTTCCCCTGAGTTATTGTTTTCATGGCAAAAACGATTGATTTTTTTGCTATCATAAGCCCCGCCATATGAGCCCAGCAACCTTTGCATTACCGCACCACGATACCAATAAGCACGTTCTCTATACCAATGAGAACGTTCACTAAGTATAGCGAGTACTAATAAACATGCCCACATCTACTAGAGCAATGAATTGGTGCCGCTGCAAGAGAAAAAGATTCTATATGCCAGGACTGCTTTACATATATGACAGCCTTAAGAGAGCTCTTGCGAGCGTTTCTAGTTTTCTCCGTATACACACTGTTACAAGAAAAGCAGCCAATACACAAGAGAGTCAGTAGAGATAAATGAACAGCATGATTACACTCCCCCCCCCTCTTTATTGGCAGCCATCAGCTGCGTGTAGAAATAACAACAAGCAGTGCCAAGCCCAGTGATAGCCTCATGTTTGGGATGGAAAAAAATTACCGTTGACTCATGAAAAGTAATGAGAATAAAGACTGTCTACTTTCGTTATTTCATAACAACTGCATCTTACAAGGTGAAAACGATAAAAAAGTTTGCTCTCCGTAGCAATAATTCTTGGACAAAGTAACTAAATACAAAGATCTTTCCGCGTAAACCCAGACCTTTACTTGAGCTTTCGAGATACCAGACCGACGAGGCGAAGCCACGCATGGGAACTCGAAGAATACTCATTTAATAATAATACTTTTTCCTACTCGTTCTTTTCGCGCGTAATTCGAGAATGAAACACACTGAATCCAGTCATTACACAGCAGTCAACATAAGAGTATTTATGAAACTAATTGAAGGCACTGATCTATTCTAATCTAGTTAGCATGTACCGTGATCACCTGTTTTTCTTCACGCAGCTCTTCCTGTTTCCAATTGTAATACTAAAACACTTGCCTGCATATATTTATTGTTTAATACGGTTCCTTGACAACAATACTCGATCTGTGTTTTCTTTTTTGTCTGCTGTGTTTCTTCTCGACTCCTGTTTTTTGTTGGTGTACCATTGGTGTACTTCGTACTTGGTTATCGTTCAAATAACTATGTATGATTGTTCTATGACCTACTGCTGTGTTCAGTGGTTATGTGTTCTTTATTATTCTGCTTTTTCTTGATTCAAACGTCGAAAGTTGTGACAGTGACGCTCACCCCTGTAATAATCCCCATGGGGGGATTGACAGTATTCTGTAAATTAAATAACGGAGAATGAGGCTTGCCGTAAGTAACCTTCTTACACGCACTTATTGAAGGTACCGTAAAAAGCGTGGGTGACGAGAGGATGAGTCAGTGAGGTTTAATGTGCAAAGGTGTGTAAGTTGGTACCTCTCAGGGTACGGCTCATGCAAACGACAAGGTGCCATTCCTAGTCCTCCTCGCGGTGTTAGGCGACTCAACGGTATCAGTTGTAGCAATAATACAGCGTATCATGCCAGCACTCAGAAGCACACCTTGCTCTGAAATAGGCATATGAATTCTCGCGAGGAATAATCAAGGCTAATGTATAAGAATGAGGACAACACACTTACTTTGCTGATTTACGCTCAGGAAGTTGGCATTTTATATCTCACGTACAGTCTGCGCCATATTCTCTAACGCTTCCTAACACGGTTTGGTATCAGTTATTTTCTATCCGTTTCACTACTCCTACTTTAAGTAAACCCCTCGTCTGTGAAGATGAAGACCTCGTTATCAGAATCACAAAATCTTTGTTATTATTTGTTTGTTTTTCAAAATAATAATATTAAAGACATCCGCCTGCACTGTCAGGCACTGAACCCAACAAGGTTCAGTGCCTGACATTTCCTATTAGTTTGACTAATAACCTTCATTTGTGAAGAAATAGACCTTGTTATCAAAATCACAAAATTTAAGTAGCATTTGGTTTCTTCGAACCACAAAATAAAACATCCGTACCTTTCTTTGCTTGTCTCTCTCTCTTACGTCAAGAGTGTTCTACTGCTAATGGTTTGTGACGGAACTTTGAACATGTCCACAGTCGGCAAATTTACCGTTCTAGACAAGAAAATTACACATTAAGAACACCTCCATCTCAGCTCCAGGTATTACGTATATTTGACATGATGTCATCTACGAGACCCTATGGTTCTTGCGTGATTTACACTAAACTATGGTCGTGGTCTGAAAGCCTTAATTGTCCAACAGCGTTGAACCACGAACGATAATACCATGGAGCATGGGTGAATTGTTTCCTCCTCCTAGCCTCTAAACATGAAACAAATGTTTTTCAACGCACTTTTTAATATATTATCGGCACCTAAAACAATCTTATCGACACTAATAGCTGATGAATTACGGGATCAAACAGTGCATTTTCAGAAAGCCAGATCAATCTTACCACTAGTAAGATCACTATGTAAAAATTTAGTTTGTGTGACCATGCCTGTCACATATGGCAGATGATCTGCTTGCGCTACTACATATGGTACGAAGTAAGGAAAATTGCCTTCAAGAATGGACCGATTCGTGATGTGTTTACTTCTGAAAATAAAAAACAGCGAGGCGTCCACCGCCTATTATGGCTGTGATTCAAAGTTCAAAACAATATTTTATTCTGCAACGAATACACAGGATGCTTAATGAATATGAACAATCTCGCTGCTGTATTGCGGGCAGTGTTCTATGAAGAGCCAATTGACAAGCACATTATGCTTGCGTTTGCTCTATATTGCAACAATGACACGGCACATTTCAATCCTACCTCGGCAAGATTTAAAACCTGAGGGCAGTAATTGAGAAGCCTTGATGACGCAACTTCACGACGCGTTGTTACAATCAAAATCGCTATCAGACGTCATAATCCAAACAAACTTGTTTTCGTAGGTGTTGCACCCACGGTAACCATTGTATTAAACTGAAGCTATAACAAGTGTCGTCACTGGTTGTAAGGAAGTAAGTTTAAGATAGCTGGCTTACCTTACTCACGGCCTCTTTAAGCATGTTCGACTGAGTGAGGTTCCTTTCCACACGACTTGTACGGCAGCTGAATCGTGGTGGTGCCTCCAATGCACGCGCCTTGGCTAGACTCTGGATAGCTCGCACCAAAACGATCAGAGCATCTTGAGTGAGAGCCGTGTCTGTCTGGACGGAAACACCAGGACTTTTTGTGATAGTTGATTTCAACGCTGTGCATAACACACATTCAAAGTACTGATTTCGAAGTTTCTCGCTTGCGTGACTTGAGCAACCTTATTTCAAACTTTAGAGAAGCTCTATAATGGTAAACTTTTAAAGAGAGATCAATTTATAATAACATTATTAATAAAAATGTATCCCAGTCGTCTATTGCCATTTTCTTCGGTGGAAAAAAAAGAAATAACTCGCAGCAAATTGATACAATTATAATAGGCCTATATAGCAATATATAGGCTTATTCGCATTACTCATGATAAAGACCAATGACTGCGTCAGGAGAGAATTATACAGAATGATCCAATTGTGACTGAGACCTACACGCATGGCATACCACGTGTTTCTTATGCTCAATACTTTGCAAATTGCAATGTTCCCCATCCTCTTTCGAATATGTGGGGTAGCAGACTAGTTCTTCTAAACCGGTTAACCTCCATGCCTTTCCTTTGCAATTACAAGTTTTTTCTTCACCGAGAGCGGGTAAACAAATCCAACTAACACCGGTACGTCATGAGCCTGAGGACGTTTGCACAAATAAGGTGACATGAAGGTGCTTGGCTAAATGTATACTTCCTGCTTCCTGAAAGCGATATTTACCTGAATTTATTTACCCTGAAAGCGATTATGATTTGTTCTAAAAAGCAGTGCCAATAGATGTACATCAATTTATTGGAAAGGCCTGAGTCCTGCGTCCTGCGTGTTTCTCTACCCAACGTTCTTGTTCTTGTTTTGATGCTTAGTCCCCCCGAGTTTTTAGCAACTAAGGCAGTTCTCACTTTACACCACATACATATTGTAATATTGCAAAACATTGTATTGTTGGGTCCTTTGGCGGAAAACCTTGCGTAGGAGGGCACAAGTCGGTTCGGGGAGATAGAGAGTAAAGGCAAGAAGGTTGACCAAGCTTGACTTATTTGGCTACCTTACACTTGGGGGGGGGGGAGGGTTCGGAATAAAGTACACAAGACAGAATACAGGCTTATTCGCAAGTGGACGTCTTTTCTGTCTTGTGAACTTTCTTCCGAACCACTTCTGCTCTACCGTACACAAGATGGTATTTAAACTCGATAGCATTAAAAAGATTGTTTCGCAGAAATTTTGGTGTCGGAATAGGTGTTTACGTCGTTGGTGTGCGAAAAATTATCAATGAGCGAAAAATCATCGTCTTTTGCGTTACTCAAAAGTTGAGAATGATGCAAATAAAATAAGTAAATGATTAACAATCCTGAAGAAGAGTAAGGACCGCACCAGAGTTGTTTGGGTTAGATTGGCGATTGAATACAAGTCGTTTGCGTAGCAAGTGAATGTTGTACCACACGACCAGGACTCTGCTTGTGAAAACAGCGAAAAGAACTTGATCAGCTTCAAAATGCACTGAAAGTAGCTTCCATGCTTTCCAAACACACGCGTCTTGTATACATGCTTCACAATGCAACATGAAATTTTGCAGAATTAATGCGTGGCACAAGCCTTCGTTGCCAAAGCACGTAAGAATATGTGATTATTATTATGGCTGCGTGGTTGAAGGCCTGTAACCCCCTTTGAAAAGGCACACACGGTACTGCACCTATTCCTTTAAGGCCAGGTATAGTAGGTGCATAGCAAATTTGAAAAGATTTCATGCACTAAATGTTTGAAATACGCACTAGTAACAAGATGTTGCTATTACGTTCAACTTCTAAAAGCGAAGTTTTATGCCCCTTGAATTTTTGGTTAGCCTTAAGCAAGTATTCGTCCCCCGAATTGCAACTAATGATTACGGAGTTAGACAAGGAGAGCAGAAAGGTGGGTCTTAAAATTAATCTGCAGAAAACGAAAGTAATGTACAACAACCTCGGCAAGGAGCAGCGCTTCGAGATAGGTAATAGTGCACTTGAAGTTGTAAAAGACTATGTCTACTTAGGGCAGGTAATAACCGCAGACCCGAACCACGAGATTGAAGTAACTAGAAGAATAAGAATGGGGTGGAGCACATTCGGCAAGCACTCTCAAATTATGACAGGTAGACTGCCACTATCCCTCAAGAGGAAGGTATATAACAACTGTATCTTGCCGGTACTTAGCTACGGAGCAGAAGCCTGGAGACCTACAAAGTGGGTTTAGCTTAAATTGAGGACGACGCAGCGAGCAATGCAAAGAAAAATGGTAGGTGTAACCTTAAGAGACAAGAATAGAGCAGAGTGGATTAGGGAACAAACGGGGGTTAAGGATATCATAGCTGAAATCAAGAAGAAGAAATGGACATGGGCAGGGCATATAGCACGTAGACAGGATAACCGCTGGTCATTAAGGGTAACTGACTGGATTCCCAGAGAAGGGAAGCGGGTTAGGGGGAGACAGAAGGTTAGGTGGGCAGATGAGATTAAGAAGTTTGCGGGTATAAATTGGCAGCAGCAAGCACAGGACCGGGTTAACTGGCGGAACATGGGAGAGGCCTTTGTCCTGCAGTGGACGGAGTCAGGCTGATGATGATGATGATGAAGCAAGTATTTAGGAAAAAACAATTATTATCTCTGTTTCTTTGTGTAGTTGTGCTAGGACAATAGATGTGAGAAGAGTATCACAAAACTATGGAGCTATTTGTGTCATGGTATACGTGGTAGCAGCCGCAGATATGAGTTTTCAGTGCACGGATTTTCACGATTAGTACACTGGTTTTGAGAACTCTGCGTTTTCTACAGCATCACATTACAGTGCCACTTTTGTGCTGTGCTAAACTTGCGTATTGAATGCAAATATGTATTTTTCTATGCGAGATATGCATAATTTAAAACACGTGAATTTCACGTCTTCTTCTTGACACAATTTCCGACTAATATTCAGAGCATCGCTTAGCAAGATGTGCTGAAAGAGTGCAGTTTCTTTGGCGCCAATAACTGCCTCGATGTGCAAAGGGAAATCTATTCTTACGCGAGTAGTGAACACCATGGTATTTTCAACTGATGGAGACACAGTGTCCTCGCTCTAAGGGATGGTGGTTGATGATCGTAGTTTATAAGAGTAATTTTAATGATGATGGTAAGGCTGTTAAATCTATAAATTTTACAATATACTGTCTTGCGACGTATTGTGGTTTGAGTATGACGGAGTCTTTTCAGTGACTGTTATGAATTTTCAACAGAGAAATAGAACCCTTACCGAAGTAACTACTTAATGCAAGCCGCTTGACTGATGCGCTGTTTTTCCTTGAATACAGTCACAAGATATCGAGAGTATTTGAGACACGTGAAACGACGCGAAAAAAATTATGTCTAATATTTTTAAGCCTGCTTGCAAAGCAGCTTCAATCCTTTAACTGTGACGGCTAAGTCTGCAAACAGTGGTAATAAAAATAGATTGCTTTAAGAACTCACCCTTATTTGCTTCCAGGAAACCCAATGAGTCAAGAAGAGTGGGTATAAGCCAGTTTTTGTGTACTTCTCACGTACAGCTCCAATGTCTTGTTCCCAAACCTCTCTCTTCAGGAGCATGAAGCCAGTCAAATTCGTCCCTGAGTTCTGCAAGGCTGTCAGGTTGACAGTGTGGAGGTCCTGCACCATTCATATACTTGGTTCAAATAACAAAATCTTGGAACCTAGGTTCATGAAAATCATAACAGTTTTGTGCAGTTTAAACTTCTATGAATTGTATCTTCTTAATTTGGTTTACTGTTAGAGCTCATTAACATTGGAGGCTCGATGCGCGCTAACTTCAAAACATTTTATTCCTGTATCACTGACAACGAGCGACAATATATCTCTCTTATACTTTTCCACAAAAGCTCGAATGTATCAGTCAGGCGGTTATCCCTGTCACGTTGTGTCGTGTTGTGTAATAGGAATGCTCATTCTGACCTTCTAGTTTAAAATGCAGTAATGTACGACAAAATTCACATATCGAACAAAACCAAGCGGGAAACTGTGGTTTAATAAATCTATATCTTGGCACGACAGCACCACAACTTAATAATCAGTAAGGCCATTTGGTGAACCACATTTGTAGGCAGACAAGCTAAATGAACCAAAAATTACATCTCAAAGGATAAAAAGTGAGACGGAGCCACGGAGAGGTCGTTATTTGTGAACCCGCATCTTTGTCGTTTTTTTATATTTATCGTAGAAACACATTACAGCCTTTAAGTATTAATGATAGGGTACACTAAAATGACCCTCGGATAGAATCTACTAGTTGGATGTGCGGCATTTCTTCAGTAACGTATATAGACGCATACTCTAAAGAACACTTACTCTAGACATCACGCAGGAAAGGTCCGTTCTTTAAGACCAGGGCTAGGTGATGAACGAGCAAGTCTGTAGAGCTAAACTTTGTAATCAAGAATTTTATTGCCTCTGCTGTATTATTTTCTTGTAAACAGAACATCAAAAAAACACGGCAAAGAGGACAACATTGTCATTGCAAAAACTCCTCGAGGACGCTTACCAGTGTGGTGACGATGAAGTTGTGATACTCATTCACGATTCCAACTCTTTGTGCCTGTAAAAATATTTTGACATCATGTGAGACGCGATGTGTGTTTCATAGAATAAGGGCATTTTAAAGGAACACACGAGTATGTATCAGAACATCTAGAATTTCCAACAAAACCATTGTTCAAAACTGCGCACACGAATATCTCAAGTCAAACACGCAAGATGCTCTCGAAAAGTTCTCAAATCCCGATAGAATTAAGTGACAAAAACTTATAATTCTATTCTCTATTTTGAACACCTAACACAAAGCAAACAACCCAACGTAATTAGGTACGTATCAATGTACTTTTGGCTTAATTAAGGGAGATATACTGACGAAGGTCGGTCTTCAAAGATTTGTTTACTTTTCTCGTCAGGACGGTTTAAATATAGTGACTGAAAAGTAGTTCACCAGACTGACGTAAGGGTGAAATATTAAATTTAAAGACCCGATGGCCCAGAAAACGACAGTAAAGAAAACGTAAGCAGACGCGAACACAATACTCATATCAAAATATAAATGTTCCCGTACATGTCTCAACAAATCCCCCAGCTTGTGAGTCGCCACGTCGAGCACGATGTTGCTTTCGCCGTTCTTGGCGATCTCCCGCAGAACGATCCCAGGGTTCATCTTCTCCGGAAGTAACCGAAGCGACACCGGAATTGGGAGACTGCCAGGCTGAGTCAAGTGTAAGAGGCCACGCAGCCGCACCAACGCTGGGAATTTGTTAAACAAAATAAAAAAATGGCCGTCACTTCAGTGATTGACCGAGCCTTTGATAAATGTCGCAAAAAAAATGAACAAGCCCACATTCCAAGAGAGAGAATAAAATGAGGGAAAGGCAGGGAGGTTAACCAGAAAATGGAGCATCCGGTTTGCTACCCTGCACTAGGGGAAGGGGGAATGGGGAAGAAAGATTGGAAAGAAAGCGAAGTGGGAAATAGACGCGCGCGAGAAAAAAAAAATAAAAAAAAGGGGGAGGGGGGGAGCTGGGGTGCTACAGTCTATACAATAGGCCGCTGCCACGCAAAAAGTTCAGTAGAGCCTTCACTGATTTTCTATGAGCACACAAATCATGTCGTCTTTCCAGCACTGATTGTTCAGACAAAGGTCTGTCGTCAAGGCGAGCTAACGCAGCAGCTAGTTGCCGTCTTTGCACGCTGTAACGAGGGCAGTGACAGAGAACGTGCTCTATAATTTCATCGCTGCCGCAATGACCGCAAGCAGCACTGTCTTCCATGCCGATTCGGAAGGCGAAAGCTTTGGTGAAGGCGACACCAAGCCATAGTCGGCAAAGCACCGTTGTCTCGAGTCGGGAGAGTCCAGACGGAGGCCGGAGTCGACGAGACGTGTCCAGTCTACGCAGTCGCGTGTGCCGTAAGCACTCGGTGTTCCACAGGGATTTTAATTCTGCAATAGCGATTTTTCGGATGGTCATTGCAGCATCAGTCCTTGAAAATGGTATAGATTTTTCTTCACCACTTTCGTGTGCTGATCGGGCAGCTGCATCGGCATGTTCGTTGCCCAATATGCCGCAGTGACTTGGAATCCACTGAAACGTGATTCTGTGTCCTTCGTCGAAGAGGTGGTGAAGCAGCTCTCTAATTTCCAGCACTAGTTGTTCATGAGGTCCCCGGCGTAAGGCGAATTTCAAACACTGTAGTGCTGCCTTAGAGTCCGTGAACACGCTCCATTTCTTGGGCCCACATTCCAAGAAAGATAGTTCACCAGTGCATTCATAACTTGTACTTTCGGCCCATCCAGCTGGTATTATTACAGAGCCCTAGAAACGTTGATTTAAGGTTTGAAATATTTCCGGCGCGCTGGAAGCAATGAGCTGAACAAAAAACCAATGAACACCGCTTGAGTACAAAATGATACCCACGGTACAGGTAAAAAAAAGCGTAGTCAAGGTGCATCATTTTCCTTTGCGTCACTAATTCACATCAGGTCATGTGATGCGCTGATAAGGTGAACATTGTGAAGTGTGAAATAGTGTTGCGAGTGCTAGGGAAAGAGCAAGCGTAAACAGGATTCCGGTTGACAGTATTGTGCAATATGCTTCCACAAAATTTATGCTCTTGGTTCATGCGGAATTATTAATATTAAAAATATTACTTGTTGAGGTTTAACGTGCCAAAACCACCGTTTTATTATGAAGGACGCCGTAGTGGAATCTACGCTCCGGAAATTTGGACCACTTGGGGTTTTTAACGTCTAACGTTTTTTTAAATTTTTTAATTACTCTAGCAGATGTCATCGTACCACAGAAATATCAAATATTATGTGGGTGATGGTCATTGCAAATGCTTCATAAGTATTCCAGTATAAACTTTTTTATTTAAGAATGGGAGCCACCAACACCCCTAAAGCCAGAAGTGATAACGCACAGCAAAGCTACAAACAATGTAACCAATTTATTTCAATACACATAAAATCATGATATTTACAACAAACATACTAAAAAGTCCGTTCGTGATATGTTTTCTCTTTTTTTTTCTCGTAGGGTGTTGAGGGGAATAGCCCCGTTTAAGTATTTCACTGTAGAGGTCATGCTGGTTTTTCAAAAGCGTTCTCCAAGTGTTTATAAGAAATACAAAATGACGTTTCTCTTCTGAGAGGACAAAAAATATCATATCACCAAGAACACCCGCGGAGTAGCGCTAAACATTTATTGAGCGATAACGTTATGACGTGGCTAAATTCTTGAAAACAAAAACAAACAAACTTATTGGCTAATCTCGACTGAAGTTCATAAAGTGCTGAAAACAATTATGAGTATTTGGCTTTCGCACGGGTTCACTAAATTGCGCATATAACTTCAAGCTAGGCCACAAGAATTTTCCGGAGGTGCGCAATCTTCAAAGCTTGCGTGCAGGCACTATTTTCGTCCTGGCTGTGCTAGTGTGTAATCAGAGCCCGAACAACAGCGTGTCCTACAATATCATGCGCGAAGTATAGTGCGTTGTGATTTTCGTTTTGACATTTCTTTTTGTAGTCCAGCTTTATCCTTTTATCTCGCGGCTTCTCTCCACCGTCCGTGAAAGCGCACTTAATCCCTGATAGCATAAGGTGAGCTCACGAACACGGGTACAAGAGCAGAGGTTAGGCAACAAGAAACGCTATTAGCGTTTGTTTAATGCCTTTTGTCTCTCTGTGTTTGCACGCATACTTCCTTTTATGATGAATTTTTAACTAACAGGTTAACATTCTGCTTTAATTAGGCTCAGCTCTAATCCAGCCGTGTGTTTGCCGTCTTGCATGATAAATAAGGATGGTCCAAGTCTCTTTCCAGTGAATGCGCGACGGAGCTACACTTATATTAACCAATTGCAACATCGCTTGGGGCTTAAACTCTATATGCACAGGGGATTCACTAAACGTACAATTCTCATATTGCTTGCATGCTTCAGTGCAGTGAGGTCCACATAAACAATAAGGTATACGGGCCTTTGGGTGTGGCAGGGAGATGCTGCTGGTTCATGCAGAATATATCCGCAACTCCTATTTTAGCGTAGAGCGAGTGCCCATTTGTTATGGTTTGCGCGTACATTATTAGGTAACGTACAACGGTCAATTCACAGAAATACAAACAAGAAATTGTTAGCGTCGCAGAAAATGTAGTTCTTCCTTGGCTTAAACAATGCTGCTCCAGGCAGTTTGCGCTAGACTGAAGGCTAAGATATTTTTATTTTCACAAATCAACAAAACAGCACCTGCTTATCTTCATAGTGGCCTCTGCAAGTATATTTGTTGAGATGCGGGCATTCTTGATGTTTGCAAGCACTGCACCGATGCATCTTATAGCCTTCGTTTCCGACGAAAGCAACACCTGAACTCGTAGATATACATGTTCACGAGCAATGTGAGAGTCAGCGTAGAAGCGTGAATGTGTTCAGAAAACATAGGAAGGAATGCAATGCATCATAATATCAGGACAAAGAAAGGTAACACCATCAGCGCTGTGTGTGTCATTCTTGTGTGTCCGCGTTTTCTATACGCTTCCTTCCGGTGATTTGGCAGAGGGCTGTGTGTTTGCTTCGGTGATTTAGCAGGGTACTGTATTAGACAAGTTGAAGCTATTTTGATTGAGGTACTTGGACAAAATGAAAGAAAACTATAAAAATTGCGGAAGAAGGTCTTTTTGTCACCTTGTTTCCTATTTGCATCTAAGTTTTTTGTAAACATAGCACAATATATTTCTGCTAGATATACAACGGCCCTTAGTTTGCTAAACTGTTAAGCATATAGGCATTGAAAATTAGGGCACAGGCTTTCTAAGAGACAAGCAAGAAAGCTTCAACTGAAACAACAGATATTTTTTTCTGCATTGTCCAATACTATTGCTATTATGAATTACTACTATGAGGGTACCTTCAGATTAAACGTAGGATTTGTAGACTTAACGTGAAATCTAATCAGGGTTTTCTTTCAGGAGCGAAGCTCCTCTTGCTCGGCGCAAGTCACTCGCGGCGCCGTTTTGACTAGTTCTCGACTTCAGCGTTTTTGGCGTGCTTTCTTTGAAATCTCCAGTAGCTTAGTGAGTTTTCATCTCTACGCAGCTGCTCATTATGTACGTACACCTTGGAAGCGAAGACAGTGGTGCGGAGAGCTCGTAACGCAGCTGCAATGCACGCCCACCACCAATGTTCCGCGGTAAGACCTCGCCAGAGCGAAGATAGACTATACTACCTCTAATATACGCTATGCAGATAGACGCAAGCGTCGGCAGCACTCCCGAGTAGGCACCTTAATCGCTCCGCATGCGGTGTAAGCTTTGAAAGCTGCAGTAGCCGAAGATAAGCGGGAATTCAAACACAGTCCATTCGTGCTCATCGGAGACTTCAACGTGGACATCGTGGCGGTTGACGGCTGCAGGATACTTTCACGCATAATATCCGGTTACGGTCTCTGGTGCAGCTCGTACGGCCACAAGCATCCCACCATCATCAGGGAGACCTGTATTGAAATCGCTTTCTCCAACTTTCAACTGCCACCTTTCATCCAAGATCCTCTCACCACATACTTTACCAACTACAAAATTTTCAACTTCAAAGGAAAACGCATCCTGCAGCTAGCTTTGGAATCAGTAACGTCATCCCTCTCTATAACTTCATCCATACGTAAATGATAAAATCTTGTGTGTATATAAGTGTATGTAATGGTATACATAAGTAAATAATAATCATCGTGTGTAAATGTGTACATAGAAACATCTCTATAACAACGAGTCGAGTCTTTATATGATATGTGGGCGAATGTGGGTGGTTTGGCCGAGAAGCCTCCCTCGTCGTCATTTCTTCCGCGTAGACAGCGACGTTCTTTTTTTATTTCTGCAGACATAAACACTCACTTACTAAAGCATGTGTGCATCATACAAAGCGAACATAAAAATTTCTGAGTTATCAAGGTGCAAAGTGGTGAGGGAACAAAATGACAACTTGGACTTCACAGTACTGATGCGCGTGCATGCGTGCGCATGTTTGTGTGCGCAAAACTTTTCAGAAAGGCTGATAAGTCTGCGCACTCTCTCATCCAGCTACTGGATAACGAACTGAATAAAAGCGGTGCACACCCGCTTACTCAATAAAATCCTTACTAGATGGAGCGCAGTGAAAAATTATGGCAGATACCATTGATTGATATGTGGGGTTTAGCGTCCCAAAACCACTATATGATTATGAGAGACGCCGTAGTGGAGGGCTCCGGAAATTTAGACCACCTGGGGTTTTTAACGTGCACCCAAATCTGAGCACACGGGCCTACAATATTTCCGCCTCCACCGGAAATGCAGCCGCCGCAGCCGGGAATATGGCAGATACCACGTAAAGTGGGAACCGATGATATGCGAAGTACGAATGAGACAATTTGATATGCCACTTTAAAATCAGCACAACGTTACGAGGCGCATGTAAGTTAAGGTCTACATGACTTCCACGTCTTAATTATTTTGTTTGCACGCGTCATTTGCCTTCGTCATTCATTCACATCATTTGATACTAAATTTGGCATATGGATAGCTATAGCGAAACAGCCACGAGCGCCCTATGGTCGTAGAATGTAGTCTTGTTTTACATGACACGCATATTATGGTTATCGTGTTTCAACCTGTCATTAACAGTTTTCGTCTATTCACGTCACTTAATACCAAATTTGGTGTATGTGGAGCTAGTAAAATGGCTGCGAGCACGCTATGTGCGTAGCATGTAGTCATACTTTATGTGATACGCATATCATGATTATCATGTTTGGACGCGTCATTTACCTTCGTCTTCTATTCACGTCACGTGATATCAAATTTCGTATACGTGGAGCTAATGAAACGGCTGCGAGCACATCATGAGCGTGGTAAGTTGTCATGGATTTACATGACTTGCGTGTCATGATTATCGTGCTTGTCCCAGTCATTTACCTTCGTCATCCATTGACGTCTGGTAACAACCAAATTTGGTATATGTGGAGCTAGCGAAACGGCCGCGAGCACGTCATCAAGGGTCCAAGGTACTCCGACCTAACGTTGACGAGTGCGCACGCTGGGCGAAGCGACGCTGCGCTATAAAAACCGACACCAGGCGCGACTGGTGCGACCAGCGTCTGTCGGCGCGGCCCGGCGGCAACCGGCGCGATATGCAACATGCTGCATTTCACGCCCATCACGTTACCAAGCTCTACTAGACAGCACTGTGTCTGCCTCTCTTCGTAATGGAGGGACGCCGGGCCTGCTCAAACGGACATGCGTCAAAGCAATGCAACGTGGCGTGCGCCTGCAAGTAAACGGCAGGTAGATCGGCGCCTGGCGTGGCATCGCCGGCGTGACGCGACTAAACGAACACCAGTGCACACGCGCGAGAGGTGATCTCGAACTATATTGGCAGCTTGAGTTTGACATGCAGTCATGTTGCTACATGACACGCTTCTCATGATTATTATGTTTGCACCAGTCAGATACCTTCGTCATCTATTTACGTGACATAATACTAAATTTGGCATATGTGAAGCTAGCAAAACGGTTGCAGTGCATCATGAGTGTGGCATGTAGTAATGTTGTTACATGATAGGCATGTCATGATTATTATGTTTGGACTTGTCCTTTACCCATGTTGTCCGTTCACGCCCCGTAATACCAAATTTGGTAGATTCGAAGCTAGCGAAACGGCCGTGAGCGCACCATGAGGGTGGCGTGTAGTCATGACTAGTCATTGCATAAATATCATGACATGTATATCATGACTTGCACTTCAGGGTGTACCACCTATGTTCGTTATGCAGTCATGTCATACCATGTCAGTTTTGGAAGATATCATGTGAACGAAACCACCGCAAGAGCAGCAAGACCATGAAATGTAAATCATGACATTCATAACAAACATTTCATGATTTTCGTGTTATGACTTATCACTTATCCTCATCATGCAGTCATGTTGTGCCATACCAAGTTTGTTGTCGATGCCATGATCGTAACGACCAGGAGAGCTAAAAGTCGTAAGCGGCTATATAGATTTATGCATAGATACACTCAAATTCGCCGAAGCTCGCTAAGAAATGCTTCGCATTTGAAACAAAAAAACAGGCCTGCGCCGTAGGCGCAACATACTAACAGCGAAAGCTAGAAGAGGGGCCTTTCAGAGCCTTTTTCAAAACACTCATTGCGTAACTACTGCAAGCACACTTGCTTGGTACCCACTAGGGCAATAATAATAACCTTTCATATAGTAGGTCGGCATTCGCTATGCTATTTTGCGTCATTATACGGAGAAGCGTGCTGTCCGCTAAACACTTGCAAGAAATTTTCTGCCAATTGTCCATGCAGTGGCTGATGACGATGAGGAATTATGGCTGAAGTGGGTTTGCGTCACAGTTGATAGCAGAACAAGAACAAGTTTTTGTGATAATTTAGAGCATTTGGACAGCCCACTCGTACGCTATTTGCATTTTGTGACGACTGGTAGCTCTTTTGCTTTTGTAAAACGCTTTATAAGTCGTAATAACGTGATTGCTTTCCCTACATCAAGCCTGCCTACGGCAAGTTTGATAACTCGCAAGCACCGGTGTCGCTCAGTGGTCTCCTGGAGTGTTTCGTTGAAGCTGTTATAAAAGTGCGAGTTATGTATAAAACTACCGACTGTGTTGAAGATGTAATATCTTTGTTTGATGCGTAAACACACATGAAACACATGAGATGGTCATTGTCAGATTAGCTTGACCTGTAGTCAAGAAAGCAATAAAGAGAAAAAAGGTGTAGCTCAGCGGTGAAATATTGAGCTGGCACCCAGCGGACCCGGGTTGAAGCCCACTCTGTCATTGGTGGAAGGTTTATTTTTTTCTTATAATTTTGCGCGATGTGGTTACGGACACCGGCGGCAGACAACAACTGCACGTGACCCGAATTGTAATCTCCTAACAGCATTCACTGTAAAAAAGAAAAAAAGGATGGGTGATTCCTCTTTTAAAGAACCGGTATAACGCGAAAGTAAAACTTGTCCTGACAGAGGTAGTTCAGAGTTCATAGTGCATTGATTGCTACAGTGGAATGCATGTGGAATGAATGCTACAGTGTTGAATGAATGCTGAAGCGAGAAATTGAAGTGTTAAGCGAGGAACGGCAAGCAGCTCGAAACATGCAGTCCGGACCTCAAGCAGAAAGCGCGGCTGAAATGAGCATACAGAGGTGTGTTTAGAAAAGTTTATCGACTTGGAGTACGAGGTACTCTAGTATGGGAGAACATGAAGGTGTCCCGTGGTGCTAGACGTCTTCCGGTTTAATTACGTCTAAAAATGTATACAGAGGGCGAGCATGGACTTATGACTGTCATAGCTTGAAACTTAAATTCCGCTGCTCAAACAGAAAGAAATACGAACAAATTGAACGCACACGTATACAGAGGACGAGCGTGAACTGCCACAATTTTTCCTTCGTGTGTGAGCAGCACGCTCCTTTCTTAAACGCGGCTGCGGCAGCGTGCGAAGTGATATTTGTGTGCTTTTTAACTACCGTAACGTTAAAGGAAACTTGCGATGGGAGCACAAGAGGTAAATTACCGAAAATAAGTGCGTGCTTGATTGAGCCACCCAACTTTTAGAGCCACCATGCACACCATGTGGAGGCACATGCACAGCGACGCGTATTGTGGCTCGGCACGAAGACCTTGAGGCCACGCGCGCCCATCGTGCCATCTCGGTAGTGATGACGAAAATGCGTTGAAATTGCTGAACTCTGATGAACGCCAGCGGCACATCATGTATATAAATGGCTCAGCCTGTACAAGCTGCTCTCTGGCTTAGTGTTCAGCGTGGCGTGCTAAGAGCTTGAGGTGACTGGTTCAACGCTCCCCAGTGACTCGTTTTTTTCATATGTTAGTACTCGTTTATAATTCACGGCGTCATACCTGTGACGGAAATACGTCATCGGAGCCGCGGTGGACCCTGGCATAAAACAACATCCGTGGAGCATCTCGAATTTCCGCGCTAAGCGGTTGTCCTGCCTACAGACGTTTGAAGAGCTACGTCGCTGCAATGAAACCTTTAAACGCGTGCGCAGTGGGCGCAGTGGGCGTAACGGCGAAAAAAAACGATAAAGAAATAGAAGAGAGTCGCAGTGTAGGCCTGGCCTGGCATGGGCCGGCGCCGGCGTGACAGAACTGCAGTGTTAGATAACGCCAGCGGCGATGCGCTCAGGGATACTTCGTAGCTTGCATGGCGTAGTTATTGCGTTTTGTTGTCTTGTGACCAGCATTTCTCAATTGCTCAGTGGTGTCGTGTGTGTGTGTGTGTGTGTGTGTGTGTGTGTGTGTGTGTGTGTGTGTGTGTGTGTGTGCGCGTATGCGTGTGCGTGTGCGTGTGTGTGTGCGTGCGTGCGTGTGTGTGTGTGTGTGTGTGTGTGCGCGCGCGCGTGTGTGTGTGTGTGTGTGTGTGTTTGTGTGTGTTGGCAGCTAGACTGTATTCACCATACCACCATCCTTCAGCGGTGTCATGTGGGTGTGTTGTGTTTGCAGCTAGACTGTGTTCACCACGGTGCAGTACGTGAACGATGCTTGGTGATGGCAACAGAAGCACGTTCCTTTCGTGCTCTTTCTCAGGCCTCGAGCGGACCTGCCATCGTGACTATACGAAGCAGGATGATGCGCACGCTGCGTGCTCAGAAGTGCTCGGAACCCGAACAGTAAGAATGCTCCTGTTTTTCGTGCCCTCATCCGTATTGTAACTCGGGTGCTTGTAGGTATTGTTCTGCACTGTGTGTTGACGGAAAGGAAAATTAAAAAAACAAAAAAAGAAAAGGACATCACGTGCACATAGCAACACTGGGCGGGGACTGATGCGCGTGTGAAGATGACTGCGATGGCAGTACCTAATGCTTCATACGGCCACCTATTTGACACGCATGCGCGCTTTGTCGAAGATGTTTTGTACGATATGATTCCTCGCAACTTAGCACAACTGAAGCGAAGCTGTTTGTAGAAGTACTCAAGTGAAATACCTAGTCCTTCGGTCACACGGCCTCTATGTCAATTGTTCTTTTCATTTCACTCACTTTCCATAATTGATTTGCTTGTGTTGATCCTGTGTTGACTTGTGCTCGATATTACCGTGTTGCATGATCATAAGCCCGCGTTTCCCAGCGCTAACAGTTGATAGAAAAGTGAAATATTCTGGAAGTTTTTTGTTCCACCACTCAATCATTTGTATGAATCAATTATTTTTCTAATAGAGCACCTTTCGTAAAAGAATGATGAACAGTGTATGCTAGCCATCACACTTTGTTGTTTTACCCTGTGTCAGGACTTGGTGAAGAACATCAACTAGATGACGGGCACTACACTGCCTAGAATATAATGTACTCGTGGCTACGTTATCGCCCATACGCATCCCGTTCGTTGCATACTTCTTCCAACAATGAACCATTGCGTCCGACTGCTTACGAATCTTTCAAGTTTGAATTCGCTGCCTCTGCTCAAAAGAAATCACATGTATAAAAAAATTGCCCGCAGCTTCCCTCGGGGGAACACTGAGGAGGATGCGGAGCATATAATTGGTTAACGGGGTGTTAAAGTGCGACTTACTTGGGTCGATGGCTAAATTGGTTAACGTGGTTGTGAAATGGGGTGTTAAATTGCGACTTACTTGGGTCGATGGCTAAATTGGTTAACGTGGTTGTAGAAGGGGGTGTTAAATGAGTGAACACGTACACACGTATACGAAAGGACGGCGCTGGTCGAAGGGACGTCGATCATTGTGTTTGTGGATTCGTTGGAATTCATTTCACCGCGACCTTGGACGTCGACGCGCCGTACAAACCAACCGACGAGCGGCAACTGAGCGAGCGAGCGCCGACCTTGAGTATATATACAGCGCGACGGCGCATGCACTGTCAGCTGTTGAATGTTCTCAAAGGAGAAGCGTGCGCGCGGCACAGATGGTGACGGCGCGACGGCGCATGCGCTGTCAGCTGTCGAATGTTCTCGAAGGAGAAGCGCGCGCGGCACAGATGGTGGGCGACGGCGCGACGGCGCATGCGCGCGCGTCAGCTGTCGAATGTTCGAGAAGCGGTGCTGACGGCGCGGACGGCGCACTACAAGGCGCGAGTATAAGATGCTTCCGCATCTAAAAGAAGAGCAAATGCACGCTCATCGCACTTGTGGATGGTCTGCACTGGGAAATCTGCACTGGGTGAACGTGGAGTTGAAAAAAGTTACCAGTGGTTATCCTGCTACGTGCTACGCACCCGGCTCATGTTCATTTCTTTTCCTTGATTTAAACTATATATAAGACATCCTTAACCTCGGTTCGTTATTTCACATCAAATCCCGGTTAAGCGCCGTCACGTCTATTTTGAAGACCATTTAGAATAGGGCCGCTTTCGCTAGACAACGAACTGACTTGAAACGATCATAATTTGACTGGCTTTGCTGCTTGCTGGCGTGTATTGTAGCCAGCATATCGACCCGCCATGGTGATCGGCTGCTTGTCTTCACGGGATCAAATCGCAACCACCGCAGCCGCATTTTAGATCGAGGCGAAAATGCTTTAGGCTCATGTGCTTGGATTTAGGCACACGTTGGTAACCTCTGGTTGTCTACATTTCTGGAGCCCTCCACTAAACGGCGTCTCTCATAAAGATATGATGTTTTTGGGATGTTAAACCACAACAATCGTTAAGTTACCAGGATATAACTAAGATTTTACCTGACTTCTGAAACGTTCTGTGCCAGAAACTCTTTTCGTCTTTTGGAACTAGTGTGTGAAAGCGACATGTTTCAACCCTTCTTTATAATCATTGGCAACAG
The DNA here is from genome assembly GCF_043290135.1 of Rhipicephalus microplus. NCBI lineage: Eukaryota > Metazoa > Arthropoda > Arachnida > Ixodida > Ixodidae > Rhipicephalus > Rhipicephalus microplus. The sequence continues at coordinate 13,413,071 of NW_027464588.1, forward strand.
TGAGTGAAAATGAGCCTTCGTGGACAAGCAATTCAGCTGCTCAGACGGAGTGCAATACCTATTTTCCCGACTGGTAGTGTCTCGTCGCACATGTTGATAGTCATTTATCCGGTTACATAAGAGCAAATTAAGGTGAATGCATGAGCGAGCTGATATATACAGTGAAATACAGAACTGCGTTTTGCCGATGTGAGACCGACGAACCATATTCAAGAAAATCGAGTGCCCAGATTGCTAGCGTACATTAGCTTGTTTCATTTAAAAAAATGATGCCCTTTATTGTGGACCTTGTACCGGTATGCATATATGGCAGCATATTTGCTCATGGTGATCTGGAAGTGTTGAAAAATACTGAGATTTCACGGAAGCACGTGGGCAGGCTGCCAATGAGTATTCGCCAACAGAAAGAAACGAAAAATTATTCGACTCTGCACTCACCCTCTGGCTTTTCGTAGACAATCGTGAAACTCTTCCAACGTTGAGCTTTCACCAAATCTTGGAGCGCTTTGTCCAACTCGCTGTGAGGAGGTGCCATGCTAACAGACACCGACGCCGCGTTGACGCCGGCATTGGGCTGAAATTCCCGAGACAAGATGATGTGTGGCACATGCTGTCCAGCGCAAGCGCTGCCGACCAGCGACGCCGCTTTTGACTTCCGTGGTCCCAGCACTGCGACAACACCTTTCTCCAGGAGTCTGCACACTGCCTCGAGACAACGAAATGAACAAAATTGACAGCATGCAATAGCCGTATAGGACATTCCTGAACTCAGGTTAATATGTCGTACACGGCTATGGAGGTGTTGACGAGTGTAGTCTTACGAGATTGTACCCCTAACCACACCGAGCTGGCATTAGACGGCTCATTCGTTTAAGCTTCAAAGAATGCCAGTTTACCTGGCATTCACTTGAGCTCAGTCTTGAAAAAATTGTCTCATTGCGAGTCATTTGCCATTAGGGGGCACATCAAAGCTATTCTACATCAAATTTCGCGCAGGCGTCAATAAACCCTTGTTCACTTTTGCCAAATATAGAGTCATATCCGCTTTAGTTCTTGTTCCACCGGAAGGGTTCACTCCTCAAACATATGATGCTAAGCTTAATTAGCAGCTCACGAGCCGCTTTTTGTAAGGTCTTCTTTGGAAACTTTTCTATCAGTAGCATTTACCTTCTATTTTTTGTGTATGGCAATAATTGAAAAGTTTGAACATGACAATGTTTGTGATTCATTCGAATGCAAGAACAAACAAATCACGACAATGTATGTATCTGTATCTGTGTTACACGAATTACTAATTCAACTAGCATACTATGAGTGAACCTTTTTTTCTAATACACTTGTGGAATGCTCAGAAGAAGAACCTGTTTTTCCCTACTGAAAGTTTGACCACACTGTGACAGTTTTTCATATATTTGAACCAGAAGCCAGGAATATCTTTTCGAATTCTAAAATATACCTTAATACGGGGCGCAAGAGGCTGTAAGATGCGCTGCTTGTATTTGCTTAAAAATAATTTTGCCTCGGCAAGTTGCTGCAAATTTAGGAAGTTCATCAGCACAATAATAGACAGTACAAAAAAAACAAGAAAAATTGGACTTGTTCCCATAGTTCTTTCATCCCATCGTTTGTTCTGGTGAACTTCGAAGAAGCGCAGTTGTATTAATAATAGCCATCTAAACAAAATATCTCAGCACCGTCACGAATAGCGTGGCCATATTAAAGCTCCTTTATGATTCCGAAGTAAACACTGTAGTTAATTTTAAGAAGGTAACAGCGAAAGACCGCCTATATCAGAGAAACCGATAATAGGATTATACGGCCTCCGGTTTCGCAAAAATTATGAAGGTAAACTGAGGAGAAATAGAAGTGCAGACGCCCTGTCGTGGATCAGGTCTCAATTACTAGGCCTAGCTCATATGTATCGCATTCGCAAACGCAGGCGTCAGCATTGGTCGTTAAAGTGCAATTTACTTCCCTTAGATGTTGCCTTTTTTTATATTCTCTTGAATTTAACCACGTCCGGTGCACACCACACTAGGACCAGCTGTGTACATCGTAGAACGTGCGGCGCAAGAGAAGCAGTGATTTCTTTTATAGCGATAGTGGCGCAATTATGACAGGTACTGCAAGAAAAGATATTTAATAAAGCTGATGTTAAGGACTTTCACAAGTTGCAACAATCAAAACTTTTTTTTTACAATAAAAGTGTTTGCCGGGTCCACCAACACCCCGGTGACATATTTCCGTCAAGAAAACAAGGCCGGAAAATGGGCACATCATCCTATAAAAAATTTGCAAATCCCACGTACAGTGCAAATCGATGATTTACGAAAAACAAATCGGGAAGGTTGATATGCCACTTTAAAATCAGCACAATGTTACGAGGCGGACGTAAGTTATGCCATATTCCTAACTTTCATGCCATGATTATCATCTCTGCGCCTGGCATTCTTTTTTAATCGTCCATTCACGTTACGTATACCAAGTTTGGCATATGTGAAGCTAGCAATATGACCGCGAGCGCGCTAAGAGGGCAGCAGGTAGCCATAGTGTACATAATATGTATGTCATGATTACCATGTTTGGGCGGGTCATCTAACGTCATCGTCCATTAGCATCACGTAAGACTAAATTTAGTACATGTGAAGCTAGCCGAACGGTCGCGAGCGCATCCTGAGAGTGGTATGTAGTCATGCACTTTAATGACATGCATGCCATGATTTCCATATTTGCACCAGTCGCATACCTTCATCATCCATTCAATTCACGTATACCGAATTTCGTGCATGTTAAGTAGCAAAACTACCGCAAGCGCTTTATGAGAGTGGCATGTGGTCATGTTCTTACATGACGCGCATGTATTCTATATCATTTCCACACTAGTCGTAATTATTTATCATCCATTCATGTCGTGTAATACCAACTTTGGTGTATGGGAAGCTGGGGAAATAGCCACGAGCGCATTATGAGCGTGGTATCTAGTCATGCTCTTCAATGACGCAGATGTCATGATTACCATGTTTGCGTCAGTTTTATACCTTCGACATCCATTCACTTCCCGCAATGCCAAATTCGGTGTAATTGAAGCCATGGAAAGGACCGCGAGCGCATCATGAGTGTGGAATGTAGTCATGCATGTTCTTACACAACACTCATGTCACAATTTCAACGTGAAGGCGTGTCACTCGTGTTCTCCATGCAGATATTTTTTACGATACAAACTTTGTGATGTGTCATGTGAACAAAAGCACCGCAGGAGCAGCAAGACCATGACATGCAAATCATGACATTCATGACAAACTTGTCCTGAATTTTATGTTATAACTAGTCACTTATACTTTGTATCGTCATGTTATGCCCTACCAATTTTGGTATTAATCTCAATATCCAAACGGACAGGAGAGCTAAATGTCATAGACAGACAGACAGATAGATAGATAGATAGATAGACAGACAGACAGACAGACAGACAGACAGACAGATAGACAGACAGATAGATAGATAGATAGATAGATAGATAGATAGATAGATAGATAGATAGATAGATAGATAGATAGATAGATAGATAGATAGATAGATAGATAGATAGATAGATAGATAGATAGATACGCACAAAGTCGTTGAAGTTCGCTAAGAAATGCTTCGCATTTGAATTGTTGCTTGTTCGTTTCTGTTTGATTCATGCAAAAAAGAACCGCCGGACGTTACCACGGGTGATGTCGCGAGTGGTTCCAAAATTGAATTTTCGTGGGGTTACACCGGACAAGCGGTGCCATCTAGCGGGACTCAGTTATAAGAAATGCGCCTGCAATCTCGATGCCAATGGCAGGAAATTGATCAATGGGCGTTGTTGCTGCTGTGGCTTCCGCTTCTTTCAGTCTGCTATTCTAGCGCAGAAAAGCCGAGCAACGTTGTGCACGGCGACAGTGACGTAAGACGGTCCACTCGATCGCTTCTTTAGGTGGGTAGTTTGAAGGGCACGAACCCGATGCATAACACTAAAATATGATTTTATTTCAAAATAGGGCCTTTCTTGGCACGAAAGTAGCACTACCAGGTTTATAGATTGCCATTTTAACAATCAACATTAACTTATTAGCTTGCTTTACCTTAAGCTCTCCTAAATAATAGTTACCTTTATGCTTAAGCTCTCCGAAAGAGTTAATGGCTGTATACGATACACATGTTTAAATCGATTCGACTGGCTGGGAGCTTCCTTTTCATTAGTATAGAAAATTATTTCCGTAAACCACAAGAATAATTTGATTCGTGAGGCTGCTTTCTAGATCCTGAAGCGACACCTCACATCAGAGACAATTTTCGCCATTTCGAATTTACTGCCCCTATTTACCATCTCAGCACCTCCGTCACTTGCGAGACGACGCCAGGTATGACAAAACGATTGTTGTGATTGCAGCACAGGCGCACGAGCCAAACACCGAACACATGGTGAGACAACACGATGACGATGATTACAAATATTAGTATGCCCAAGCGAAGAAGATTATCTACACTGTAACGCTTACGCTTGTTTTACTTCTGTCGCCATAATAAGTGCACGAAAAACTTTAGGCGTCAATACAGAGAACATTTTATATATGCAGTCAGATATACTGCTATTTTTGTACCGAGACTATATTAGAGAACTCCTAAACAGCCTCCTAAAGAACAGTAAACCATCTTATTATCTCCCGTAATTTCCCTTTTTCGCGGCACAGTTCGCGGTCTTTGCAGTTTGATCATGTGGCATCAGGGTGAAATAAGCTCTCAATTGTTCAATATAGGTGATAAATCTGCTGTGAATTGTGTCATACAATGCTTTGCAAAGTAGTCACATGCTCGTTCTTCCTTTTATTGCGTGACTATCACGCGCGATGAACTCATTTCACTTCATGTTCTGAGTTTGCGACTGCGCAAGCACAAGGAGCAGCGTGTGGTCGAAATGCGCGAAATCATAACTGGCTAAACACCTAGTGCCAACATTCCACGTGTTTCATCAGAAATGAGTGGCGAAAGGAGGTAGCGCTTGTGGAAAAAGGAGTCAAGTTGAGAAAGACACTATGTTTTCACCTCTGAACTTGCAACTGTTGACGAGCCCTTTAATCATGCCCTCTAAATATAGCTAAACGTTTACAAAGATAAAACATCCTAGACCATGCAACTTGAACTAACACCTCTATAATATTATGTCATTCTATGAACGTATATATTGAAGTAAAAATTAAGTTGAACTATTCTTTACTTTCATTGATAATGCATCACGTTATGTCCCATGGCACCCAAAAGCACTTGAATTTCTTGCATTTTTTCTGATTGAGTCGGGTGAACTTCGCTCATCATTGCAATAAAAGAATGTTTGCCCGCAACACTGCTATTGACGCCAACTGGAAAAAAAATAAAACAATACTAATTTGGGTCACGGAGTTCATACAATGAGAGTAGGCGGAGACGACAAACTCAAAGTGTTTCTTCCTAATTATATCAGAATAACAAACGAAGTGGTTTTCTTATCAGGCCTTCTTTTCACGCACTAAGACTGTGGCCAATGTCTTAAAAATTTAGGTTTTTAAATCAACCCTTACGACATTTCTTTCGATCACAGCCGGAAAGCTTGCAAATGTGCTTACTCGTGCGAAACATTTATGTTATGTGCACTAAAATTTATTTGCACTTCGAAGGTTTGTTACAGACAAACACACACGTATCTTTTGTCAAATTTGTAACTACAAGCAAGATGTGTGCTAGTTATAGCACCACAGTAACTTGTATTTCCAAATGGTAAGCCCTACAACGCTCCTTACATGGGGCATACTATAAGATAACAGCCACGAGTGTGTATAAATGGACGCGGGCAATCGATGAATCACGTGGCATGCAGATATTGACGAGCAGGAATGAAATGTGCGTACAAAGGTAGTGTTCATTCCGTCTTAGTCAAATGTATCGCACATAGACAACGTATATGCGAATGCAGAATCGCGAGTTGGGTGAGGTAATAGATGTTCATCGTGGAATGCTTTTCAGCGCAACGGGTTATATACGGACAGAGAAGGTACGCAGCGCTGAAAGGAGCTCCGTTTACTAGAAACATGCTGAAGCCGAATCGCGAGTTGGGCGAGTTCGTGGATGGTCATTGCGGAATATTTGGATGTTCATCGTAGATTATCATGGATGACCATCCACCAACTCGCCCAACTCGCGATTCTGATGCAGCATGTTTCTAGTAAACGGAGCTCCTTTCAGCGCTGTATTCCTTCTGTGTCCGTATCTAACCCGTGGCGCTGTGAAAATTTCCACGATATCTGCAAATGCTTTGACTTCCTTCACTCTTGGCTTTTGGTTTATTTGACACGCCTCTTTTGAAATTTACACATGCAATTTATGGTAAAAGTAGTGGCAGGCTATTGCGCCTATTATTGCAGTAAACTTAGTGATGCTACGAGCATTCACCTTTCTTTGCCGATTGGAAGGTGTCTTCCGGATCGAGTCTCTCAATGGCCAGGCTGAGGTGTGGTGCTCTGCTAGAAGAGTTGGCCAACTCCTGGGTGCCTGTGTTACCAGCCACTGACGTTAGCTTCTCTCCATCGTCGCTGGCGTTCAGGTTGACTTGGTCGAGCATCTGCCACAGGAGCTTCTCTTCTTCAGATGAGCCAGCATGGTCGTACACGACACCTGTGCACAAAAAATCATAATAATTGTTAGGGCTTTATGTTCCAAGATCACATTGTCGTTAGGGTGTTTTGGAATACCGTTTGCAAGCGCTGCGGGCGTTGCTGACGTAGCGGGTGCCATGCGAGTTTTAGAATAGCGTCTGCTCTGCTGCAAACCGCAATGCACGATCGCTGTGATACCGTAGCCTCGAAAACAGCGCTAGCGGGCCACATACGGGCCGCGATCGCAGCACGCAATTTCAAATTTTCTGCGTCCGGAAACGCGGACGCCGACTCGCGTTACGACGCTTGCGCAGTGGCAGCGACCGCATCGTAAGGGCTCGCAGTGCGCTATTTTAAAATTCCCTATTATCAAGATCACCATAGCGACGAAACTCTAGGAATTTTGTCCATCTTGAATGCTTTACCATGCAAATGTCTTGAAGTACAAAGACCTCTACCACTCCGCTCTCATCTAAACGCGGTCGCCATTGCTTGCGTTTCATCTCCCAATCTTCGCGTCAGCACTCGAACACCATAACCACAAGACCACCTGGGTGGATGTGAACCGAAGAACATTGAAGTTCTTTTGACCAGAAAAGAGAAGGAAGGAGTCCGCAAATAGTTGGTTTAACAACAAATTATGCACATATTTTGCTTGGAATAAAAACTCGACTGCATAAGATGCTAATAAAGTAGGCTATCGCATCATATATATTAACAGGGCAATGCAAAACTCAAAGAAAAAAAGGAAACAATTTTTGGATGTTTTTCTTGCATTATGTATTCTCCGAGGCCCTATTCATTTTATTGTAAGCAGAACAGTTAGTGCAATAAAAACATCTAGTGCATTTTACAATATATAGACATAAATGTTGGACAGGTTTTTGTCTTATGTGAGGTGTCAGGCTAAACCGGTACATCTGTTACGCATAATACATACCAGTGTCTGCACCTCCTCGAGCTGTTTTTTAGTAATGAAAACGTGAAGTAGTCAGAATACCGCTTGAAGTTTTTTTTTAAGTTAAGCTATTGCTTTGCTAAAGTTGCAGATTCCATCTGGTTACAGATGAGTACCTGTAAAATAATGTAAACTTTCAGTTATTGATTTGTGAGCTAGTTTTGTGCTTTCCGATGAACTTGTGCAACTTGTATCTTCTAGTCTTGTTGTTTATAAGTTCGAATTTAAGTAAATTATTCCACATGTGTATGTGCCATTATTGGGGTAATTCACTCAACGACCTCAAAAAAGCCGCTAATTGTATTAGCTGAAGGGCCATCGTGCATTTCATTGCGTTGTACAAAGCTCGAAGCAGGCCAAGCTGATTTCTCGTGAATATTATGTAGTGGATAAAGCGAATGCGTCAACAGGGGGTTGTGTGCTCGTTCCATCGTTTCGACAAGTAGGCTTGTGTTCCTTAATGTTCTTCAAGCCTTGAGGAAATATGGCAACTTGCCGAAACGTCCACACGAGCGCACAAACCCTGTTTACGAATTTTTCAACTATCAACCTACATTCAAGTGAGAAACGTGGCAGACTACATAAAAGCTAATGGTATTGCACGCACTGGCATATAAATTCAATCAAGAAGCATCAGTGGGTTACGGGTGCAATGCCCCAACCGTACATGGCAAAGCAAGGAACCACATATCTTTCAGATTTTCGGCGGAAAATGAGGATATGAATGTATTTAAAACAGACGACACATGAATAAACATACCATAACGTTGTATCTCATCGGTGCATATTTAGCAAAATATCCATAGCAAGACACTGTTGTTCACGCCTCAAAATTCAAAGTAACGCAATGCAAAAGTCCAAACAATTGACACCTTAACAACTCCAACGTCAAATCCTTTAATAAAAAGTGCATTTGACTACCAAAATACGAAGCTCCAACTGAAAATGTCATAGGTGGCTAAATAGAAGACGTTATAGCTGCTTCTTTTCTTGTCTCAAAGGGTCCGAATTATTTAAAAATTTCTATCAAAAGTATACACAAAAATATGCCCTTTCAATGAGATTTTCATCAATGCAGACGTTTAGAGACTATGACGTGTTCGAACATTACCTTTCGTTTTCACGCCATAAGGTTTCATTCCTGTTTATGCGTGCCAGAAGCTAAAAACAAAGATCATTCATGATTATTTTGTACACTTTCTAGAAGGGTGTTTTAGTAGGCTTTATTTATGTGTTGTTTCTTCGAGTGGCTTGCTAACGGGCAGTATTTTATGCCTACTTAAACCTTGGTTAACTCAATGGACAGTTTATCCTGTGTACGCGATCACATGGTCAGTCTTTTCTATATATATTTCGTTTCTACTAGGAGGCCCACATTGGACAAGGAGTGGTAGAATAGCCTCGCATACGGATCCACATTTTGCCCCCGTCGAAATTTATGCCAAAACTACCATCTAGTGGAAGAATAAACAGGATCGTCCCAAAAATGTTGAAAATAGACTCCCCCAGGCAGTGAACCGGCAAATGTAGTGACGATTTATTCTATCGACGTGCCAATGTAAGACTTTCTCCGTCGGCTTGAATATTTACATTTCACGCTCTGTGCCTAAGAGAACATCGAGGCATGGGTAGTATATCCGTTTGTTTGCCCGTTCCACAGCTATATTTTAGCGCTGGAAACAAGGAGTAAATAGAGGACACCAGATGGCTGCCCAGTCTTCGCTTTAGCTTTCGGACTCTCAGCCTAGCGGCAACAGATGCTGTAGACAACTTGCTAGAGCAAATACGCCGCCCCGTCTCAGCTCGTTTTAGGAAAACCTACTGGGTAATGTTGAAGTATGACAGCCATCATCGTGCCTCACGTGCTTCGCTTGAAAGGAGTTGGAAAAACATTGCCCGCAGCTTCCCTCGGGGGAACACTGAGGAGGATGCGGAGCATATAATTGGTTAACGGGGTGTTAAAGTGCGACTTACTTGGGTCGATGGCTAAATTGGTTAACGTGGTTGTGAAATGGGGTGTTCAATTGCGACTTACTTGGGTCGATGGCTAAATTGGTTAACGTGGTTGTAGGAGGGGGTGTTAAATGAGTGAACACGTACACACGTATGCGAAAGGGCGGCGCTGGTCGAAGGGACGTTGATCATTGTGTTTGTGGATTCGTTGGAATTCATTTCACCGCGACCTTGGACGTCGACGCGCCGTACAAACCAACCGACGAGCGGCAACTGAGCGAGCGAGCGCCGACCTTGAGTATATATACAGCGCGACGGCGCATGCACTGTCAGCTGTTGAATGTTCTCGAAGCGTGACGCCACATGCGCGTCCACTGGAAAATCAAAAGAATTGTAGATGTCGAACGCGGTGTGTAGAGGAGGAAGGGTGCACAGATGGTGGAGGAGTGAAGCGCGCGCGGTGTGTAGAGGAGGAAGGGATGCACAGATGGTGGAAGAGTGGGCGACGGCACGACGGCGCATGCGCGCGCGTCAGCTGTCGAATGTTCGAGAAGCGGTGCGGACGGCGCACTACAAGGCGCGAGTATAAGATGCTTCCGCATCTAAAAAAAGTGAACCCATCCATTCGGACTTCGGACTGCCATTCGTTTGGTATGGCGTGCATGTTATGATTTACAATACGGAACTTTATTCGGTTTATTTTTGTTTTCAGTGTTTCACTTAGAAGAGTTAGATAAATTTCGAACACACTTCCTCTAAATATACAGCATATCACTACCAGCAGCCTACACGTACCCGAAAGTATACAGTCAATTGTACATGTTTATTTTTCAACATCGCATTTTTTTTTTCCGAAAGCACCGTGAGTCGAAAGAATTGAGGTGCGCAGATTAATTATTAGTATCTCTGGATGGTCAACGTTAGTAATATCTTATTCGAAGTATGTTCTTCCTTGTTCCAGCTTCAAGCTATAAACGCAGCATGATCGATTTTATTTGCTTTGTAGGCGATTAAAGGAAGTTTTTTTTCAGTTTTCCCCCTTAATGAAGCATTCATCTATTAAAATTAGTTAACACAAATTAGTGTTCATTATAGCCCTTAAAATAACATGGTTGTGTAGGTATTTAGAGATTCATTTGTTTTCAGCAAGGACAGCCTCTGCAGTAGTTAGCACTTTGAACAGGAAAACAAATATTGGAGACGCCGCTGAAGAATTCATCGGTAAAAAAATCGAGTTTCGCATTTAAAGCACAGAAAGCAGTGCAAAAAAACACACCAGGTTGCTTCCATAAGTCCAAAAACAATCTTTCTCTTCGTCCACTCGTTCGAATTTTGTCAGTATTATTCTTCCTGCTTGAAACTATGTGATATCTTTTCTTATAGTCTCAGTAGAGACCGGCAGTATTGCGAATAAGTAAATAAATAAATAAACCTTTTCATTTTTATTTTACATTTCTCTACATTCTGTACCTAATACGTGACTGTCTCTCCTTTGAATGTGGCCCTCTACATGGACCAATTAGCCTATCTCTTCCACCAAATTTCTTAGACAATTACGAAACAGACATGGAGGGGCGCCCGTCCGAGTCTTTTTCATTGGTTTTCAAGAATGTTTACTGCCTGTAGTTGATCATCAAATATTGATTAGCTTGAACACCCACTTTTGTCAGACACTACACAGAATGTGTACAACCACCTAAGAACGACATTTTTCTTTGCCTATATTTCGTTTTACTGATATTACAGCATGCTAAACACTTCAGTGTTAGCAAAAACTTGAGTGGCAAATCTTCTCTATTGCTAATATTTTAATGAGGGAAGAAGTAGTTAATACTGTCATGACCAAATAGTCAATAGTCAAGATAAATAATAAGGAAGTAGCCAAGCTACTCTCTTTCTTTTGGGTAAGGATGCATTGCTGCGTACGAGTACCAATATCAGTGGTAGTGCAATTGTGAAATATGCCCCAATAAAATATTTCGTAGCAATATTACTCATAGTAAATAGTCGGCGCTCGGCTGCTGACCGGAACGTTGCGAGTTCTATGTTGGCCGCAAGAGTCGCATTTTGATGGAGGTGAAATGTTAGAGGCCCGCGTACTCTGCGGTGTAGTGCACGTTAAGGAACACCAGATAGTCAAAATTTTTATATCCTTCCACTACGGCATCTTATATATTGATATCATAGTTCTTGGGCGTAAATATACTACATTATATAGTTATGGGTCTCGTTTATGCCATGATCTTGCAGCTTCATTAGCCCTGCCTTCATACATTCACAATTTCAGTATATACATACTTACGAATTAGAAAACAAAGTTTTCAGTTTTCTGCAGCGTGTTTTAGTAGTTAGTAAAGATATAAATTGTGGACTTTGTTGCACAAAAATGCGTAATGGAGTAAACATTGATCAAGCACCTTTAAAATTGTTAAAATAAAATACTAATGTTACTCAAATAAAAAAGAAAAAATTTTAGAGAAAACTTTAGAGAAAATAAAGAAAAAACTGTTAGAAAAATAAAGACATCAATATAACCCAGTTCAAGGTAAACTACACGCAACTAAAATCAAAAGAAGCATATATTCTCGCAAGCGGCAGCAACGAAATGAGGATTCAAAACGTGATGACTGCATTCATATTAGATTGGTGCTCTACTAGCCACTCTGAGGCAAAAAAATGGAAATATAGAAGAGACCATGCTGACCATTTTGCACTCGTTGCCCTTGGCTGCTGGCATGAAATGAAGTGGTGGTATCGTTGATCATCTCCCCCCCTCGCCTTTTTGCTTTCTCTATATCTGGCGCTTCTCATTAATCTACGGTGTCCTTAAGGCAAAAGAAATAGAGCGAAGAAAGTACAAAATATTAGCATTGGCATAAAAAACAGCCAGGCCTGCACGAAACGCGCAGCTTTACGAGTATGTGCAAATGAACGTTTTGACTCTCCCAATTATCGCCGTAATTCCTCATCAAGCAGGCTTAAGCGACGTATCAGTGATGCCAGCTTAAGATCAACGCCTATTTGTTCTTATAAGCAAGTAGTTGCGTGTTTGCTTTCCACAGCTGAATAATAGTGTCCTGTGATGACAAAGTTCCACTTATGGGCAGAGCAAAAGGTTTGTGGGTGTTGCAGTTTCACAGGCACAAACACTTCAACCTCATAAGGGTAAAAAAAAGAAAAAAGAGAGCTGTTATAATCCATGCTTTAGGCTTTTCTACCTCGGGAGAAGCAACGCAGCGTTAAACTTCACTTCTAAGCAAAAAACAGTAGAGTTTGCTGTTCTTGAATCAGGAAACAAATGACACTTCTGCGCATAGCCATGGGGGTTATTAGAGTAAGCTTCAAACCATTGCAAGATGGTGTATTTGTACGTGTGGGATGTTGTTACGAGTCTTCGTGCTATCCTGATAAAATGGTTGTGCAGAAAGACACCATAGAAATACTGTGTTCTGTTTCAATCAGAAGCAAATATTCATGTTCTGACAAATTCTGACTTTCCGAGAGAAGACACAGTATATGTGTGTATGTGTGTGTGTGTGTGTGTGTGTGTGTGTTTGTTTGTTTGTTTGTATGTATGTATGTATGTATGTATGTATGTTTATGTGTTATATACAATAATGGACAGAAGTTTATTTCACAGTCACAATATGAAACAGTAAATGTTAAATTGTGACAAAATCGGATATTCGACAAAGTTGCAGTTTTGTGGCTTTATCTGGGCAGCGCGGAGTCAGTCACGTTGATTCCGCAGACAAGGTGGCTCGCACATGACATGAAGAAATGAACGCCGTTCTGATTCCGCTTTTAAGCATAGGCATTGCATGTCATTTTCGAGGCCTGAACATTGCCTTTGCCTAACGCAGTTGATCACGCCACCCGTAAGATGACGAGACTGCATTCACAGCAACTACGGCCTCTATCTTGAATACGTCGAGGAGATTCTTCTCTTCTATCTCGGCTTTGGTTATCGGTTTCACTCACGAAGGCAGACTGTGCGGCGTGTGAAGTCTGTGGTGCCGAAGGAAATATCAACCATATACTATGTAATACCCTTGACTTGCACATTTATGTATCACCCAACTATCAGGGCGTTGCCGCTACCTCACGCCAAGGTGATTAAAGATGAAACGTAAGCATTTCGGAGACTTGAATGTAAGACGTACACGCACGGTATCTAGCCCCATTGAACCTATACCCGACACTTTATTTGCCCCGCCGTGGTGGTCTTGTGGCTAAGGTACTCGGCTGCTGACCCGAAGGTCGCAGGTTCAAATCTCGGCTGTGGCGGCTGCATTTCCGATGGAGGCGGATATGTTGTAGGCCCGTGTGCTCAAATTTGGGTGCACGTTAAAGAACCCCAGGTGGTCGAAATTTCCGGAGCCCTCCACTACGACGTTTCTCATAATGATATGGTTGTTTTGGGACGTTAAACCCCACATATCAATCAATCAATCAAACCGACTCTTCACGCATTCAACAGCCGTGACGTACGACGTGCGATACGCACTGGCACACCAGGGTTCATGTCACCACGAAGGTGGCAATCGTTATCCCGTAACGCGCACACACAGTGCCTCCTCTCCAAAGCGTGGGAGGCCAAGATTTCCGGTGGGGTCCTCTACAGGCTTTGAAATACCACTAGTCGCCAGAAATGTGACCATGTCCAGAGGATTCCTGTGATGAGGAACCCTCACACCGAGGGTGACCCAGAACTCACGAGCTCGGAAGACTGTTTCGAGATATTAAACGTATATTTTTTATTTCATTTTCGCTCCTATGAAGCTCATTGTTTCTGAGCAGTGGACTCTTTTGCCGACGGACCCACCCAAGACAACTCAAACTTGTACGCATTTCAAAAGTGATGTTTCATTGCTGTTGTAGTGTTCCATTAGAAAATCTTGAATAGTCTGTGGAAGTCCCATTGAAGAGGCATTCATTTGTTACTTGGCGGTATTCAGCAACATTCTAGTGTGTGATGTAATAGGTGATTGTGGTGGTGTTGCTTGATATATTTGCCCTTTTCATTTATGAAAATGTCAGTCGTATACTCAATCAACTGCACTCTAAACTTACCATAGTTTGTGTGTACTGCTGATTGAATTAGACGATATGCAAGACTACGCATCCTGCAATGACTGTTTGTTGTCGGGCTTTTCTTCATGGGAGAACACAGAACAAGCAAGCAGTACTTTACTGGCCAGTCTTTGCACTCCGTTGCACTGGTAATCTTTGTTGTGCACCGCAAACCTCAACGCCAATAAATACATGACAAAACACTTGTCTTCAGCAGACCTGCTCTCAAAAAACATCCATCACGATCTCTCATTTACGCATGTGCACTTGACATCTTCCACAAGAAGAAAATTCTAGCGTCATAGTTTGTGAACACTCAAACAAAGCATCATAACTCATGTAAAACCGTGAGCGTACCATAGATGTTTACAGCTAAATAAAGTTCAGTTAAATTGAAGTGGCGCCAAGACTTTTCCACTGCATCTTGTTTTTGGCTCGATACCACACCCCTTATACCCAGTGCTGTACTTACGACGCTTTGCAATGTTTAAAGACGCTAGAAAAGCTGAATGCATCCTGTATATTTTTTGTACTGTTTCTTTTTTCGGAATGCAGCTTTCTGTATAAGATGTCACTTTTAGTCCTCCTCAGTGAGGCGAAATGTGGCAAAGATATTGCATTTCACAGTTCTCGTTTCTCTTGAATGCTCTGTTTTCAAAATATTGTTACGAAACGTTCGTTAAGGCCATACTGTGGGTACACCATCACCTTGAAATGGATTTATTTCTAAGTGCAAGTTGCGGCTGTAAAACACCTGAAATATTTCTAAAGTTCAGCAAGCTTTATATTTTCGCGGGTGTCTCAGGCTCTTAGAATTCCACGTTATGCGTGCCTACACCTTGGTTCAGCCTCTCCAAATCTTGTATTACCAGCGCAGCAACACCATCAAAAAGAACAAGGGGAAGAAATCTGGACGCTTAGGCATAACAGCCAGCCTGTATTTTTAGTCCATAATGGAGTATCGTAGCAGCTATTGTAGACATCGCGAAAACGCGGAAGCGTTTCCTCGACCATGCAAATCCCAATACCAAGTCTGCGTAAGAACACTGGTTCAAAACGAGATAGCACTCGAACAATGCACCACAGCCCCTTTTTCAAACTCCGGAATAAACTTTCTATTCTGTGAGCTCTTCATGCACTTTCGGTATACTTTTTCACACCTACGTAACTGTATACTTATTGTGTAGGTGTCATGATAAAAATACGTGATAGCAGGAACACAGAACGGTTGAAGTTAGAGTGCATCGTCTCGAAATATGCGGAATAAAAATAATGCCATAGAACTTCAGTAGCATTACTATTTGAGCTATTAGGGGGATAATTATAGTAGAAAATCTTTATATATCTTATGACTGATACGGTAGGTGTACACAGGAACATAAGTAACATCGTTTTGCGTTCGTCTTTGTTGTTGCATGCTAAAAGCCTCGAAATAGTGAACTATTGTTCGAATTAAGAAAGCTTATGCTTCGGAGTTTAGACCAGTAAAAGATCAAGCACGCGAATACTTTTTTTTCTGCGCGTACGCTGTAGCATACCAGGCTGCGAATTTCGCAGTACTTACTGACGGATCTATAAAAATGCACAGTAAGCAGGTGTGATTTTTTCTGTTGATACTTACTATGATTATGATGTATGCTTCTGAGGACGAACTATTGCTGTACGTGAGAGCTGCTTTGCCTTGGGCTTTTATCATGATCCCTCTTTTCCTCAAGGCCCCTTTGTTTTCAAGTGGAAATATGTGGCAATGTTCAAGGGTAATGAGCGTGGAACTGGGGATAATTTTCATTCTATAAACGACATGGCACATAGAGACCATAACAACATTACTGGAAAATGATTTTCAAAGAAAAAAATTCCCGAGCATTTTCCCGAGGGTGAACATGTAAGTGCGAATGCACGGGGTGATGCTATGAGGGGTATTTATTAATTCGCACTATTATATTTATTATTCACACTGTGGTGCCTTTATGGTGTAATTGTTCCTGAGAATCACAATTTGATCACACGAGGGAGTTTACGTTAACTCACTGGCGAATGCCAACGGATTTTAACTTTACTCCCCCTCATATCATCACCCCGAGCATTCGCACTTAACCATGTTCACCCTCGGGGAAATGCTTGGGAGTTTTATTACTGATGATGATGATTAAAGTGTAATTAATGAATTTAAGTGTTGTTTGTCATGAAGCATTTGTACAAAGATACATTATATACGAAGTATTATTTATTTACACTTCACGACGCTTCCGGACGAGCAAAGTCCCGGGCTCGCACCCTCTCCCGCGCGGCACGTTCACTGGCTGGAATGGCTTGGGGAACGTCCACTCGCCGTTGACGATTCCGAGCGGCGTCTTGACGCGGGCCTTCATCGCCCTTCTCCGCCTGACGCTTGCGTTGTCGTTCCGCTTCTTGGGCCGCGTTCGCGGCTCGATGCTGATGCCTCATCTCGGCCTCGCGAGCGCGCAGTTCACCATCCGCTGCACGCTTCACCCTCTTGTCCTCGGCCTCGCGAGCGCGAAGTTCGGCATCCTCTGCTTGCTTCGCCCGCGTGCACTCGGCCTCGCGAGCACGCAGTTCGGCATCCGCTGCACGCTTCGCCCGCTGACGTTCGGTCTCACGAGCTCTTCGCAGCGCCGCCTTGTCTTCCAACGTCGGCGAAACCACCGCGGTACCGTAACCTCCAACGACGGGTGCAGTGCTGGCACTCGGTTGTACTGCATTCGTTGTTGATGGTAGCGTTTCCTGCGGGACATCCATCGCACGACCCGCTCTCGACGGGAGACTGAGAGAGAAGGCGGGCGCGCGAGAGCGAGGGGTGCGCGCGCAGCTGCAGCGAGCGAGGAGAGCGGAGGAGCGAGCGAAGGGGGAGGGGGTATAAGGCGCGTTACTGATACCGCTATCAGCGTCACGTCCGTGGTTTATTCGGTAGAGCGTCGCGCTGCGGCCCGCCAAGTCCTCTTTCTTTTAAAGATAGAGAGAAGACTGCGGACGCCGCCGACGGCGGTGGATGGTTTTGGGTCGCTTATAAAGTGTATTCACACTTAACAAACTCCCTCGACGTGATATGAGTTGTCTCCATACAAACACTTGCACGCTTTCCACATCCTCTAATAAATTCTGTAAGGAACGCATCAGCTAATGTGTCAGGTTGCATGCGCCAGTTCCGTAAGCATCTTTAATCTGTATTGATTACAATAATCAGCATGATATACTTTTGCTGAAACTTGATGCACTTTCCAATTTGTTTTAATTTAGTACTGCTGCTGATCTTCAGGCACGTTTTCGTATTACCAAAATAAGACTCTCGACGTACAGCTCCTCCCATTTTCGTGGCATTGACGTTCTTAGTGAAGATTGATTACCCGGAATTTCCAAAAAAAGTGAACTTCGTGTTCGCATAAAAGCTACATGCAGTCAATACTTACTCTTATATACTTACGTCGAGCTAAGTCTCAGACGAAGCAACAATTCGAACAATAGTAAGAGAAGACGGTGAGCACTTTAAACAGATATTTTTACGTATGCGATGCTGCTCAAAAGTGTTTTTTTTCTTTTATTTGTTTTTCTGCAGTAGTTGTAAGCTTAGTACGGGCTGGATAAAAATGATTGCTTAAATGCATCCCACGCACCAACCACTTTTTTCTTGATAGACGCAAGACAAAATTTAGGTATCGTCCACTTGCTCTCTTTTCCTTGAATAGGCTTATGAGCCTTGACAAATGTTGCATGACGTTTGCGCGCCTTCGATATGCTGCTGACAGCTGCCCATTTATCCTAATTTGTGAGGTTACTCAGCATTTAAAGGAAGGCGCAGTCCGCTGCCTCTACAGCATCCATTGCTTGAATAACAACATGAACCAACACAGTCGGCGTGCAAAATGAGAGTGTTCGGGCAATGCGCCACAGATCTGAATTAGGTGATTGTAGGATATTGTCTGCAGATGACACTAGCGATGCGAGGCATATGCAAAAAACATACTAGCTAGACAGAAAGCAATGGCGGGTTTTCTGTAACAAACTTAACCACAGAAAACCACTGGAAAGAGCACAGAGTATTTTTCCTAGCTCAAAGGCCCCACCGACCCAACTTCATTCCGTCAGCTCAGTCGCTCTAACCTGTGAAAGCAGTCAGTTCGTCATTGCGCTGGCGCTCCGCTCTCAGATAAGTACAGTAGTGCCACGGCCAATTTTGCTTTGTGCAGCACAACAAGTTTCAGCGTTGATAAAATCACTGAAGCGCACGAACTATTTTTGATCAGGAAGCAGCTTGGAGCTATGTTATTGGTAATCAAGGCGTCACCTCTTAGTCCTGACTGGATCTTCATATCGAAGGTAGATATATATATATAAAGGAAAGAAGTGTGTACTTAAGGGCTCGTTTTTTCCGTGTTTCACGCAATAATAATAAGATTTCAACGACAATAATGCGAAGGAAAGTATAGAAGAAGATTTTAGACCGAATTGTATTGTAAATATGAAGAAAGAAAAGTGGGTGAAAAATTAACTTGCCATGGGCAGGATCCGAACCTGCGACCTTCGAATGACGCGTTCGGTGCACTACAACTGAGCTACCAAGGCAGCTATTTTCCGAGCCACTTTATTGGATTTATATGTGTATATGAACGTGGGAGTGTCCGTCAGCGCCACCAGTAGCCATGGCGGCGAGTGTGGCACACTCTTTTAGTTGTGAGCATCAAGTACTCAACAAAACAGAGAGTTGGGTTCTCAGCTTTTCTGCTGTTTAAAAATGAAATCTGACCAGCCAACCTAACTCTCCCTTGTGTTAGTACTTCATGTTCAGAGTGAAATAACCTATTTCACTCAATATTTACCTCGTATTGAAGGCCAGCTATCTGCGACACACAGAAACAAAGTTTTTCCGTGCGCGTGGCAGGTAGTCATACTGAAACATGCAATACTAAACTATACCCCAGCACGGTTGAAGTTGACAAATTCTGATACAGGCGCCCTTTTCTACCGTTTCCTTTTCACTAAATACATCAAAATACTGATAAAGAAGCTCAACATGAACATCTATCACTTCTCATTTATTTATTTTCTCAGCCATGTAACTACTCTGGCGGCAGAGAAGAATAAAAATGAGCGACAGGAACTTCTTGCTTTCACTAATCTTGCTTTACAACCTGCATGTGAAGTTGTTCGTAGTAAGAAACGTAGGAGAGATAATAAAGCAAGTGAATTCTTTGGTTCTGACACTTTTGTTTAGCACATTTTCATTTTTGTTTAGTACGAAATCTAAGAAAAGAAATCATTCCGCTTCGCCGTATCGCTCCCCTTTGCGGTAATCCCAAGCGAGAGAGGCCTACTCAGAGAACCGGCGGCGCGTTCGTTCACTTAGCGCGCTCAATTGATAGGCGCCTGCTAGCACGCCTAAATAGGTTACACCGCCAGCCCTTTGTAAGGCGCCTAGTGGAATTTCGCAGTCTTGAGACTTCGTCATACGTCTTGGAACTTTGTACCACCATTAACGAGTGCTGCTTCTATGTACCCTCAGTGGCGTCTGGTCTATAAACTGGCGCTAATAACTTGGTCGACGAGCCTGGGAAATACGTTTTTGACCAGTGGTCACATTTTGTGGTATTATTTTCGGCAATAAAACCAAATTGGACCATAATAAAATGCCTCCCAAATTTTTGTGTTTTTTTTCAAGACCCGCCGCTCGCTTCTCGAAAGATAAAAACGCATTTTGAAGAAACTACGCGCTGTGGCGAAAACCACATTACTTGAGCAAATTGAAAGACTGTGTGACAGTAAAGTACTGCGTGTTAAAAACGTAGTAAGAAAAAAAAACATACTTTGAGCCATGAAATGAAATCCCGGTTAAGGCAAGAACTTCAGGGTTTGCTGGACGCGGGCATCATTAGACCATCCACATTGTCGTTTGCTTCAACGATTACGATCATATCTAAATAAGATGAATCACTTCACTTATGCACGTATTGCAGACTCATCAACCGGCAGACCGACCAGTTCCCGTTTTAGATGCGAAAAATAGACGAGATCATGGATGAAACCGGTGAATGCGACTAGTACTCTAGAATAGTATTGTGTAGAGGATACTGGCAAGTGCGCTTGATGGAATACACGAAAATGTTCATGGTGTTTGCTACACTATTTGACGTGTGAGAAAACAACCGACCTCCGTTCGGGTGGAAGAACTGTAGTACATTGTGTTAGAAAATGATGAGCACTCTACTTGAAGACTTTAATGGAAAGTTTTGCAATGTGTATGTTAACAATACCAGTGTATTCAAGGACAAGAGACGACCATATACCTCACTTTTCAGCTGTGTTGCTAGCACTCAGTGATGCCAGACTAAAAATCAATGCGAAGAAAAGTGAGTTCTCTAGTCACACGGTGGTATTTCCTGGCAGGTGTCAAACGGAGAGTAGATGAATGAACGAAGAGCACCAAAGAAGAAAGCGTGAAGCAAATCAGGTCTGTTGCGAAGCCCTACGACGTCCGTTCACTTCATGTGTTGATAGGACTCGCATGGCACTTGCGAGCATTTTTAAAAGACTGGGCCATGAAGACCAATTGCCTCGTAATCTTGACATAAACATGTGTTCTGTTCTTGCGGAAAGATGAATGTAAAATTATCTTTATAGAGATAACTACCACAATTTCGTGTGACCCTGTATTGACGTTTTCAGATTTTACCTTATTCAAACTCTAAACCGATGCTTTCCACCACAGAACTGGGGCTGTTTTTTTACCAAAGAAATGACAAGGAGGATGTGACTCGACAACTACAAATGATCACATATTTTTATTGTACGTTTACCGAAACCCAAATCAATTATTACATCACAGAAAAAGAAGCACTAGCAGTTGTGAAGGCCTTAAGTTATTTTAGAGCATACTTAAAAGAGAGATATTTTATTTAAAGTGCTCACTGACAGCCCGGCCTTCTTCTATCGGCAGCAACGTTCATTTTGCACATTCCCTAAGACACTGCAGTGAAGCACTTAAACTTATATATATATATATATATATATATATATATATATATATATATATATATATATAAGATCTAACAGACAGTAATGCCAAGGAATGTACAGGGGAAGTTATTAGAACCAATGAAACGTAAATAAGAAGAAAGAAAAGTGGATGAAAAAATAACCAGCCGTGAGCAGCAATCGAACCTACAACCTTCGAATAACGCGTTCGATGCTCTAACCATGGCATTACTGTCTGTTAGATCTCATTATTATTGTGTTAAAACACGGAAAAGCGAGCCCTTAGGTATACACTTCTTTCCCTTATTTCATTGAACGAGGATCTCGTGCTGGCAGACTTGGTGTGTTTAGGTTCTATAAGAGGGACAATTAATCAGCTGCCTGCTCATAATAAGTTCACGTGCTACGTGACGCCAAACATGCGGATAAGAGTGTTTTCACACTCGTCGTTTGGCCTATAGATGGCGCTGACTGTCACTCCTACTTCTAAATTCACATATAAACCCAAAAAAGTGGATGGAGGGAAGGCCGCTGTGATAGCTCAGTGGTTAGAGCATCGAACGCGTTATTCGAAGGTCGTAGGTTCGATTCCTGCTCACGGCTGTTTATTTTTTCATCCACTTTTCTTTCTTTTTATTTACGTTCCATTGGTTCTAATAACTTCCCCTGTACATCTGTACATTCCTTGGCATTACTGTCTGTTAGATCTCATTAATATTGTGTTAAATATATATATATATATATATATATATATATATATATATATAGAAACGGAAAAGTACATGCAGTTGAGACCGAAGTGGAAACCATTCTGAGGCTCTACTATATTAGTCCAAAATCTTGAGGGCACGATGAATTTCGAAGACTGTACAGGAAGCTAACTGAAATTTCACGTGGATGAACAAGATGGCGGGTATTACAATAAAACATGTCACAAATGCCAGGTCAGGTCTTCAAAGTAAAGTTTTGGCCACAAGGAAATGAAATTATAACGCCGAAGTACTCTGAGGTACCTTTTGAGGTACTGCACCTTCACTTTGCTGAAATGAAGAAAGTAAGGGCATGCTGAAAACGCAAGCATTTCTGGTTGTCGTCAATGAGTGCACGCGCCATGTTGCTGCTAAGGTAGGCAGGTAAGATACGAATGCATTAATTTCATTCCTCGAACGGGAAATCTTCAAAGACGTTACATGGAGGCCGACAGATGGAAACAACGAAAAAAATAAGTCCCCCAATATAAACGTCGTCCAGCTAGTCTGAGGCAGTTCCGCTGTCAACCCTGATTATCTCAAACACGGTAAAGTAATTGTTGCCGAGAACAGACCGGCTTTCCAAAGTCCTAAGCTTCGACAGTGGGCAGAAAAGAAAGAGGCATAAAATCACGCTTTGCAGCCCAACATCACCCTGAAGCCCAATTCCGGCTTATGGAAAATCAACTTGGCTGCTCCTGATATAGAGCAGGGTTTAGCTGACAATATTATCCTAAAAAAACAACGTATGGTGGCAGAGTGGAACGAACGATATAGCCATACAATGAATAGAAATTTTGATAAGCGTCATCGATCACAGATCACCGATGTACAGCCTGGAAGCATGGTCCTCGTGCAAAAAGGACTCGACTCTAAGTCTCATGTTACTGGTCCCTACTTCCGCATGATGACCACAAAGTGACAAGGTGTACTGAATGCGCTTTATTCCCAGGGACCTCGGGGCAAGATCGAAAAGGCATCTCTATCAAACATATTGTTACAAGACTACATCACACTGAAGAAGCAAGACAAGACAGACAGCGAACAAGCCGACGTGATTCTGGAATGTGGGGCTTGCTCTCGCTTGCCATTTCGGCTTACACTTGGCGTCATGCAAATATATTTCAACTATAACCTCGTTTCTCTGTGTGCCCTCCCGTAACATTTTGGCGGAGGTGCTGGGTAGCAAAGCACGACGGAGCTTCGCAGCGGACGCCAAGTTGCCGCTTGTAACATATCTACCGATAGTAAATGATGCGCCAACAGCCATGCCCAACGCATCAACGGCGCCCAGCTCACCTGTGGTCATTGTGACCACTCCACCAAGCGATCCCGGCAAATTTTCGGACACTGATGGCAAAGACGTCGATGAGTGGCTCCAACTCTACAAGCTTGTGAGTGAAAATCATTGTTGGAACCCCACCATGATGCTGGCAAACATCATCTTTTACTAGAGAGGTACGGCCAAGGCGTGGTTCAACAGCGTGGAAGAGCTCACCAGCTCGAACGTTTGTAAGACGAAGTTGCGCGAGTTGTTCCGCCAATCTGCCGGGTGCGAGCAGGCCGCTAAAAAAGAACTCAGTACCCGTGTCCAAACATCCACGGAGTCTTACCTGGCCTGTACTCAAGACGTTTCGACCCTCTGCTTCAAGGCTGGTACCACTATGACCGAAGCCGACGAGGTTGCGCACGTACTCAAAGGCATCGCTGATGGTGCCTTTAGCCTCCTTGTATTTAAAGGCTGTTCGGCAGTCCAAGACGTCGTTAAAAAGTGCCGACGCTTCTAAGAGGCTAAAAGTCGTCCCATCGCCCACCACTTCACCCGTCTTGGTGATTCTGTGTCGACTATCGACATTTAAACGAGATCACTAAAAAACACTTCTACCCGCTACCGCGCATTGATGACTCCCTGGATCGCCTTCATGGCGCTAAGTATTTTGCCTTCATCGACCTTCTATCAGGGTACTCTCAAATTGCTGTCGACGGCATGGACCACGAGAAGAGTGTATTTGTGACCCCTGATCGTCTTTACCAGTTTAAGGTTATGCCGTTAGGATTATGCAATGCACCAGCTACCTTCGAGCGAATGATAAACACTCTCTTGCGTGGATTCAAGCGGTCAGTTTGCCTGTTACCTCGATGACGTCATTGTATTTTTCCCGACCTTTGAAACACACCTACACCGCCTGTCCTCCATCCTTTCTGTTATTCATAACGCAGGACTGCAACTGAACTCATCGAAGTTCCACTTCTTACGCCAGCAACTAATCAAGTTGGGCCATCTTGTCGACTCTTCTGGCATACGTCCTGATCCTCGTAAATTTTGAGTTGTGCAAAACTTCCTTGTCTCGACCAGCACTAAGGAAGTACACAGCTTTTTAGGCATATGTTGCTACTTCCGACGTTTTGTAAACAATTTTGCGGACGTAGCACGACCACTTACGGACTTGCTGAAGAAGAATGTTCTTATCTTATGGGGCGCTGCGCAGGCTTTGGCGTTCACTAATCTCATCGCGTTGCTCACAACACAACCTATTCTGGCCCATTTCGACATGTCCGCCACAACAGAAGTTCAAACGCATGCCAACAGCCACGGAATCGGTACTGTTTTGATCTAGCATCAAAGCGGCTGCGCCCGCATTGTCGCATAAGCCAGCCGTCTGCTCTCTGCGGCCGAACGGAACCACTCGATCATCGAAAGGGAATGCCTTGCTCTAGTTTGGGTGGTTGGTAAATTTCAGCCCTACTTACATGGTCGCCGTTCCACCGTCAACACTGATCACCAAACGCTCTGCTGGATTTCGTCGTTCAAGGATCCCACTAGACGTCTTGGTCGCTGGGCACTACGGCTCCAAGAGTATGACTACTGTGTGTCTCATAAATTTGGCCGTTTACACCATGACGCTGACTGCTTGTCCCGCCATCCACTGGACCCCCATGAGACTTTCGATGAAGCGCCGCCATGTGTGCCCTCTCTCTCTCTGCTTTGAGCAACATCCATGATGAACAGCGCTGAGATCTCTTCTTGCGTGACATTATTGAGAAGCAGAACTCCCTGACGCCCCATCCATTTTTAGCGTTTTTGCTTAAAGAAGGCACATTTTACTGGCCCAGGCTTTACCGCTCCGTCTGTGGCTACGTCGTCGCATGCGATCAGTGCCGACGTCGAAAAAAACCGCCTATGAGTCTTTCCTGACTCCTCCAGCCACCTGATCTTCCTATTGACCCCTTCTTTTGAGTTGGCCTTTACCTCCTAGGCCCTTCCCCTGAGTCTACCTCCGGAAACGAATAGATAGCTGTCGCAGTGAATCATGCAACTGGTACGCCATAACACGGGCTTTGCCAACCAGCTATGTCACGCGTGTTGCCGATTTCCTTCTCTATACAATGCCATCCATTATCTTAGTGCTCCATGCCAACTCACCACAGATCGTGGACGCTTTTTTTTCTTCCGAGTTATTGACAACCTGCTTCACTCTTGCAAAACCAAACATAAATTTACGACGACCTACGAGTCACAAACTAATGGGCTTACCGAAAGATTCAACCAGACTTTAACTGATATGCTTTCCATGTTCGTTCTCCTCTGACCTCCTATAGTCTGGGACGTTGCATTGTCTGTTGCTACACTTGCATACAACTCCTCACGCCACGATACCGCTATGTTTTCACCATTCTATCTCTTATTCAGCTGTGACCCAACTCTTCCATTTGACTCCATCTTTCCGACAGCTGTCGATTCGCTGACTGAATACGCCTGAGACACTATCACCAGAGCTCTTAGCATCACAAGAGCAGCGAAATGAACGTTATGACGCACATCATCGCGGCGTTTCTTTTTCTCCGGGTTCTCTTGTGTTGTTGTGGACCCCGACTCGACTTGTTGGTCTCTCTGAGAAACTGCTTTCCCGGTACCCAGGCCCCTCTCACGTCTTGCACCAGATGACCAACATTACCTACGAGATAGCCCCACTGGAGTCGTCATCTTCCTCCGCTCCACTGTCTACAGACATTGTTCATGCCTCCCACCCGAAGCTCTACCGCTCCGCAACACCATAGAAAGCACCAAAACGGTGTTTCTGCACCCTGGGGTCATGTTACAAGACTACACCATGCTGAATAAGCAAGATAGACAGCCCCGCCGCGGTGGTCTTGTGGTTAAGGTACTCGGCTGCTAACCTGCAGGTCGCGGGTTCAAATCTCGGCTGCGGCGGCTGCATTTCCGATGGAAGCGAAAATGTTGTAGGCCCGTGTGCTTATATTTGGGTGCACGTTAAAGAACCCCAGGTGGTCGAAATTTCCGGAGCCTACCAATACGGCGTCTCTCATAGTCGTATGGTGGCTTTGGAACGTCAAACCTCACATATCAATCAATCAAGAAAGAAAGACAGCGAAAAATAGGACGTGATTCTGGGATGTGGGGCACGTTCTCGCTTGCCCTCACGGCTTACGCTTGATGTCGTAAAATATATTTCAACTATCGCCTCGTTCCTCTGTGTGCCCTCCGGAAACAATATATACTTCAATACCATTGAAGATGGAAAGAGCAGGGTGGGAGGTTGTAGTGATCCAAGAGAATTGGCTGGAAGAGGGGACAAAGAAGAAGCTTAGTGGAAGAACAGGTAGAGGCAGAATGGGAGAATGTAAAAAAATGGATACAAGACCGCTAACCGCTTTCTTTGGAACGTTATAAGAATGATAAAATTCGTGCGTAAAAAGGGGAAATCAGGTAGACATAGCAGATATTGTGGTAATGTGGAGAAATAGGATAACATTGCCGATACAACATTGAATTAGCTAGCACAGGACTATAATATTTAGAAGTCATAGGACACACAGGCATTCCTTGCTGCAAGGGACTCGCTTGCTGGATTTCGGGCCGATCGGTCGTGCGCTCGCGCGCTCCGCGCGCTTGCGATCTCCCGCGTCATCGTGGCTCTGGCCGACTGGACTCGCCCTACGTCATCTCCTGCCGCCGACGACCTTCCACCTCCGACGACAGTGCAGCTCTGACTTACTGGACTTGTTCTACGCCATCCACCGACGCCGAAAGGAGCTCTCGCAGGTGCGCCCCGTCCTCGGACTCCAGTGACCGTGCTCCATCTTTCCTATCTCTTCTATCCCCTCGGTTTGTCCTCGCTCGCTGTGGCTTACCACCACACGTCTCTTCTTCTCTTCTCCTTCTTCGGCTTTCCCACATCTTTACTCCTATCCTTTGTATCCCTCCTCACCCCCATCCCTTGTGAGCTACTGTGGCGGTGTCGCTCATGAAGCAGACAATAACGGGGCTCACTTTTCTCTTCTTTTCTCTTTCAAGAACCACTTCCTTGCTGCAGGGCACACGGAAACGGGCTGATGGTACTGATGAGAGAGTTAGTTTCATCTGATAATTACCCCTAGGCTTCTAATGTCCTTAAGGCTCTGTTCGCTTCGAAAGCCATCAATTTTCGCCAGGCACCCTTTATATCGAGACAGATGGCCATTAAAGAAAAAAACACTACTTTCGATTACGAGCCACTCCCGCTCTCACAATCTAATAAACACGTACGTGCTGGTTACAACGTAGGAGTTAGAAGAAGAGGCCGGTTCTTCCTTTGCACAACGTAGAAATGTTCGCGCGATAAAGTGTGCAGGTCACCGGATTACACCTACGCCTAACCTTGGGCGTCTATTCCACGCCGCCCTGCCTATTTCCTCTTCTGGGACTTTCACGATTAACGACCGTGCTTTCCTTCGGCACACAGCCCATTCGGTATGCCCTGTTAGCTTCTACTAATGACACTGCCAAGATTGTTGTTTGAGGCTCCCCAGCAGAGACTGAAAATACAGAGACTGTGTCAAGCCCCGGTGCCTTTATTAAGAGAGCAATTACTTTTCCTCTACATGGTGGGTGATTTCCTGCGCGAACATTTGTATATTTCACAGACCACAATAGTTGAAACGCACGACTATAGCAATAAATATACAGTGCAATACAATCTAATATAGACGGTTCTGTAGGAGAAGCATAATAAAAATGCACAAGCCTTGAACCAGAGAAACTTGGCTGTTAGAAAAATTGATTTTGTTCTTTCTAGGCAGGCTTTTAGCCAGACTTTTTTTCAGCGGGGTGCATTTTTTAAAGGTTGTGAGAGCTCTGCATTTCAATAGCGTAATGTTGATAGAACAACCGCTTCCAGCCTCCCCTCCTCCCCCCACTTGGCCGAAGTCAAGCTTCTAGGTTGTATAGGACTTAACCGGGTGCAGAAGGAGTTTTTTAGGTTGCATCTAGCTCTTTGCAAAACTTTGGCCGGAAAATGCTGGTTGTTTCTACATTGAATCTCGAGCATAGGCCGAGGTAAGTCACACACAGTCACGGACACCTTCCGGACCTCGAAACTCAAAGGACAGAATCTCACTCCGAAGCCAAGCATTCGCACCTTTCATAGATCTACGGGCAGGTCGTCGTTGACATGATGCCTTTCATCGCTTTGGGTTCTCTCGCAGCCACCCTTGCCTTTCCTCATTCCCTAGCCTAGGGCTAACTGCTGTCTGGTCCATTTTCAGTGGAGCAGTCGTGAGTATTGGGAATGGGTTATTTCCTGTAGCACGTACTCGTTGTTGATGATTATAACTTTCTAGTAGGCTGAAGAAATTCTTTTGCCACTTAGCCTTTGTTGGGCCGGCTGTCATCTTCTCTTATCTCAACGCGAGAGCATTAAAGAGCTCATTTTGCGTTGGCATTAGACGTCGTTGGTTGGGAGTGAAAAAATCATAATGCTGTCCATGACTGAAGAATCTAGAAAGGTGCCAATAACTTGAAAAAAAAGACACTTCCGAATTCGAGTGAGGATCAAACCAAGAAACCAAGGCCATTGCTAACTGCAAATTGCTACTTTACTGGCCACTTTCACGAACGGGGGAAAGCAGTGTGGGTGCTGACGCTGAGATTATCATTTTCATTGGTACATACAAACAATTGTAATCATCATCATTGTTTGTCAGGAGGCCTGTCTCAGTTGGGCCTCCTGCGGCTGCACTAAAATATGACCTTGATACTGTCGTGCAAGACCTCGTCTCTTAATATTATAATTCTCATTCTAAGCTTGTTCGAGTCTACTGCAGGATATGAAGACCCACACAATGACTTCGAATTTGCCCTATCCAGGGCGAGCAGTTTTTATTTTATACCTAAGAAAGTCTCAGTTTTGTCACACTAGTGATCTCTCTCCCTTTCTCGGCTGCGCTTACCATTCAGTGGTAACCACACTGTTGGCGTTACATTCCTCTGGTTACCATATATCGTACTGTCTACCAGCTACGTATTTCGTGAACAGCCCAGATGAATTTTTTCACCTTGATGTAACTACGCTACCTCCAATCTTTAATTTTTCTCTGACCCACTTAGCCACCTCTGCTGGCTTGATGTACTGCTATAACTTTTTTTTTGGTCTATCGCTTGCTGCCTTGTAAAACCATTGCTGCCTCGTAAAACAAAGTTAAACCATTGTTTAACCTATCAATTGCTTTTTCAACTTCTCGCTCTGTTAGAGACAATTCTAAAATTTCCTTTCTTCCATCATCAAGTCTTGGCATTATTGAAATGAAATCACTTTTAAAATGATCTGCGTGTACAATGGTTGGTGTTAATAACTCTTTGTAATATTCAAAAAAAAACGCACCGGCTATTGCTTCTTTCATATGGTCCCTTCTTCCTTTATAATCTATTTCTCTTATTTCACTTTTACAGGCATCATCCTTCGCAGCTCCAAGAGCTCGTTTCGTTGGCATCTCTCTCGCTACCAAGTTTTCTGCTGGAGCTAGAATCAATGCTCCACGATAACGTTCTTGGTCTATCAACTCTAGCTTTTGTTTAGTTCTGTTTATCTCCTCTGAAAATGTTCTGGCCTGAGAACATTCTTCAGCTACTAACTGTCGCAAGTTTTCGCGCAAGCGCATTTCAAAATCTTTTTCAGCATTTCTCGGGGTACAGGCTCCCTCAAGAGCTTTCAGCATAATGGTCTGTTTAAATGGTTCCCACTTATGTCCCCAGGATTCTAGTGTTCTATTTGCTAAGTCCTCTATGCCATCTAGAAAAATGCCATTAAACTCTTCATCATTTAATAGCTTTACACTAAATTTCCAGAGGTCCAAAGAGAAATGTTCGTTATTCCTTTTATGTTTACCAACTGAGAATGGAACCTAACAATGATCACTAAACGTAGCAGGTGTAACCCTGTAATCATGACACGAAGGAATGATTACAGAAGACACATATACTCTGTCAAGTCTAGAATGGCTTGAACGCTGAAAGTGGGTAAACGTAATTCTTATTCCACTGCAAAGACATTCACCCACGTCCTCTAGCTAAGCCTTCACCACCATATCGATTAGAACGACATTGCTTGAATTTCTGTATGGCCTGAAACTTGATTTATATATACTCGAACAAACGCAGTTGAAATGCCCGGCCAAAATTAGCTTACGTTCACATTTCAAATACACATCAGGTTTTCAAAAAAACTCCTTTCTATCTTGAATCACAGTGGGTGTGCACACAGATTACTCTCTATTTTTCTTTTGGTAAGGATAAATCACATATAATAAAATGACCCGCCTCGGAGGTATTTACAGACTGCACTTTCGCATCAAGGCTCTGCCGAATCATCAAAAGGCATCCTGCAGATGTACCCACTGCGTGACAAACGCACACATCGAACAGTCTCGTGAAAGGCAGTACCATTCGCTCAGCGTGCTCTTCACTCTCTACTTTAGTTTCCTGTACAGCGGCGATGTCTAGATCTTGTTCTATAATCAGGCGGTAAAGCTGGTTTTGCCTTCGTTTGGCAGAAAGCCCACGTACATTCAGCGTCGCCAGTCTAATCGTCGCCACCGTGATGAGAAAAAGCCGAGCGAATGACGATTACCTTACGAACACCTAACCCACTGTCCGGCCGACGCTCAAGGCGTCGTCCCATCGCCGCCGCGTGAAAGCGACGACGAACGCAGGCGGCCAGCACCCCGAGACTTTTCGGAGCCAGCTACTAGCCACTGCCCTTGATCTTCCTGGGTCGGACGCTGTTGGGACGCCGCGTCTCCCTCAATCAGGCGTCGCTTTACTGGCGTAGTTTCGACTCTATCTATGTCCGAAGTAGCGTCGGGGCCGATGACTGGTTCAGGCTTGTGTTGGGTTTCCGTCCGAGTCAAACGCCGTTGTGTTGGAGTGTCCATAACCGTATCGTCATCTGTGTCTTGCTTAGATGTCTCTCTCTCGCTGGTCGCCACTGCATGAGACGCCTCCACCGCTTACTCCAAGCTGCGGCCCTCTCTGCTTCCTCTTCATCCATCAACAATTCAATGTGGTCGGAATCTGTTGCTTGACTTGCTTCACTGCTGAAAGAACGAGTACAGTCCGCCTGCTTATGCCCAAAAACGCGACAACTAGCGCACCTGGGCACCCTGCAATCGCGACGAATGTGTCCAGTGTTCCGGCAACGCAGGCACAGTGGCGCTCTCCCTGGCACGACCACCAGTGCCGTGCCGCTCCCGAGACGCATATAGTGGGGTATGCGATCCGTAGTAACGCTTTCCTCAAGTAATAGCCGAACGAACCTTGTGGTTGTCTCGACTCTTTCGAAGTGTTCGTTTCTCCACTTGTCACTGATGACTTCTTTCACTTCACCGTACTCCCGGAAAGCACGCCGTACAGTCTCTGCGTTGACGTCAAAGGCTACCCAATTCAACTTGAGACGCACCTCTTTCCTCTCTGGGTGGACGACGATGCAGGACCGGTCTTTCAGGGAGAGTAGGCCTGCGTCCAGAAGTGTCTTCTTAGCCTCATCTGTCTTCATATTAAGAAGCCAGACATGCGACATCTGATACGCTCCTATGCCGCTCTTCTCTTGAATGATGCCTGGTTCCTTGAGTGGCTTTCGAAAGTCATTAATCCCGTACGAACGTGCTGCGATGTCGCAGTGCAAAAACCAGCGTGCGTCTGAGTCCTTCGCCTGAGGGCAAAGCCGAATTAAACGGTAGTTCTTAGGAAGTGATGTGCACAAGAAACCATGGCCGGCGTCGGCCGCTGTCACAGCTTTTGACGAGCCTGCCACCCTGCGTCCGCGCGCGTCGGTGACCAGAAACAGAATGGGTCTGAGCTACGCTGGTGCTTGCGACTTGTTGGCAAACTTGCCTTAAGGAGGCTTTATGTCGGGAAAGCAGTCACGTTAATACGATTTATAAAGCGTTTCAAAACAACGAGAGAACAACCAGTCGTCGGACAACGCGACCAGCATAATGAGTTGACCGTTTAATGCTCCAATTGATTAGAAAAGCTTGTTCTTGTTTCCCTAATAATTGTCGTGCATAACCACTAATTCCTAATCGTCGTCAGCTGCTGCATGGACAATTCGCACAAAATTCCTTGCAAGTGTTTGGCAGATACCACGCTTCTCAGAAGAATTACGAAAAATAGTATAACGAATGCCATACTACCCTGAAGTGCGTTAATCATGCCCTAGTGGGTATCAAGCAAGTGGACTTCAAGCAGTTACCCAAAGAAGGTTTTGAAAATGCTCTTAAAGGCCACTCTTTTAGTTTTCGCTGTGACTGTGCTGCGCCTTCCACTCAGGGCTGGCGTTTTTTTATGGTTGGTCAATTTTCACAAAACCCGGGCGCACCAACAAAGTTTGCGGAGCACCACGAGCCACCGATTGTTACCCTTGTCTGCAATGTTGCAGTGCTCTCATTACCTGTCGACAGCGCACCACCTGTGCGACGTATTGTATTTATCTAGAAAGTGGAAGCTGATACACCTCTCTACAGTCCAGGAACTAGGCTCCATGCCTTATCTTGCAAGCAGACCTTTTCTGAAGGGCTTGACTGCTGAGTCTCCAATTTTAGTTAGGCTCCAATGACCGGAGAAGACTACCTGCACATTAGCACGCGACATGACTCGTTTTATGTTATGAGAGATTTCGTGTATCTACGGCACCACAGCTGTCTTGTTTCGTGCAGAATCAACATTGGAACTAGGACGTTGATGAGCGCACCTTTTGGGCACTTCTTTGCGCATATTTTCTTGAAATAAGAATGACGAATGATTGTACTTTTCTCCGCTTTTCATTTGGGTGCAGCGTGTGAGCACATATTCGTGATCCCGGCGAAATAATGAGTTTTGTGGAAAGTTAGCGCACTTGCCATGTTCTCCGTTTTAGTTGTTGTGTGTCTTTGCACAAAATTTGGCCTGTGGCAGTTGCCTAACTGGTATTAAAATGTATGCGAGCCCTATACCAACTCTGCATGGAGACATTTTTGCAGCTAGAGTAAACACACACACATACATACACACACACACACCGCACGCACGCACGCCGCACGCACACGCACACACATTCACACGCACACACACTGAGTGTGTATATGCTTGAACTAAATAGCTTTTCATGGTTGTACCCTTTTCAGCGATTGAAATAGGTTACTATATCCTTTAAATGAACTGTGTGCTGGAATCTGCGCTCAAACGTGAGCAATTTTTATAGCCGATTTTTGCTGAAGCATGAAACATTTTTTGGTGGGATCATTAGCAGTTTTTATGAGCGTTGTGTTCATGTTGTCTATTCAGCTCATTTAAACAACGGACACTGTCTGCATGAACAAATAAAAAAATAATGATGCTGTCGCAATATACTGAACGACGCTCGCTCATTTCAATAAGTAGTTAAATCAGTTTCAGAGAAATTTAGAAGGTTCTCTGAAGTACACCGCGTCGAACGTTCAAATGGATTTGAAGAATCGTAAATAAAGATGTACGTGCTCACTCGCGTGACGTAAAAGGCGGCGGCACGCAGTGAAAGTGTACAGAAGTAAAAAATACGTATACTATTTTTTTCTTGCCGCGTGGAGGCATATACCGTGATGTTTTCATTCAATCGTTGTTTGAAAGTTGAAAGTTGACAACAACGTGAAAAGCGCGAAGCACGAGAAGGCGATGCAATGACAGGGAGCATGATATGTGAGGGCTGGCGCACCGAGTGGCGTCGCCCAAAAATCGCGGTGACGTTTGGCCTCTCACGTGGGACAGATAGAATTCGTACTCTCTGCAATGCTTTCTTCAGGCACTCGTAGAAGTTCTCCATTTTCCAGCTTTTTATGTCAATGCACCGTTCCGGCGAGAGCAAAGCCTGCTTTCTATGCTGAATGTTGGGGCCTAAAACCAATGTTATTTTTTTAATGTGCCACATTCACCGGCGTATACCGAAAACATCGCTGCCGTCAGAGACATATCCATCCTTCATTTTGCATAAAGTATATGCGCTTAAAACATCCAAGTCATCTCTACAAAGTGAGTGCTGATGAGTGGGGCAATGCTCCAACGCTTATCGGTAAAATCGTGAAAAATTTGCCCCACATATCATTTAAAGACGTGGTGCGTTGTAATAGGGTGACTGTATGTATACAATCTTTATTATTTAAACGTCGATGAATTAATGTACAGAAAAGGGGTATATAAGACGAAATTGTGGTGTGTTTATTATCGACCCGCAAGCGGTCGCACATCTTGCAAATGTGGCAGAGTGAGTGGTCTAGGAAGTGGAGCTTGAAGCACGCTTCGGCGCCTCCAGAAGGTAACGACCCCTTCAGGCGCTTGGCTGCTGCATCCCGCGCCCGTTGCGCTTCCATATTAACTTGTCGCCGCTTTCCTCTGTCATTGGCCTCGCGAGCTCTCAATTCAGGTGCGCTTGCCATAGCTTATGTGGCGCCTCTGCTTCACTGGCTCTCAGAGCCAGGTGGACTCGCGGATGCATTCTCTTCGCTTGGGTCTTCCGAGATCTCCTGCAGCGTCTTGGCGGCGAGCAGACGTTGCTGCTGCCTTGCAAACCCGGGGTGCTCATTCGCCTCTGAGTTGATGAATAGCTAACGAGTACGCCGAGTGTGCAGTGGAATGTGTGGAGCCGGGGAGTGCGAGTTTGCGCCGCGCCGCATAGTGAAAGGAAAGCGAAGAAGAGGCCCTTGCAATGTGAGCTACAAAGCTCAATGCGTGGTGGAAGTCATGTGCTTTTCCAGGGGGGCTGTGGAATTAGTAGGGCACGCCACCGTCTGGTGTCGTCTGCAGCACCATGCGTATGACCGCGCTGTTGATAGTCGCTGGAGTACTGAAGTGCATTTTTGTGCAGCTATTGCACTTCAAGGTTGATGCAATATGTGAGAAGCCTACAGTGGGCCTTGGTCTTCACGGTTGCGAGATTAGATTATATCGCTTGAGGTCGAAAGCGGTTTTTAGATAGCTTATGACCACCTCTTCAAAAATGGTTAGCGCCACAGCCTTGTTTTTTCGGAACTGTGTTGTTGCGTGCCTCAACAAAGGAAGCGTAGGATTCCTAGACGAGAATGGCAGCGTCTATGGCTCCTAACGCGAGAGGTGGGGGTGAGACGTTCTTGTGTGTGACGATCAAAACCACCGGAAAGCAATATTCGTGGCCCACTGTTCTCTAGCCACGGCTAGAGGTGCTTAGCTCATAAAATAAATGTATGGTCTTAATGAAGGTCATGTTTCAAGTAGTAACGTGGTTAATGAAAAAGTTTGTCCGCAAATATCACAAACACAGAAGACACCATGACCAGCATGAGTTTTGGAGACTCGTTCATTGGATTTGGCGCCGACCGGTTGTGCCCCCACGATCTCCGACGACAGCGCAGCTCTGGCCGACTGGGTCGCCCTACGCCACCTCGAGACGCTGACAAGGGCTCTCGCTGAGTAGTGCCCCGTCCTCGGACTTCTGCCACCGTGTCCTTCTTTCTTATTTTTTCCTTGCTTCTGGTTTTCGCTCTCCCTGCACGACACTCTATCCTTCCTCCTATCTCAATCTCTATACCTTTTAAACTTATCCTTTAATTCCTCCTAACGCCCCTGACACACGGGCACCCT
This sequence comes from Rhipicephalus microplus, assembly GCF_043290135.1. Classification (NCBI taxonomy): domain Eukaryota; kingdom Metazoa; phylum Arthropoda; class Arachnida; order Ixodida; family Ixodidae; genus Rhipicephalus; species Rhipicephalus microplus. Next base: position 13,449,347 of record NW_027464588.1, read on the forward strand.
GAAGTCCTTTAGACAAGGGGACATCTTTCGGAAAGGCGTTCGGGCACAGTGACACACGACAAAGGAGTAACTCCTTTCCGGCAAAGATCCTTTTCACAAAAGCAGACCCCGCATCTACTTTTCTGGCAGGAAGGGAGTACTCTCGCATACAGTGTGCATAATTTATCCATATGAGAAAACGTGTCGCAACACTGCGGTGCCCTGTCAGTATTTTTTGCGCTGAGAAAATGTTTTCAATTTCAACAGCAGTGCGATTTGTTCAAAAGTGAAGACCTATAGTCTATCCATACTCTCAAACGCCTGCATTACGTCACTAGCGCGATCATGTTGGCAGCGGCAGTTGCTGTGTCGGGCTCACTCGAAAACACTGCTTAAAGTGGTCGTCGCCTAATAACGGCAATGTGTCTTCGAACCAGCGTTCGTTGCACACATTGGCCCGACTTTAGCGGTTGATGGCTCGAGGGGACAGTGCGGAAGCAGTCAAAAGGAAGCTGTTTATGACGAGTCTTTGTTTGAGGCTCATCACTCTTGCCTTCGCAGCGTTTAGTTCATCTTCGATGGAGCCGAGGGCGACAAGAGTCAGGCCCACCTCAACTGTTGCTTTATCTCTGTCTCTGCACTGAGACATCGCAGGACCACGGTGAAACGCGGCACGCCGTCACTGACCCAGCTGGACGCAGCCATGTAAAGAGGACGAACAAAAACAGCAAAACACCTACTGTTCATAGTTGCCAGACGAACTTAAGTTGCTGCTAAAAAGCAAAAAATCGAAAGAAAATTACAGGTATGCGCATTATAAGCCACCAGACAATAAAAAAAACGGTTTTATGCTCCGGCGTCGCTGAATGTGATGTACATGCTCAGATTCTTTTTAATATTTCCAATCTTGCTGCTTCCACAAACAGCGCCATTTTCTTTTGCAGCGTTCTTCTGAGGCACCACCTAAAGCAGTAATCCGGTGCCGTGTGTCATCAGCGCAACTCCTTTCTGCAAATGGTCCCTTTAGGCGACAAAAGGGGTTTACTTCAAAGTACTTTACTTTTGCCCGTGTGTCACGGGTATTACCCTCTTTCCTTGTGAGCAACTGTTGAGGCTTCGCACATGATGCAGATAGTTGCGGGGCTCACTTTTATCTTCTTTTCTCGCTTTTAAGAATCACTTACATAAGAGTTGTGTGTTACTTTACTCTCCGTTTGCGATATTTGCGACCAAATAATGGCATCAAGCAAGTGCCAACGAGGCCAACAATCAGTCTTCTAGTAACGTGGTGTTGCATCGTTTCTCACTTGGCTAACTAGTTCTAAATCAACTACGAGCTCTATTTCCTCCGTATTTCGAAGCAGAACTTTGTAATTCCGCCTTATGAAGTATCAAATATATGTCTCTACAGTTAAACAAGAAAAATTGCCTGTATTGTTTTACAAAAAAAAAATGTTACCTTCCAGTTCACACTGCGAAGGTTATTCGCCGCACGAGTTCTGGTATCATCTGATCCTATGGACCTATGTAACGTAAATAAGAACGTTATAGCAATCAACTGTAATGAAAAAAATGAAGTTAAGCAATTTATGTGCACTTTATCGTAGCTTTACATTGTTGAAACTATATTGAGCCTTAATTTCCGAAAATTTTCGTCCGCACATGGGGCACTTAAAAAATTTTCAACAATGAACAAAATCAACTGCTTCAACTCGCCGTCTTCCTGCCACAACGATGACTTTTTTCTGACCTCATCTTGAATGTTGCTCTACATTTCAAGTACGAATGTGTAATGGGGTTACTGCTTGCTTCGTATGCTACAACCATGGTTTCGTGGCATTCTACGAACGCACCTCATTATCTATTACCCGATTTCAATACTTGATCTATGATTTGCTTTCAAAAACGATTCTACCATCCGGGTGCAATTTCAAATAAACAATGCGCCCTGAGTAGGGGATCGTTTGAGCGTGAAAACAGGCCTCAAGTCATCATGAGAGCCGAAATTCTTGCGCATTTCATACAGCTTCGTTCTCAAATGAGCTCGCTGTGCGAACGCTGCGCTTTTCTTCAATAAGGGTGACAGGGACTTTCGACCAGCGTACGCGTGGTTGCATTGAGCCACGGACTGGCGCGTCTTCTTTCTACTGAGTGACCACAGCAATTGACGAGGGCTCTTTCGGTGCCCGTGTCGCATTGTCTGCCGCTACAGAAAGTGCTGCAAATGATTTGGTGCGAGCAGAATGCCGGAGACTTGTTTTCGGCAGGGCGGCGTGCACTGTGGCGCTGTCAGACTTCGGATTTAATTAAAGGCGGTCGCAAAGAGCCTCCCTGCGTGTGCTGTTCATTAGCCGCGCCGAGACAGATCACATCAGAAGAAAACTAGAGTTTGTTTGTTTGCGCAGAACGGAAGGGAGATTTCCCCAAATTTCCCGAAAATCAATGGCTAAGAGTATTAAACCACTTCGAAGAAATAGCAGTAGAAAAAACAATCTGCGTGCTTGAGTTGTTGAGACAGATCGTTAAAGGCTAAAGGCTAAGCTGTTATTCCTTGAATTAGAACATCTGAGTTTACAAATAAAATAACTAGGAAGGCAGCATATATTGCCCTCTTGAGAGTTCGTTTAGGAATGACGTACTGAGTGTGGCCGTTGGTACATAAGTGTACTCTTTCCTAATCGATAACAACGATGCGATGGTGTACTTACCAAAGCTACCTACAAATGCAGTGATAGATATATAATTTGTGCGCATGCGAGAAAGCTTGGTACCATAATATCCGACATGTTGCGTTGAGCGTTGTTCACTGTATAGCGCCTTGGGTAACTCTGAAATAACTGAAAAATCTGCACATGTTCATTGTGATTTGTGAAGTACAATATATTATTACATACTGTCTACCTTAAGCATAGAAATAAAACATTTTATTATAAAACTTAGGCTCTCTTGTGACTTCAGTCGTGCCATCAATAAATATTTTTGTCTCGAGCACAAGTCTAAACAACGTGTGCGGCCGTAACAAGACTTTGATTAACGGCCTCGCAATGGCGAAGACGAAATATGTACTTCAAAGACGACAGAGGGCAATATTGTGGAGAATGATGATGATGCCTTTGGCTTCGTATTTCAGCAGTAGTTCTTGTCTTCGTTAGCACAAACCTATTTTTCGTGCGAAAAAGGAACTCCGCACAATAAACAATGAAAGCGAAAATTAACTATGGATCGCTATCTATAAAGCAGCGGGAACCAATATTCTCTGGACTTGAAGGGGACATGACCCAAGACATTTAATCTAATGAAAAGTGAAATTATATGGCATTAGTTTGATGAACAAGAAAATTAAGTGTTGACAATATTTTCATCCTCATGAAGAGTTCGCAGCAGCTTGCATACTGCCCTTATTTACACATGAACTGGTTTAGTTTGTGATTATAAATGTATGTCAAAAATGGGTATATATATATATATATATATATATATATATATATATATATATATTTATATATATATATATATATATATATATATATATATATATATATATATATATATATATATATATATACACTGATTGCATGCATCAGATAGCTGCACCAAGTCAATAAATCAAGTTACTTATATTGTACATCTGCCTGTTTATCCTACACTTCTTTATACGCGCGAGTTTATATCGGAACGATAGGGCTGGGACGCAGACAGTGCTCGGTTAGAATTCTACAACGCTTGCAATGCGTATGCGCACTGCAGCTGACAGGCGGAAATCTTTGCAATGAAACATGAAGCAATCAATCAACGTATAGGTCTTTCCATACGAAAAAAAAGCTGTTTCGAGGACATAAGGAAGCCCGTCACAGTTAGGAACATTAAGCTAAAACGACTTGGTTTCGGCAAGGAATCGCTGGTGGCGTACTTTTCTGCTTGTGAACTGCTGCAAATAGCTGTAATCCCGAGGATGCTCTCGAAAAAGTGGCACTTCCGGAAGCCTCTTTTAGGGGCGAAGCTCCTTAGGGCGTGGGCTGTGCGTCCCCTGTAGGCTGTATGTAGCCACCTCTAGTTTAGTTCTTGCATTGTTCACTAGATGGCGGTACCATCCCCTGTATGTAGCCACCTCTAGTTTAGTTCTTGCAGTGTTCACTAGATGGCGGTACCGTCTCCTGTATGTAGCCACCTCTCGTTAGGTTCTTGTAGTGTTTACTAGATGGTGGTACTTGTAGCTGATGATGAAAAGATGCAAGATGTTATAAACTAGAAAGCGGTACTTGTAGTTGATGAAAGACGCGAGATCTTATAAAATAGGAATGATGTCACATATGGCGCGTGTCATTGGTTGAAGGCAATCGTTCGATTTAGTGTGGCGACGTACGCTAGGGGAAGCGATGTAATAAAATCGAGTGGGCAAAATGTACAGAGGATTCATAGTTTACCAGGTTTACCTCCGGAGCTTCGCCCACTCATCATCATTCACTTCGTAGATATGGCGGAATTTTTTACATATGGCGCATTAGGCGTCTGTTTAGATATATATTTTGTTCTTCCACTGTCACATATTTCTGGTAGGACATGACATGCAAACAATATTTTCTCCCATCCTCGCTTGCACCGAATAATGCCAGTCACAAGTGTCGAACGTGGAGCTCGAGAGATTTATGAAACAAGTGGTGGCAACAGGAAACGTTTCGTCAAAACAGGCCTTCCTATGTATCATACCGGAAAAGCGGCCTTGGTTTCGAAATACATCGTTACAAATGATTCTTTAAGCACAGAGAGCTCTGTGCTGGTCACAATGAAGTTGAAGAAGTGGATGCTTGCGCTTCTGTAAGTAGCAAGTTCCGCACAATGAAGCTTTGGCTCTTGCACACAGACACACGAAGCCCGCGGCTGCTGCAAATTATTATCATGAATAATGCTGATTTCTTATACGGCTCCAGTAAGCCCTTATAAAGAAGGACTAAATCCACGTATATGGGCACCATTCTGACAAGTCCCTGCCCTGGTAAGTCAATACGTGACACCTAGACCTTGTTCAGTAAGTGGTTGCCTTTAGCTACTTTTCAAATGCAAAGCATTTTTAGTGAACTTCGGCGTTTTAGCGTATCTATCTATCTATCTATCTATCTATCTATCTATCTATCCATCTATCTATCTATCTATCTATCTATCTATCTATCTAGGCCTTATTTTTGGGTGCTTTCTTGGCCACTCCCTTAACTTGGCGTGAGCCTATATTAGCATGGGATGGTAAGGTAGTTTGACGAATATGACGCGCTGGTCAAAAGATGAATAATGTCACAATCGTGTCACGTGTGTCGTCAAACACTTCCCGCTAGACAATGGCACACACCCATGGGCAGGTCTGTGCCGCTGGTACGCGGGTATGTGCCATCGGTGATTTATACTTAGTATCTACCCGGGAACGAAGAGAACACATATAGGCAATGTTAAAGCGCGAACGTTCAGAAATACCCGACCTCGGTAGAGTGGATCCGACGAATGCAAAGAATAAATGTCAGGGTCCCAGCTGCAATCAAACCCAAGAATTCTGCGTTGTAATGAAGCATTTTACCACAATGTTATGCCAGGTGTCGCAATTACTTTGGAAATAGACGCTAATCTTTATGAAACGTCAATAGTGGTTTCAGTGCTCCCTACCCAATTTTGATTTCATTGATATGTGGGGTTTAACGTCCCAAAACCACTATATGATTATCAGAGACGCCGTAGTGGAGGGCTCCGGAAATTTCGACCACCTGGGGTTCTTTAACGTGCACCCAAAGCTGAGCACACGGGCCTACAACATTTCCGCCTCCATCGGAAATGCAGCCGCCGCAGCAGTGATTCGAACCCGCACACTGCGGGTCAGCAGCCGAGTACCTTAGCCACTAGACCACCGCGGCGGGACCCTACCCAATTTTATAAACATTACAAATGTACTCCTTTAATACAGCCGTCACGTCAGGTTAACGTGAATTGTGGTTAGTTGTCATACGCTGAAGTTGTTTATGTAGCTACGTCCAGGGCTATAGCATCCTGGGGAGCGTAGGCGCTTCATGTCAGCTTCTGGTGTTGCTAATGTTCCAGTTGGCATCGATACGCAAGTGCAAACACCTGGTCACATAAAGATCTGCAACACTTCAACATACACCTGTGCTTGCAACATATGTGCATATATTGAGGGTCATTTCATGACGTTTTGCTCGACAGAAAATTTGCAACATCGTCACGTTCCCTCCGCATGCTTCGCATAATGTCGATTCTGAGGTACCATGGGATACGCCGAACTTTATTCTGGCGGTGAGTTTTATTACTAAATACACAAGTAAACCTTGTGATAATGTACAGCTTGCCTCTTAATTGTGTAAAGCACTTTATTTATTGTGTAAATTTGCTTGATTTAAGTCTTTTTTGAGATTGTGAAATGCTGGCGCACAGCACCACTGATTCACAGTCAATGTTTAGTCTTCATATTTTACATAAGACAACTCATTTCACAAAGCGCATACTAAAGGCCGGTTCACAAAGAGAGTGTTTTGATATTCGGCAGGAACAAAAGCTTTTTATGTGTTATCTGCTGCATGCCACTACTCTTATTCTACTGCATTATAAAGGGGTCATCAGAGAGTTCATTTCAATTCACAGAGTCAAACTTTATGCCGCCGTTCACTCATCGCACACCGCAGAAAGGAAGGCATTTTGGATTTTATGTGTTATCATTTGTCTCAGTGTGGCTTCCAGTGTACATCAAGAAATACGGAACATTTTAGATTGAACGTTTACACGTGAACTGACTTTTTTCTTGCTGAACTTGTGATTGCGCACTCGTGTGCATATAACGTGTTTGAACTGTCATGTTCTTTCACAGCGTGTATTCTACTGTATTGAATTTCGTGCCCTTATTTTTTACTTAATACTTTGTCTTTTAAGCGAGAAGGCGTAGCCGATACTACTATAATTGCACCATTTCAATAAATAAAAAAAGATATTCAGGTTGAGTCATAAAAGACATTTGCTTCGAAGCACCTTGTTGTCATTCCTGAGCCACTGAGAATTGTGCCATCGAGTCTGCCTATATGATTGTGGCATCACAAAAAAGTTCACATGCTTAAAATATAAGTTCTGCAGGTTCTATAGCTGCGAATATTACAAGTTAACGCTCATTATCTCACGTAAATAGGGCAATGATAGCATTGTTCTCGTCCCGCATCAGAGCACTGCCTCTATTGATGACTAATATGAACGGACAGTATCTTGGGCTATCTAAAATTGTGTGATCACCTTTTTTGTATACTAGCTAGCGGTCAAGTGTAATAAATCAGTATATTTATTCTTCGCTACTTCACATCAATTGCACCATCTAAAGTTTTTTACATAACCCTACCTTCACCTTCCCCATTTCATTACTTTGATGTTCTTTACTGAACTTTGCCAACGGTTCGATGCATTTGTGCTGTCGCATATATATGACAAATCACCTAGTTCCTCTGATAAGCAGAGAGTTGATAGTGACTCCGCTAACAACTTTTGCTACATCCTGTTACCAGCAAAAAGATTAAAATGACAAATACATTACCAGAAAATGGAGAACGCAAAGCGTGCTTTGTCAAAGCAATGAACTCACCGATTTGGATGACATCGGGTAGAGCAGCGCTCGTGTAGCTTCCTTCTGTGAGTGTGGTAGCTAAGGCTGCGATGAAAAATGTCAGGCGCTGCCACCGCCGCTCACTCGGGGCCACTAACCGTCCCACGTCACGTCGATGAAGCCGAGCCATGCGTCCGCCGCCACGTCCCGCGTATCAGCATGAAGGGCAGTTCCTCAGAAGTATCGTGCAGGTCTTCATCACCACCCACAACTTAGCGCACGTTGATACACAACGATGAAAGACGTAACTCGAATATCATGAGCGAGCTTAGTATGTGTGAGAAAAGCGCTGCTAAAATGATTTTCCTTCACTGTACCGTAGTCGAGATGCTGTGCCTGAACTTCCCAGATGGAAGAGAAATATCGGCGAGATCAAGGATCTACCACTGCACAAGGGCAGGTGTTCTGGATTAAAATCCTTCCCAAAGGTACGCGTTCACGCTTTCCACAGTTGCCTCCTGTAGGATTGAAAAGAAAGACCCTTATCATTTTTTTTGTTACCGTGTGCTGAAAGCTTAACGAATTCGAGTGTTGATCCCTTTCCTAACAACCATGTCCTTAATGTAGAAAATGTAGTCTGCTCCAAAGAAGACTTGCTCAGTTATTATCTTATTTTCTAAATTGGGGAATGTACAGATAAAGCATATAATTGTTCGAAATACCAAGGAATTTGTGACTTTTCGGCTCCCTTTCTTTTATGTTTTGCAAATTCGTTTTCCATACCTGCGCGACATCTTTTTTTTTTGGAAAGCAGTTGTATATTAAGAAAGAATCCGTGCATGTTTCACTGACGGTGTTCTTTAAACATATAGCAGTTCCGCTTGCTCTAAAGATGCTAGAAACTCCAAAATCAAAGTTGCCTTAAATGAAGGGAAAAGTTGACACACAGATACAGCGTAACATACGAATGTCCCTAGTCACCTTTGCCTCTTGTGGCTTCCTGTCATTCTGTCTTCAGTAAATCGGATTGCGCTTTGTTTCTCAACGCTTTTGGCGAAACCTATAAATTGCGATCACTTACTCTTACAGAGATGCACCACCACTAACTTTCACACCACTGTCCCGTGCGCTCACGAGCAAAAACGTTCCACTTCTTGTCACCGCTGGTTACTGTTACAGCACGTGTTTCCAATCAAACGAAGTCAAACTGTCGCAAGCTTCCTGAATTCATGTTGTTGCTGAGCGTCCTTGCAGATTGCTTTCTGAAGGAGTAACGCTGTTCGGAATAGATGGACGATATGCTTGCTATCGAGAGAGAATCCAGTTGGAAGAGACAGCGATCACGTTGCGCAACTACTCCCGTTGTTTCTCCAGCTTGAAGAACTGGCGACGACTGAACGACGTTTTCCCGACTTCCGACGCTCCCTTGTTTGCGCACCAACGACGTCCCGCGAATGCAGCCACACGCCGACTAAGCGCTGCGCATCTCGTCGTTGCAGAGTGGGGTGTCGCGAGCCCGCCTTTTTTGGGAAGAGTGAGGGACGGAAGGAGAGGTGTGGAGAAGAGGGATGAGAGGTATGCGGGTGCCACTTCGGGAGAAACCGATCTCAAAAGAGATGGGGAGATGGATGGAAAGACGGAACGACGAGCAGGAAAGGTCGCGGAATACCTTAATGCGAAAAAAAAAACGATCCACTAAAGGGCAATGCTAGCTATGGCATGGCTTCACTCGCGCGCGTTTGCGCGTCGCGCTTGTGCTTGGTACTTTCCGTGCCGCCACCTACAGAGCTCTCCGAAAACCTTCATGTCCGATGATGCGAAACCCGCGGATTTCAAATCACCTCTCTAGATCTCTCTCATCTGTGAGCTTCGTAGAGGGATAGCTATCTTTCAAAGGCAGCCTACTTGGCCGCATTATCTTCACAGCTTTTGTATCTGTAAAACTGTACTGGTGCCAGTCTGAGAGCCCAGTGTTCGTCGCAATACGCATTTATGCGTCATCTGATCAATTTTACAAGAAACTGCACGTGAGCGTGTGTTTGTGTTTGTGCATAACCGTGCACAAACACTAACTGGAGAAGGCCGCCCTCCTTTGTCCTCTAAAAAGGGGACGGTACTGCTCTGTGATGAACCGAATTCCCACGCTTGTATGTATGTGGGCGCGTGTGCGCGTGTGTGCGTGTGTCTGTGCACGCACGTATCTGCTCGTGCATGTGTGAGCATGTGTGTGAGTGCATTTGCGCGTGTGTTACTTCAATTGTAGTAATAAATAGTTTGTACCAAGATGAATTAATGAAAAATTGGGGGACCCTTAAGCTTCGCCTTTAGGAGTTGAACGCGATAGCGAAATCTGGCCCCTAGTGCACCCTTTAACCAATAAGTGCATACTTATTATTATTTTTGGTTACACACACACCAACACACACACACACGCACGCACACACACACACACACACACACACACACACACAAACGTACACAAATGCACGCGCCTGCAACCGTGACGTAACTATAGTATTGCAGAGACTGTGCAGTGTGACCACGTCCCTCTGCTAGAACGACCCTCTGCTGTAGAGGAGATGCGTTTTTCACAATGTTTCACAGGTGGCACACAGACACACACACGCACGCGTGCACACGCAAATGTTACATACAGGTTTTTTATCTGAAACAAGAGTCACATGGCATCCAAGATACAGCCACGCGCTCACCCTTTCGGAGGCCATAAGGAGTCTCACAATGCCTCACAGAGGACAGCACAATATCTAGGGTTTGGTGTTTCCTTGACCAACACCTCTAAAAAGGCATGATACGATTTCCGCTAGTTGGACATAAATGTCCATTTTTATGGCTGTTTCAAAGTTATGGTGTGTTTTTAGCGGTGCGGTGATGGCTGCACTTCCGTGGCGCTTTCCGACGTACTTTGATAGCCTCCCAAATGCGCCTACAAATCGCCGAACAGGCTCGTTTTCATCGTGACACCTGTCAAACAAAATGCATTAAGGAGACTCCTTCCATCCACTACATGGCATTTATGTGGTGTTTTTTTTTCTTTAGGCGGCTGCAAGTAACCTCATGGCTTTGTGGTGGGACACCTGCTTAGCACGCGAACGGCTCGGATTTTATCTTCAATGAGACCGAAAATTTTATTCTTTGTTATATTTGCTTATGTCTTGATTTTTCGCTCACGGACGATTTTTCACTCACAATCAACGTAGCCGACGCCGACCGCGGAATTTCTTTCACACTAGCTTTCTAACGCTATGTGTTAAAAAAACAATGGGGTATCTTACTTGCTGCGTCAAAGCGGGGCAAGCCGCCATGCTTGTACCAGCTTTCATCATCACCTGCGTCCCAAAACAACGTTTTGCAATAAAACTACATGACTCATTTCACGCTGTTTGCGAAAGAAAAAAGATATTGTAGCAATATCTACGGAATCAACCATATCATAATGAAAAAGCACACAGGTATGAGCATGTTAGAGGTGGGTTGATAATGAATATGGGTTATTTATTGTGAATTATTTCATGTTCCTGGAAACATAATGCAGTAGTTTGAGAAATACTGGAAACACTGATATAATATAGTAAAACACCCTATACTCAAAAAACCACTCACTCAAAAATAATGTACTCCCAAGGCACATTTTCTCGTGACGTTCTATGGGGCATTAAGATAGCTGCAGTTTGCGACAGATTTAAAAAAAATAGACACTAACAGATAGTGATGTTTTAACCGGATAGTGTCAAAGAACTTGTTTTGCATAAATTAAAGAGTCCGTGACAATGCCGGCGCCATTGGTTCTGAGTGCAATATCCCCGCCTTGTCCGGGCCTGAAGAATCGCGAAAGAGACAAATAAAAAAAATTATAAATGTTTAGGGTTCAAGTGAGAATCAAACCAATGCCATCTCCATGGTAAGCAGGTGTTTTGCCATATAGCCACGTTATTGCTCCAAACTGCTTCCTGAAAAAAGCCCTACATTCGTGTAATATAGTAAAAATAAACACGACACTTCATATATTACCGCACGATAGGTTGCGAGTTAAAAAAATACAACAACAGCAGGCGTCCAAACGTGTCAAGCAGCTAGCGTTCGTAAAGACATCACACCTCATACTAAATAGTTTCTTCTGAAATCCAGCAACTTGTATAGGATTTAGCTCATTCATCCTGTGGGATGAATCATGCAGTGCACGTCATGAACGACTCAGTCTGTTCTTCTACAACGTTATATGTGCGCCGCATCATATACCCCTTCTGCTGAACAAAAAATCTTGCATGTTTCAGGCAGTTGAGTAGGCTATGGATGTTTTGCTGAGAGGGCATTGTGAAAGTGTTTTTCCTTCAGCTGTTTTGTTTAGTGAGTTCAATGTGCGCTTGACAAAATACATTTAGGTAGAATCAAAATTAAGACCAAGAATGGAAGCCCCCAGAAAAAAATTGCCCGCAGCTTCCCTCGGGGGAACACTGAGGAGGATGCGGAGCATAAAATTGGTTAACGGGGTGTTAAAGTGCGACTTACTTGGGTCGATGGCTAAATTGGTTAACGTGGTTGTGAAATGGGGTGTTAAATTGCGACTTACTTGGGTCGATGGTTAAATTGGTTAACGTGGTTGTAGGAGGGGTTGTTAAATGAGTGAACACGTACACACGTATGCGAAAGGGCGGCGCTGGTCGAAGTGACGTCGATCATTGTGTTTGTGGATTCGTTGGAATTCATTTCACCGCGACCTTGGACGTCGACGCGCCATACAAACCAACCGACGAGCGGCAACTGAGCGAGCGAGCGCCGACCTTGAGTATATATACAGTGCGACGGCGCATGCACTGTCAGCTGTTGAATGTTCTCGAAGGAGAAGCGCGCGCGCGGCACAGATGGCGACGGCGCGACGGCGCATGCGCTGTCAGCTGTCGAATGTTCTCGAAGGAGAAGCGCGCGCGGCACAGATGGTGGGCGACGGCGCGACGGTGCATGCGCGCGCGTCAGCTGTCGAATGTTCGAGAAGCAGTGCGGACGGCGCGGACGGCGCACTACAAGGCGCGAGTATAAGATGCTTCCACATCTAAAATATTTGAAAGCAACAAATTGAGTAGCGTACTTGGAGTTCTCTCAACACTGCAGTGTACATCCTAAATACAGGCTAGAAGTTGATTTACCTTTGCCGGCTTCACGTGCCGAGTTGTTGCGGAAAGTAAATGTCAATAGGCGGATTTCCAAAGAATTCTTCCTTGCAAATTGGAGACTACCGGTGGCTAAATAGTCCGCAGCTCTTGCTTATCAACGATGATTTTGGAGGGCCCTTCGCTAAATAAACACTACGCCTGCCAACGAACGTCAGGTGTAAAGTTATACCAGTAGGTGTCGTTATCACGCATGAAAGGCCTAGTAAACTATGATGAACTCTTGAAAGAAGAAGCATCAAAGCGTAGCTCAAGCCTTGTCCAACCAGTGGCTCTCGCCACACAGGCAATTGAAAGACTCTCCCATTTAGACCGACATAGGATAGGCGCCGCTATATAACTGGCTTCGATGGCACGACGCCACCGGTAGAAGTGCTCTGCAAATATCGACTCCAGTATCTGTGTCCACGCTTACTTCTAATTTCTTTTTCGAGAAAACGGGAGGATCAAAAGAGTGTAGGATTTCTGATAAACTTGAAGCTTTTGTGCGGGAAGAGGGACATAGAAGTACCCGCACCGGGAGATCGCGTCGAAGCGACGATGTTTGCTAACTGTGTAATCAATATCGATTGAAAGACTCCGTCATTTATTAAACCGGTGTAAAGCACCGGCATCGCCTTTGATATAAACGAGTGGAAAGGTTCTTTATAACGGGTTTACACTTTTTGATCGAATACCAGTGTCGTAGCTATCGAGAGCGTTACACGTGTTCGGCAGCGTTAAAGTATGTCAAAATTATGATGAGTAACGTGATGGTGACTCTGAGTAGAACTTTGAAAGTTAGTAAGAACACTAGTTATCGAGAGGTGGGGAGATAAGAGTGGCTTTGTTACGTGAAGCCTGTTAGAAATTGCTGAGTGTGAGGTCTACGTAGCCGTTTTTGTCAAGAGTTTCTGCGTTATCTGAAAATTTTCTCATTTATTCAATTGTTTGTTTCATCACTGCCTTCCATTAGGTGCTTTGTCACTCCTTATTTGCTAAAAAAACTGTGAAAAGATAACATGGAATTAAAAAAAAGACACCCGAATAGTATTTTGCTTTTGTGATCTTTCACACACACACACACACACACACACACACACACACACACACACACACACAGGCACAGACAAACAAACACACACAAACACGCTCGTTCTCACACACGCTCACACACACACGCTCAAACACACACACACACACACACACACACACACACAAATTCCCAAGACAAGCGCTCACACACAGTGACACACATGTGCACACAAACACCCACACTCACAGACTCAAACATGCGCCCACACACGCACAAACTTACACACACTTCAGTCAAGTACTTGGCTTCAAACGCGGCGTCTTCAGTTTAACATTCGAGAATGAAACCAGGCTGCCTCTATAATTTTTTTAAAATAACAAAAAGCCGTGATAAAATTTACGCCGCACCTATTTTCGCGGGAGAGGTGTCTTTTACGGGGGCTCCACCTCCATCGTTTTGTTAAGTCTGGATTAGTTGTAACTCTAGAAAATCCACAATGATCTTATAATAATATGAAGGATAAGATACAATGTGTTAGAACCGCTACGAAAAGTCCGTATGGTGTGAGAGGATCATGATGAGCGCAAAAAAAACCAAACTATCGCACTTGGCATTAGCATGGCATTCGGCAAGCATTCTCAAATCATGAACGGTAATCTACCGATAAACCTCAAAAGGATGGTGTATAACAGCATGGGAGAGGCCTTCGCCCTGCAGTGGGCGTAGTCAGGCTGCTGCGGATGATGATGCCACGCTGTGGTAGTTCGGTGTGTCTATACTGCTTACGATTTAAATAGCAATGGATAAGTTTTCAAACCAGTTTTCTTCATTGGATCATCTGTCATTTTTGCGTTACGTTAAGGATATTACATGTATACCCGCCTCACCGCACTTTATTATGTATGCGGACGACACGAACGCTTAGTTTACACCAAATAACTCACAAATACGAGAAAAAAATGTCAATGAGTACATGACTTCATTCTCAAACTAGCTGAAGCAGAGCAGGGTAGGTTTAAACTCCTTGGGGTATGTTTTAGTCAAGAATTAACGTGGAACATCCATGTAAATCATATAGTTAGGCGACTTTCAGAAATGGTAGAATGGCTGTGTAGAACTGGTTTCCTCATTCCTACTAATAAAAGAAAATTTTCTGCCATGCCCTATTTTCTTCGAGGCCTTGTTACGGTATACTATTACGGCGTACAACAACAAAAAATATAACAAACCTGTTATGCTACAAAACATACCATTTTGCTTATAATAAAATTACTAGGGAAGAATAGACAACTTGCGCGCTTCAGTGTACTTTCATAAACATGAAATGTTAACGGCAAACCAAATATAATATTTAAACTATTTCAAAGGGTACACAAAAACAAGTGGCATAACCAAAAAGAAAATGACTATTGCTATCCTGCTAAATGATACTTACAGCATTTACAAAAAAAACAAGACAAGTTATAGAAAACACTGCACTACCAGTCAACGCTATTAGTTAACAAGTTCCAGAATGCCTTGCAGTTTGATGTCAGTGTAGGGAGATTTTGAAAACAACTCGAATAAACTTGAATCAAGAAAGAAATAACTGATCATGACTAAACCATATTGTCTAAAAAGAGGAGGTAGGAATTAATTGGGCTTTGTCATTTTCCCAAGTGTTGGGAAAGCGTGTGGTTTCATTGCGGTATACGATGCATCTAGTCCTGTTCCTGTCTTGTTTTTGTTTTCCCCTTTTTTGTGTGTATCACTTGTGTATATGCACAATGTTAAGTGTATTGTGTGTTGCTTTTTTCTGATTACTGTATTTTTTGTTTGCGCATGTCGCACATGACATGTCAGTTTTTTTTTTGCTTTCTGTATCTGCAAAAAATTGTATCTGTGATCAACTACAGTTGCAAAGACCTTTTATTGATGTATTAAACGCCTTTTGCATCTGAATAATTTTTCTTGCATTGCAATAAATGCAATAAACTGACTACTTCTACTATAGTAGTACTAAGAAAAAAAAGCCTCCCTTTAATAACCACCTAAACATCTTGCCACCTTTTGGCAATATGACGGTTCACAGAAAGGTCCAGTTCACAGAAATATCCCTCAAAGTTGCACGTGGTGTTTTGAGCACTGCTTTGTTTTTGGTATGAACAAAACATCTGCTAACTAGTAAACATTTGTTCTCCTTCTCACTTTCAAGTTTTCTGTACACCTGAATGTGTTTCAGAGCTTGCTTGCGATCGCTGGCAGAATTAAGTGAAGTGCTGATATAGTTACCACACTTTTTAAAGGAATCAAAGCGACCGTGCTGAATGCGGCGTTCACTTTTTTAATTCCTTTGAACGCGCGCCCGCAACGATAGTGCGTGGGAGTGAAGAGAGTATTAAGCGTCAAACATTCCGCACTTCGAAATTTCTTTCCCCTTCAATACCGAGGGCTGCGTGGACAAGATTGTTAGGTTACCGTATGCCGTAGTGTTTTAATTTTTAATTGTTACGTAGTTTCTGGCTCGAACTTTCTCGGGCTTGTGCTGCAGATCACAGCTGTGATTTACAGAAGGTCAACGGTGAACAAGAATGCAAGTTACTGGAACGCTTCTACTGTTTTATATCTTCCGCAACAGGCAAATTTTTGAATTATTTTTCTGTTTTGTAAAAACACTGTACTAGTCTGGCTTAACGCAGCACAAGTGCTCCGCATAAGTGCTCACACTCAACTAAATAAAGCTCGTGTCTCTTTCTTATAACCTAACGTTCAAGGCATGTTTTATAACATCGATCTCAGTGAAAAAAGAAACGCATTAAGAGATATGGCTATGACGCCGCTGAAGTCTTAATTGTGGTGTCTCGCCTCGAGAAAATATTGCGTGAATAATATTGCACTTCCCTTTCCTACAATAGAAAGCCTTGCTGTGGCTGGAAGGAATGAGAGTAATAATGGTTTGAGTAGTACATTCACCCACCATGTTTCGTCAAAGAGATTGCACAATTCAAGTAAAAAAATTCTTGTGTGCACCCATAATACAGATGCGTATGTTCTGATCGCGGTCTTCGTTCTCTTCAGAGTAACGGCAAGAGACAGCAACGGTGTGTGCGAAATCCCACTTTGACAGATATGCGCCATCGTTCGTCTTGTGCCTCGAGTGAGATGAGTTTATTTGTAAACGTGTAGTCTTTTGCAAAATGTACATTATGCACCTAAAGATGTTTCTAGAGGGGTAAATAAAGATGCCCCGTTCTGTGAACGAAAATCTACGAAAATATTCGTCTTCCACCATCATACTGGCGTCGGTTCAATAGTAAAGCGTGTACCGCGGACTCTAAAATAGTATAAAGCCGCTTGAACGACTAGTTTCGGAACTTCCTGATATGCGCAAGAGGTTACCGATGAAATTGAGTCCACTCAAACAGCGGTAAAGCAAAGGGAATTTTTTAGGAACCTGTCGCAAAATTCCTAAAGTGGTTCACACTAATATAACAGCGCAAAAATATTCATTGAGGGCATGCCACTAAGCAGACTTAAGCAAAATGCGGAAGGTTCTTTTGCATAATAATTATCATACCAAAACAGTGGCATTCCCATGTGATATACTCGAAGCCATATCCGGTGCTGGAATGTAGACATTCTGGAGACTTTGAGAGCAGTCACAAGGTCATAATGTGCCTTGAGCCAGTCAACGTTAACAGTCTTTCAGTTGCGACGACGGATGTTGGGAGGTGGCTTAGCACGTTTTACCTTGTAATTACCAGGAGATGTTTGAGGAAACACTTGATAGGGCCCGTAGTACTTTATAAGAAGCTCAGACTAAAAGCCTGAAGCAGAAACAGGCGAGATCCAAAACTGCGTGAGGAAGTCGATGGCGAGAGAGTCAGGGAGGGGTTCGGAAGTATGACGTTGTATTGGACGATGCTTTTCAGTAGGCGTCAACCACTTGCTTGACTTTATTGGCATGTTAAGTGACCGCAGACACGACGTTTGTAGTCGCCAGGTTTCTCACGTCATACGGAAGAACCCTATGAACGGCTCTGGGGGACTTGCTGCCGTAGAGCCAAAATAACGATGTACTTTCTGGAATGGCATTAGATGCAACGTTGTATGTGTAGGTGACGAACGGAACTAAAAGATATTAGTATTATTGCTTTCATGCTACATAGATAAAAATGTTACCAAGAGTTT